>NW_027185867.1:8548011-8743417 GCF_028583685.1 Petaurus breviceps papuanus
AGGCAGACAGAGACAGTGTTTGCAGAGGTTGGGGATTGAGTCTGGTGATAAGCTCACTAGTTCTTAGGAAGAGATTGTGAACTGGGGCAAGAACAGGTCCCAGACCCACAAGGGGTGCCACTATGGAGACAGGTAAGAACTGGAAACTTTGTTGTCTACTATTGAGTTCTGGGGTCACAGATCCACAGTGACTAATGCCCTGCCCTTTTGAGTTGCAGGCCTTGGGAGGTATAATTAATAGAGGAGCAAGTTCAGAAGTAA
Organism: Petaurus breviceps papuanus; assembly: GCF_028583685.1. Taxonomy (NCBI): domain Eukaryota; kingdom Metazoa; phylum Chordata; class Mammalia; order Diprotodontia; family Petauridae; genus Petaurus; species Petaurus breviceps. The sequence continues at coordinate 8,548,273 of NW_027185867.1, forward strand.
GGAGCAGCAGTGTGGCTCAAACCCCAGGAGCAAAGTGGGGTTCCAGCCTCCAGGGCAGGAATCCCAGATCAAAGTGTGGTGTGTAGTTCTGTCACTCTGAACCAGCAGAACGTCCTGGGGGCTGATCGAGGCTAAGTCTAGCAGAAGCCTAGTGTGGACAGAATTTTACTAACTGAAAAGTGTGTGTGTGTGTGTGTGTGTGTGTGTGTGTGTGTGTATATGTTAGATATGGGAAATGGAGTGTCATGTTTGAGGGAACTTAAAAAAGACTATTATGGTATGGCTTAGCTGTGGACAGTAATTGTCTCTCCAATTCTCAGGATTCCTTAAAGTGTTTTCTGGGCATATTTATATAATCCTGAGTCAGTCTTGGTAGGCTGATTCCCATCTATTTAATGCATTCTGTAGTTATTTTTAATGAAATTTCTCTACTTTTTAAAAATAATATACAGATATACTGAAAATTCTGTTAATTTATTTCAAACCCTGCCCCTTTACTGAAGGTGTTAATTGCCTCAACTTTTTCATTGATTCTGAGAGGTTTTTAAAAATAAATCATCATATTATCTGCAGATAGGGATGGACAGAGCTAGCATTTTGTGGGAATAAGTTTTTAGAGTAATTTTGTCAATGTTTATTCTTTTAATTACATTTACTTCTCTTATTACTATTGAACACTGCTAGGTTTATCAAATAATAGGAAAAGAGAATCCTTTCTTTACCCCCTAACTTATTACTACAGCTTTCAATCTTTCTCCATTGAAATACCAATAATGCTTGGTATCAGATATATGTTTTTGATCATATTAAACAATGGCCCTTCCATGCCTATGCTTTTTAGGATTTTAAAAATTAGATGAGCAGTTTATTTTGTCTAAGGTTGTTTCTGATTCTATTGACATAATCTTACTTTTGGTCATTTATATGACTAATTATGTTGTTTCTCTAATGTTGATTCATTTTTCCATAGTATAAACACAACTTGATCATAACGACTAATTTCTCAGATATGTTGCTATATTCTTTTTGCTAAGATTTTGTTTAGTCTTTTTGTCTTTTCACTGGGCCTGGAAGTCAGGAAGTCCTAAGTTCAAATCTGGCCCCAGCCACTAGTAAGGCATGTGAAACTGGGCCAGTCACTTAACCTTTGTTTGCCTCAGTTTCCTCAACTGTAAAATGGGAGTAATAACTTCACCTAAGCACCTGCCTTCTAGGGTTGTTGTGAAGATCAAATAAGATTAGCACGATGTCTGCACAAAGCATATAAATGCTTATTCCCTTCCTTGTCCCTTTCACTTTTTTGCATCAGTATTCATTATTAATATTGTTATACATAGTTCTATTTCTATGCTGTGATCTTCTCTGGCTTGTGTACCAAGACTATATATGTATGTGAGAGAAAAAATTCCAGATTAGCTGAACCTGTGATTCTAACCTATTATACTACCTATGGGGGAGAAATTTATACTCCAAAATTTCAATTGATCTGTGATCTCATTAATATGTGTAGTCATACAATTCTACCATTCCATTCCCGTCCTGCATTCCCGTCCTGTGTGACTTTTGTTCATGTCCTTCCATAAATTTGCCATAATGAGCACCTCCTCTCCCAAACTGCTGGGGGGCCCTATTGTCTTCTTCTGATTTCTGGGTTATCAATGAAGCATTTAGATTTTTCATTGATTAAAATTCACTCTCCTAACATGACCAGCACAAATCTTTTCCCCTCTGGTCACATGTTTTTATGACATTATTTTCACCATTTCTCCATAATTCTTCATTTAATTTGTTGAGGGCTGCTCATGACCATTATGAACCTCTCTTGCCTTTTAAGTGATCAATAAACTTCCATTTTGGAGCTTACCTACATAGTACCTCATGTCAAAACCAAACAACAACATGGGAAAAATGTTAGTATTAGTATATGGGCCTTTGCCTTAGAGAAAAGTGTGGGATCAGTATAAGAACTGCAAAGTTTCCCAATAGCAATCCACTCTCTTCTGTTCATGTTCAGTTCTGAGCACAACTCATTATGCATTTAATGTCTGGTCAAGATTTGTGTACTGATATTCTATGGCTTCTAGAGTTGAATATCAAAATCTTTGTAGAAGTGAGGTTAGGCATCACCCAAAGGGACGGGTTGTAGCCTGCACTATTAGTAGGCATGCTTTTATTAACAAATTCTCCTATCTATAGGAGCAGCAGATATTTCCCCTCTTTCTACCGTTCACGTTAGTCTCTGCAGAATTGAGGTTAAGGATCACCCAAACAAAACAGTTGCAGTCTGCATCATTAGTGGGTGTACTTGTATCTAGATGTCAGTGGGAGGATTTTTTACCCACCAAGGCTCACATTCACAGGAGTAGCAGCAGATGAGGCAGGAAAGAGCGGAGGGAAACCAATGAAGAGGATTGGCGAGTGGTGCCACAAGAGCAGGGATGGGAACACGCTCAGTAAGGGCTCTCTATGCCATGGCCCTGACAGCGCGAATGAATTCTCTAATTTAGTGAGTTGCCATGGGAATGAACCTGGGCCCTTAAACCAACTGGGTGGTAGCGAAGGGCGGTGGTGTTCTGGCGTGGGTTTGAATTAAAGTGGCTGTTGTGGAATCTGGGTCAGCATATTTGATAATTGAGGGGCGCTTTATGTGCGATGACCCAGCCGACGAAGCAGCAGTGTTGTGGGAATGGAAAGGGAAGTGACCCCAATCTCAATGCCATTAGCTCAGGGAAGACGGGGAAGACAGCTGCCATAGCCACACAAAAGAGGAAATAGAACCTGCGAGCGGAAGCAAAACCTTTACCCTCTCGGGGATTACACATTCCTCCGCGCCGGAAGAACGCGGCGTTTTTTTTTTTTTTTTTGTCTCCTCCCTCTGCCCAGTTCCTCTTTCTTCTTATAGCTTCCTCCCAGGAGGTAGGGGGTGGGGGAAGTGGACTCAAGTGTCCCTTGGGGGGAGGGTGAAGCCCTTCTCTAGCCGAGATGAGCAATTGGGATAAGGGGCCTTTAAAGCAGCGGCGGAAGGATCCTGTGGCCGAACAGTAGGCGGAGTGATCTGACTCCGCTTCGACTTCCGGGGGCGTCTGTGGGGGCTCGAGAGGAAAAAGGCCCTAAAGAAACAATAACAAACAGGAGGAGGAGGAAGTTCTCCGACTCTCTCCGGCAGCTGTGGTTCTTGCGGGACTATGAGCTCTATTCTCTGCAGGGGGACGTGAAAGGACCCGGCGGGGCTCCTGCCGCCCCCTCCTCTCTGATTTTGCCCCCAGTCCACAGCCCGGGGGAGGGGGCATCCTCTCCGTGTGGACATGGCGGGTGCGGGGCCGGGGGGCTACGCGGCCGAGTTCGTGCCGCCCCCGGAGTGCCCGGTTTTCGAGCCCAGTTGGGAGGAGTTCACGGACCCGCTCAGCTTCATCGGCCGGATCCGGCCCCTGGCCGAGAAAACCGGCATTTGCAAGATCCGACCTCCCAAGGTACGGGGGTGGGGTCGGCTTCTCTTTGCCTCAGTTTCCCCAGCCTCGGGTTCCTCGGTGCTGGACCACCTCTTTTCTCCACCAGGAAGGGCTTTCTTGAATCATCTGTTGTATTGGGAGGGGGGCTCCTGTGCCCCCCTCCTGCCCACCCGTCTCGTGCAGATGCTAGGGGCCCCCTGGAGTGTTGACGGGGCCCGGGGGAGGGGGAAGGGAGGGTGGGGCGGCTCCATCTGCGCCGCTTTGTCGTCTCCTTCCCAGCCTCCTCTCCCTGGTTCGACTTAAACTTGCACCAACTGCTTTCCCACTCTTTCATCTCGGGCTTTGGCCTTGTGGGTGTTTTAACGAGGCGTGGGGAGACTTAGTTGTCCCCCAGGACAAGTGACACAGTGCGGGTTACAGCTGCATCGAGGGGGCATTGCCAAGAAGAGGCAGGGAGACGCCGCTGACCCTCTAAGCTCTTCCTAGTGTCAGCAGTTGTTAGTGTTCTGAATGAGGGAAAACGTTCAGTTCATTCTTTGATCCTAGATACTGTGATTTATGTATCTTTTCTTCTGTCCTACTCAGCTGTGCTAGGTGGGGCTGAAACACTTCTTACTCTTAGTGGGCGAGAAAAGGGAGATTTGGTTGTGAGAAAGGGGAAGGGTAGGTATTTACTTAATGTGGAGATCTGAAACACAGAGTTACCGAAGGTGCTCAAGGTCAAATAGGAAATTGGTAACTGAGGTGATTTTTAGAAGGCCAGGCTCCCTATCTTGTCCACTGGGTTGTGTTTACCCTTTGGTTTGCCGAACACCTTGGATCAAGATGACCATTTTGATGAAGATATTGGTATTAGGCATTGTTAAAGATGTTTTTAAAAATCTCTAAAAACACATTTTTAGAGATATTCATGTGAAGGTACTGTAAAATGTAAGGACACAGAACTTAGAAGAGTAAAATGAATATTGAAGATGAAAAAAAATCCATAATTACTATTATGATACATTTGCCCATGCTACAAAGCTTCCACTTAGCTTATTTACAGAATTTTGGGAGTTTTCATATTTATTACTGCTTTGTTTTAAAGGCAGCCTGGTGTAGTGGATTGAGTACTGGGCTTGGAGTTAGGAGGAATTGTTAACAAATCTTTTCTGTGATATTTACTAGTTTTGTGACCTTGAGCAAGTCACTTAACCTCCTTGAACTTTAGGCAGATCAAATTTTTAAGCCAGAGACTGGCCAACCATCTGCAGTGGTGTAGTGAGTTTCTGCACCAAGATTTCCCTTACATATCCTTACAGATTCATTTGTATTATATACTCACTTATCCTTCGGATTCATTTGTGTTCCAAGAATCATTTTAACCTTTTTTTTTTTAATGCTTTTAAACTTATCAATAGTTATGATCAGTTTTTTACTTGTTAATTATAAATTCCCTTCAAGAGTTTCTTTGGGGACTTAAAAAGCTTGTATAATTCGTAAAACAATTGAAAAAGCAAGCTAAATTTTCCATTCTAGAACTTTATTTAACAAAGAGAAAAAACAGTAGCACTTGCAGACAATTTCATGTCAGTGCTGACAGAATTTACAGCATTGGATAGTCACTACTTTTTATCTTTTTTTTTTTTTCCAGCTTTTTAAATGGCTTTACTGTTATGTTAGTCAAATTAAGGTTGAGACTCTCTCCCCAAATTCACTTAAACTTTATTCTCCCAAAAACTCCACCTTAAATGTTATCACATTTCAGTCAGAAAACTACTTTGATTTGAAAGTTATAATCACATTTTTGTGTGTTCTCTCATATGTACATTGTTGTTTTAAAATATTTATTGTGTATCCTGATACTAGCCGTCACACATCTCATATGTATGGCATGGTCTCTTCTCTTGATAGATTTGCATTCTGAGGAGCTGTGACACAACACAAGTACATCAAATACAAATACTTCACAAACTTGGTTGCTTCCACATTCAATTTTTCTTTATAATTTATTAGACTTGAAGGGAAAAGTTTTTGTGGAAAATAAGCCTTTATTAAACTTACCTAATGTGTCTAAGATTCTTTGTGAGGAAGACTATGAGAAAGAGCTGTTGATATATGACAGTTGTTTTGGATAAACAATATTGAAATTTTGAGACCTTTCTATGTTAATAGATGACTGAACATCATATGACTTAATGTCTTCATGATTTGTGGCAAATTATTCCTTAAACTGTAGGCATACATTCTCTGTATATTAAACATTAATCTTTTTTATTCAGGATTGGCAGCCTCCATTTGCATGTGAAGTTAAAAGCTTTCGTTTTACTCCTCGAGTCCAACGTTTAAATGAACTTGAGGTAAGTGTGTTATTGCTGGGAGTATCATGTAATTTTTATGCTCAAGGAGCAATTTTTTTCCTTTCTGTCCCATTTCTTTTCTTCATATGTTCAGGGAGGGAGATTTTTAAAGCTTATGTAAATATTGCTCAGGAGAGGCAGCATGGGTTTAGGAGTCAGAAGGTCTTGAGTTTGAGTCTTACTTCTGATTTCTCCTGACTGTAAGATCCTGGGCAAATCACCTAACCTCTTGAAAATCAAGTGCTAATCTGTATTGACAGGAAATTCACTAACATTGTTGAAATAAAAGATTCCATGCTCTACCTCTACCCTATGTTAGTTCGTAGTTACTGTTAATTAGAATGAACTGTTTGAAGCATGGAGGGTGGGTCTGATTTATTTATTGCCTAAGAAAACTACATCAGTTTTTGCACATAGCAGATGAACAGGGAGAATCCTATGTCTGTAAGATACAAATTGGCTTTTCCCCTTCTAGGTTATTATTTGTAATTAAGTCTTTTCTAAATAATTTTGTGAATAAATTTTCAGTTTTCCACCTACAGATTTGGTCTGTGTAAAGCAGATTCATTAATAAACTTAACAATTTTATAGGAAACTTGTGTGTTTTTCACTTTTGTTGTAATCTTTTATGTCATAGTTCTTGAACTATTCCCTTTCTTTTTTATGTTCTATAAGTTGTAGGCGTCGTCTCTCCCTCATTCCACATAATCAAGTCAGTTGTCAAATCTTGCTAGCTTGTCTTCACTCTTTCATCCAATCCCTTCCCTTGTCACATAGCCATTAGTTTAGTTTAGGCTCTCATTTCTTCTCTCCTGGATGATTGCAGTGACCTCCTAATTTGTCTTCCTGCCTCAAATTTCTACTCCAGTCCATTCTCCACATAGCTGCCAGAGGAATTTTCCTTCTGCACAAATATGGTCCTGTCATGCCTCTATTCAGTAAACTGAAATGTTTCCCTGTAGCTTGTGGGATCAAAAATAAATTGCTCTGGTTGGCTTTTAAAACCCTTTACAACTTGATCTCTCCCTGTTGTTCCTTATTATGTTTCACTCCTTTTTTTGCACTGTACAGTTCAGCAAAATTCTTTTTTTTCTTCTGTACCTTACCCATGGCACCTCCTCTTCTGTTTTCATCCTTTTGCTCTGCAGGCCCCCATGCCTGGAATCCACTCTGTGCTCACCTCTGCCTCTAAGAGCCCCTCAGTCTCTTTGAGATGCACCTCAGACACCACATGAAGCCTTTCCTGATTCCCTCTGTCCCCACCTAACAGTTGTCTTTCTCCTTAACTCTACTGTATTTATGCAGTATGTGTTTATATATGTACAGGTTGTTTATCCCAACAAAATATAAATTTCTTGGGAGCAGGGGTGATTTCATTCTTTGTACTGAGATCCCCAGTTAGCTAGCACAGTATCTGCTACATAGTAGATACTTAATAAATGCTATTAACTAATTATGATCTAATTATACATCACTATACTACACATTGCATGGTGTAGTGGAGAAAGTGCCAGAGTCAAAACAGCCCTGGATTTACATGCTTCTGACTAGTTCTGTGATTTTAGGTAAGTCACTGAACCTCTCTGAGCCTCAATCACCTTTGAAATAGGATTGATAGTTACTCATAGTACCTCATCTTAAAAGGTAGTTGTGAGGATAATTTTATATACATACATACGCTGTATACATTATTTATCTGCATATATACCTATATATACTTTATATACATATAAGAATATATATATATAAAGCACTATATAAATATCTATATTATTACTTTTTAACAATTAAATAGAAAATCTAGTCTACTTCACTGAGAAGATTGAAAGTGTCTAATATGAGCTCGCCTAACCAGTTTCATTCCTCAGAACTTCTCAGTGTCAACATTTAATTTCTTTTCTTTCTCTTCATAGGAGAATTCATCCTTATTTCATACTAGCTTGATTTTATTCCTTCCTGCTGCCTTCATAACCTTGTTCTGACAGTCATTTGCCCTCTTTGACACATTTCTAATCTCTCCCTCTCTGTTTGTTGGCCCTTTGTTATTTGCCTACCAACATGCTTCTCCCTCATTAAAAAAAAAAAAACCTCCCTACTCCATCTAACAATCCTTCTAATTCTCTCTTTTCCTTTGCTACCATATTTCTTGAAAGTATTGTTTATTTATTGTCTCCACTTCTTTACCACCCTCATTCTTTTTAGCAGCTTGAAATCTGGCTTTCAACTTTAGGATTTATGGCAACTGCTATCAACAGTCCACCACTGACCTTCATGTGATGACCTTTTTTCATTCTTTACCCCTTGATTTCTTAGAGTATTTGATGCTGTTGACCTTCCTTTCTTCTTGGATTCTTTATTCCTTACCCTTTAGAGATACCATATTCTTGTAACTCTCTACATCTTAATTCCTTAAGATATATATCCCCTAAAGTTCTGTCTTTGGTACTCTTCTGATCTCTTTCTTTTTATTTTTTATTTTTTTATTTTTTAAAGCAATTGGGGTTAAATAACTTGCTGAAGGTTACACGGCCAGGTATTTCTGGGTGGGTGCTAAGTATCTGAGCCTGGATTCGATCCCAGGTCATCCCGACTCTGGGGCAGGTGCTCTTACTGACTGTGCTACCTGGCTGCCCCTCTTCTGATTTCTTTCTAATGCTTTTTCCCTTGGCAAACTTTCACTTTAAAATTTAACTGCTATCTCATTTGATATGTTTCTTAAGTCTATTTTCTTTAGGGTAAAGATGATTTTATTTTTATCTTTATGTCCTCACAATGTAGCAGAGTGCCTTATACTTAGTATGTTTGAACTAAATTTCATTGATGGTTTAACTTCATATATTTCTGATATCTAGTGTGTTTATTTCTGTGTTTTGTGTCTCAGGCAATGACCAGAGTGAGGCTGGACTTCTTAGATCAACTGGCAAAATTCTGGGAACTTCAGGGATCTACTCTGAAAATACCTGTGGTGGAGAGAAAAATCCTTGATCTGTATGCTTTAAGCAAGGTAAGGGGTAAGCTTAGTTTAGAAGTTAAGACTAAGGCTAACAAGTTTGTTTCAAATAAACCTGGGAGGAAGACAGGGATTCCTGGGTAGAATTTGATGAGAAATGGAATATCATTTTAATTTCATACACATGATTAATTGGAGTGATAAGAATATAGGCTAACTTTTAAAACTATGGATTTAAATTTTTTCTCACATGTTTAATTACCTCTCACCAGATTGAATGCTATGGTAGTGCAGAATATACAGAAGACTCATTACCTTCCTCGTAATAGTTTTTGCATTTTGAGGTAACTGAAAAGTATTCTTGTGTATTAACTTTTTATCTTTCTACTTCTTAAACAGAAATGCTCTTCTGAAGACAGTACCATATAGTAAGAGTTTTCATTTCACCTAGTCTGTAACGTGTCATCTAGTCATGTTTTCTGTTTAGTTGAGGGTACCATCAGCTTAGTAGTCTAAGCAAAGTCCTGGAAATGATTCTCTTTGTCGGTCTCTTGTTTTCAAGTTACTGCACCTCTCTGTACCCTGTAAAAGTAGAATAAACTTAATCTGACTTTTAAAAGTAGATAGTACTGTAAAATTTGTTGCCAACATGTTTCATCACATGCCAGTATGAAGCATCTTGTGTATGCCAGGTATTTTGGATACAAAGATAAAAGTAAAGTAGTTCCCTCAAGGGGCTTACATTCTGTTACTAAAATACTAGACAATTGTAGTGGTTATAACTTATGAGGGATAAAACTGTAAGTAGTATTATAGATATAATCTGAGTAATTTTGTAAAATGATCTGTGTTTATTTTTGTTTCAAAAAACAATTGTTTTAAAGTAGAAATTGCTTCTCATTTATGTTAAAGTTAATTTTACAGTAATACTTTTCATTTAGAGTAAAAAGAGTGAATTAATAGTTGCATTTTTTATTAGGCACATTTGAGCTCAGAAGTCTGAGAAACATAGTATTGTGCTTAAAAAAAAACTGTTGACCTGTGCTGCCTGCAAGATGGTATGGTCAAGTTAATTGTCTGCTGTGGGTTATATGAAAATCAATAGTAACAACACTGTTAATTATGGCATATTTTTGGTGGTGCTCATGTGTCTTTGTGTAGGAAATCATTGTTAGAGTGAAAGTAATATTTTGTGGGGTTGGCTAGGTGGTGCAGTGAATAGAGCACCGGCCCTGGGGACAGGAGGACCTGAGTTCAAATGCGGCCTCAGACACTTAACACACACAAAACTAGCCATGTGACCTTGGGCAAGTTACTTAACCCCAATTGCCCTCCAAAAAGCAAAAATAATAAAATTAAAAAATTAAAAAAAGAAGAAAGTAATATTTTGTTTAAGAATTTCTTCTTTATTTTATATCAAACTATATCAAATTTTTTTTTGGCACTTGACGCTTTGTTTAAATTTTTGTATTAGCTTTGAATACATTTTAGGGTATAATAAAAATAAGAAATCCTTCCCTAAAAGTTACTTTAGCAGTTGTATTTAACTACTAGTACTTTTACTATAGAATTTCTTTAACCTTCAAGCCGAACTTAATATAGGACAGTTAAAAAAAAACCCTCAAGATATCACCATTGAAAGTGTCAATAAGGTTTATAACCTAGGCTAAGCTGACCTCGTGTGTTTTTTTCTGAAGCAATGTTATAGTTAAAAGTTACATGATAGGAAGTTAGAATACATTGTAGATTTCATTCTTATTAAGTGAAAAACTTAATTATAGAGTATATTTTCTTATTGATAGTTCATTGAGCCTAGTCAGAGAATTTATGTTGAGTAATTTAAATTTAAGTATACTCTGTGATGTTTAGGTATCCCAGATTTATTGTGCAACCTTTAGCAAATACATCTGAAATCTAAAAAAGTGATTGCTTATAAGACTGTAAGCACTGGGATTCAAAACTAATGAAAGACTATGTAGTAATTATCTTTGCATTTTACAGTGATTTTGCTTTCAAAGTGGAGACAGTGAAGTTGATGGGTTTTTTTGGGGTGACTGTTTACAAAGCATGGTACTATATTGGCTAGTCAGAGCTTCATCTTGGTTTAGAATATTATAGATATTTAAGTTGAGAATTCTAGTGGTTTGGGATTGTTAGGTAAATCTTTTAAACTTAAAAAAGTTATATGTGGTTAGTTTTCTTTTTGTTACATATTATTTGCTCTGGGGATCTTGAAACACTTTAGCCTTTTAATATTTTTTAAGGTGGAAAGGCAAGTTTTCAGTCTTGTTATATTGGATAGAGAACATGCCTCTAAGCTAGGAAGATCCTGTGATCCTGTTCCATCTTGTAATGGCTCTGTGACCTTGGGCAAGTCACTTCTCAACAGTGGTAACTGTAAAGTTGCTTGTTGCTGAGAAAATGCTGACCTGGATTGGTAGAAGGCATTTCCTCATCTTGGAGTTTTTTATATGAATTCAATCACAGGTTCAGTGTCTATTCCTATCACTATGATGGTTTCCTGTTGTCACTTTCTTTTTCTTAATCCCCAGTCATTTACTCTTAGTATCTAGATGTAGGGCTTAGACTATGTTATTAGTTAAGTCACACTAATTTTAAAAAATGTAACTGATTAAATAATAAGCAATCCCATTCATTCTGCCTATTAAAATTGGCCCCAATCTCAGGCAGACTCATATTTTTAGAAGACTGAAATTTTGGCCTATTCTGAGAGAGGGATTGGGAAAAAGTTTATATTTTCAGATACTAGACATGTCTAGTCTATTGCAATTCTGGAATCTCTCAAGAGGAGAAATCCGGCTTTATCACTTCTTAAGCTTTTGTATATTTGTTCTAATGAAGCCAAGATCATGGTTATGATTCTTTTGTTTCATTTCATGACTGCACACTGCTAACACTAGCTGTGCCATTGATCATAAGGGAAACTGGGTAGGTGAGTGTGGATGAATTAGTACTAATAGATAATTAGTACCAGAAAAACCACTGCATATACAGGCCTTAATGATAGTGGGACAGCAGTGTTTCTTTTAAATGTGAAGTAGAGTCTGTTATATCATAGCTTATATTTATATACTGCTTTATAGTTTACAAGGTGCTTTCAACAGCCCATTGAAGCAAATGGTGTAAGCCTTGTTATATCAATTTTACAGAATAGGTAACAGGTTCAGAAAGGTAATGTGAGTTTCACTTGAGATCAGGCCTTCCAACTCCATATCAAGTGCTTTTCACACTAGATCATGTTCTTTCTATTATATGTGATAATAGTTAGTATTCATCAAGGAACAGTGAAGTTGTTTTCAGGCACGACTTTACTCCAGACTGATAATTGTTTTTTCCATAAAAAAAAATTAAACCCAATTAGAAAATCAAAATACGCACAACTCAGAAAAGGTCCACCAGTTTCTTTGGACAATGTTATGCTTTGTGGTTGTTTTGACACAGCACTTCCCATCAAGTAGCCAAACTCTTTTACAATTATGTGCCCTCAGTGAAGCTGAACTGCTCATTGCTATAGTGCAGAATAATTATTTTGCCACATTATTTTATGGTGTTAATTTCCTGAAATTAACTGGTTTATTTTATATATTTTCTTTGTATGTTTTACCATGCTGAAGAATGTAACTTTTCCTTTGTGTAAATTAAGATGAGGAAATTGAGACACAGGTGTAAAGCAACTTGAGTGAAGTTGGGTAATTTACTTCATCTCTTTGGATATTGGTTTCCTCATCTGTAAAGTAAGAGTGGGGGGAGTTGCGTTAGCCTTTAAGATCTTTCTGGTTCTAATATTCCATGATTCCATGCTTTTGGCTGCAGGTTTGTAACTGTTTTCTTGTAACTGTAGCTTTGCCCTGATTCTTCCTCTTGTTTGAACAATAACACATGCTAAGTAGTAGCTCTATTCTTGATCACTCTGGTCTCACCTACTAATTAGTGCTAAGACCACTGAGTCCCTGGGACTGGTTCTAGTCTCCATACCTAGCTCTGCTGTTTGACTTTGGGCAAGTTCCCTCACCTGAAAAATGAATAGATTGGACTGAATCAGAGGTTGTTAAGCTGGGGTCTATGAGTTAAGAAAAATTTTTTTTATAACTATTTCAGTATAGTTGGCTTAATTCTTAATCTTTTGGCTAGTCAATAAACATTTATTAGGTGCCTGCCATGTACCACGTACTGTGCTAACTAAATACAGGTTAAATTGAAAATAATCAACAGAGGGTAGGCAATAGAATTAATTAAGGAAGTTGGGAAAGGCTTCTTGCAGAGAGTGAGATTTTAGCTACACTTGAAGAAAGCTAGGAGAGAGAGATGAGGAGGGAAAACTCATTCCAGATATGGAGGATAGCCAGTGAAAAAGCCTGGGGTCAGGAAATGTTCAAAAAACATTAAGAGTAGTGTCACTGGATGTATCGGGGAGGATGTAAGGTGTAAAAAGACTGGAAAGGCAGGAGAAGGCCAGGTCATGGAGAGCTTTAAATGCTAGAGGATTTTATATTTGGTGCTATGTATTTTATGTTCTTTGAAACGTTTTTCTGAGAAGGATCTATAGGCTTCACCAGACTGCCAAAAGAGTTCCTGACAGAAAAGATTAAGAACCCCTGGACTACATGATCTCTTAAGCTCTTTTCAGTTTTAACAGTTTGAGATATTCACATCATACAATCCAAGAATATCAGCTCCTATGAAATGAGACCTATATATATTTATTATATTGTGCATATAATAACATAATAACTTTTATTAGATTTAAAGTGATTTTGCCCAGTGGCTAGTCATTATATCATTCCAGCAATATAATGTTCTGCAGTCAAGCATACCTCCTGCTGACATGATCTTTCTCACGTGTCGACCTCCTGAAGTAGCTAGGTGGCACAGAAGTGCTTAAATTAGGAAAACTTGAGTTTAAATCCTAGACATTTACTAGCTGTGTGACCCTAGTTAAGTTACTTTACCTTTATGCGCTTCTATTTCCTTATCTGTAAAATAAGGGAGTTCAGCTTTACGGTCCCTTCTAGTTCTATATCTCTGACCTGTGATTCTGTGTCAAATAGTCTGCCCCTAACTTCCAGAAATTTTGGTCCCCTCCTATCTTTAAATTCTCTCCTTTCAAATTTATAGCCTCTGTGAATTTTTGAAACTTTGTTTAGCTCTAGTCACTCTCAGCACTTAACGCACATATTTTGTTCTATATGAGCATGCCTGTTTGTATGTATTTTTTCATGGATCTGTGAAACCATCACAGACCTGTTTTTCATGTGCTTTCATTCTATCTCAGGTGGCAATCTCTTTTCAAGGTACAGGTTTTGTATTTTTGTGTTTTAATTTTCCATTGATATCTAATTATTCAGGGCTTTATATAATATGAATTCAGCAAATGTTCAGACTTACTGACTAGTTTGTTGTTATGCAAACACTGTTTTAAGCAGTTTAAAGCCTTTAAAAATAATTTTAAAAAATCTTGCTGCAAGTTTTGATAATTTTGTTTTTGCTGGCACACTATAGAAAAAGAATTTTAGAGATTTAACTCCAGATTTTTTTTTTTGTATACTAGATATAGAACCAGATTGTTGAATAGAATTTCTTCTTCTAAAATTCTTATTTGCTTCTCTTTCAGATTGTTGCCAGCAAAGGAGGCTTTGAAATGGTCACAAAAGAGAAGAAGTGGTCTAAAGTGGGTAGTCGATTAGGCTATCTGCCAGGGAAAGGAACTGGGTCCCTGTTGAAGTCTCATTATGAAAGGATCCTTTACCCTTATGAGCTTTTTCAGTCTGGAGTCAGCCTTATGGTGAGTCATTATTCTTTTCAGAAATTGGCCCAATACAACTTGTCTGCAGTATCAACTTCAGATAGACCTTCGTATTTAGGTGTCATGAATAAATTTCTGTTCTCTGAAACAGAAGTGGTTTAGAATAAGCTAGAAGTTACCCAAATGGAATTAGATTGCCTCAGTCACGGTGGCCAACAGTAAAACAAATGTATTTAAAAATTTAAAGTCAAATTTGTTTCATTAATGAGCAAGGTTTGAAGATTTCATCTACATTATTGGAAATATGCTTTTGTTTTTCCTAGCAATTTACAATGATTCTTTACATTTTACTACATCAGTAACTTAAAGGTTTTGTGATTTCATCAACATGGTATACCTGATGCAGATTAGAAATTCTCTGTGACTTGTGTGTGATGTCACCTAGTAGCCAGGTTTTTTTTTTTACCTCTCTGAACTTAGCTAGACTGATATTTAGATATTACATAGAGTCTGACAACTGGCTCATGTTTTAGACTTCCCAGAAATATAATTCTCCCTGCTTCAGTTTATTGGTTGTTTTTATCTTTTTCTCAGTGATTTTCATGCCTGGTGCCTGATCAATGACCCTGTTGTTCTTTTGTGCTTTGAACCTTTAGGGCGTCCAAATGCCCAATTTGGATATTAAGGAAAAAGTGGAGGTTGAGGTCCTCAGCACTGATGCCCAGACTTCCCCGGAGCAAGGCACAAGAATGAATATTCTGCCGAAGAGAACCAGACGCATAAAATCTCAGGTATCCAGGATCCATTGACCACCTGAGAGAGAAGTACGGTGCAATAGAATTGACTAGAAAGTGTATTTCTTGTCATTGGATCTCATTTATATATACTAGTTTTTATACCCCAAAGAACTTTCTCAGTCTCTTTGGGAAACAGGTTGAAGAAATTGTGAATTCTAATTGTTCTCAGATTGACAAGCAATCTGTTTATTAGGAATATTTCTCAACAGAGAAAGTAAACCATGTTTCCACTCTCATTTTGTTCAGTTAAAAAGATTTTAGAAAGTCATTTAGGGAACTTGGATTTGGAAAGTGTGGTTTTGTTTTTCATTTGTTATTTCTATAAGCTGTCATAAAGTAAATTTATATGAGCCTTGGCTGTCCTCATGTAGCTGCTATATTGTTCATGAATCTTAAAATACTATCATTTCAAGGACAGTGTCAACAAGTCAGTGAGCATTTATTAATCACCTGCTATGTGCCAGATGCTATGCTAAGTGCTGGGCTTATAAAGAAAGCCAAAATAGTGCCTGCTTTCAAGGAATTCAGTGGGGGAGATAATATGCAAACAACTATGTACAAAGAAGATACAGACAGGATAAATTTTAGATAATTACAAAGGAAAAACACTTAAGATTAAGGAGGACTGGGAAAGGCTTCTTGCAGAAGGTAAGATTTTAGATGATACCTGAAGGAAGCCAGGAAAATCAGGAGATGGAGTTGAGTGAAAGAATTCTTTTTTTTTTTTTTTTTTTCATTTTGGAGGGCAGTTGGGGTTAAGTAACTTGCCCAAGGTTACACAGCTAGTTTTTTTTTGTGTTAAGTGTCTGAGGCCTGAACCAAACTCAGGTCCTCCTGACTCTGGGGCCGGCGCTTTACTCACTACGCCACCTAGCCTTCCCCTGAGTGAAAGAATTCTAAGTATGGAGGACCATTGATGAAGATGCCTGGAGTTGAGAGATGGAATATCTGGTTCAAAAAACAGTATGGAGGCCAGAGTTGATGGATTGTAGAGTATGTAGACAGGACTAAGCTGTAAGAAGATTGAATGATCAGAGGGGACCAGGTTATAAAGGGCTTTGAAAGCCAAACAGAGGATTTTATATTTAATTCTAGAGGTGATGGGGGCTAGTGGAGTTTATTGAATGGAGAGGAGGTTGATGTGGTCAGGAGTGATGAGACAGGAGACAGGCAGATCCACCAGCAGCTATTGCAGTTGTCCAGCATGAGGTTATGAGGGCCTGTACAGGGTGATGACAGTGTCAGAATAGAGAAGGGGGCATATTCAAAAGATGTTAAGAAGGTAAAATTGACAACTTGTCAGCTGATTGGTCAGGAGTGGAGGATGACATATATATTGGCAGCCTGGGTGACTGGATGGCAGCATGCCAGAAAAATGCCTTTTCTCCTTTGTATCTAATTTTCCTTTGTTTCCTACTCATTCCATTCTGTTCTTGTTTGGTTAAAAGACTTTTTAAAACATAAGGTTGTTTGTTTTTTTTTTTTGCCTTTTGGAGGGCAGTTGGCGTTAAGTAACTTGCCCAAGGTTACACGGCTAGTTTTTTTGTGTAGGTGTTAAGTGTCTGAGGCCGGAACTGAACTTGGGTCCTCTTGACTCCAGGGCCAGCGCTTTACTCACTGCACCACCTAGCCAACCCCATAAGTTCTTTTTTTAGATGAGAAACTTGTATCATTTAATTATTGAGTGGGGTGCTTACAACATGGAGCAGTAGTAGTTTTCTGGTGGTTAGAAAATATAGGGTTAAAAACTAAGGTATTTAGTTACTTAATAAGTTACTCTCCCTTCTTGGATTTCCTTTTAAGAAGGGAATGAAGAAGAGAAGTTGAGAGCAAAGTTCTTCATCGCTTTACTTTATGTATATAATGTGGATGTACTTAAAAAATTGGGCAGCTAGGTGGTGCGGTGGATAAAGTGTGGGGCATAGAAAAAGGAAGACTCATAATCCTGAGTTAAAAATGTGGCCTCAGACATTTACTAACTGTGCCATCCTGGGCAAGTCACTTAACCCGGTTTGCCTCAGTTTCTTCATCTGTCAAATGAACTGGAAAAGGAAATTGCAAACCACATCAGTATCTTTGCAAAGAAAACCCTACATTGGGAGGTGGCTAGGTGGCACAGTGAATAGAGCACTGGCCCTGGAGTCAAGAGGACCTGAGTTCAAATCTGGCCACTTAATAGCTGTGTGACCTTGGGCAAGTCACTTAACCCCAAATACCCTGCCTTCCCCCCTCCAAAAGGCAAAAAATCCCCTCAGACAAACAAAAAGAAAACCCTATATTAGGGCATGAAGAGTCGGAGATAACTGAACAACAATAACTTAAAAGTTGCCAAAAATGAAGTTTTCATTAGTTTTAAAATGAAAACAAAATTGGTTCTGGTCCCCTGGAGAGAGTACTTTTGAGAAAAAAATTTTTAAAAATCAAATAAGTTAGTACATGTAAAGCAGTGGTGTCAAGCTCAAATAAAAAGGATCCTTGCAGGCTACATATTACTTGAAAAACCACAAATTAATATCTCTATTGTATTATATTTGTACTTATTTTGCTAAACACTTTCAAATTGCATTTTAATCAGCCTTAGGAGTTACACAGGTCAAATGTGGCATCACCTAGCTGTAGTAAGGGACATCTACTGCAAACGTAGTTCTCCTTTAGTGCTGAGTCCCTTTGTATAGTTAATTCCTAAAAATTATTTTATATCATTCTAATTGCAAGGGATTGAATAAATATTTACATTATGGTCCTTTGATCTGAAGCATTTAACTTTTTGAAATGGTTTGTAATAAGATGTTATTTTGTTTTACAGTAGTAAAGAATAGATTGTATTAGTGTTTGTCATTGTATTATTCCAAAAGTAACCTACACTTGACAGTAGTCAGATAGGGATTTGAAGAATAAATTCTAAGTGGAAGATAATTGTTTCATTAGAATTAGAGCGCCAATACCACATTAATGATCATATCCTCTGTACCTCAAAACAGAAAATTTGTGTTTTGTGGCAGAATTAAATTTGTTTGGAATCTAGGATTAGAAATGAAAGTTTTGGCACTCATTCTATGCTATGCAGCTAGGTGGCTAAGTGGATAGAACCCTAGGCCTGGAGTTAGGAAGACCTGAATTCAAATACAGCCTCAGACACTTTTGTAGCCGTGTGGCCTTGGGAAAGTTATTTAACTTACCTCAGATTCCTCACCTTTAAAAGGTGATAATAATAGCATCTACCCTCAAGGATTGTTGTGAGGATCAAGTGAAATATTTGTAAAGTGCTTAGCACATGAAAGACACTATATAAAATGCTAGTTGTTGTTGCTGTTATTGGTCTGCCCCAGATTATTTTTCTCTTTCCCTTTACCTCCTTGTCCTTCACTGAATGTGGTAGACTAATCTATTTGGATTATAGATTTAAGAGGTCTGTATTTAATTCTGACTCATTCTTACATTGGTTAGCATCTTTTGCTTAGGTGCTCTTAAAGAAATTATTTAATACATATATTCATATGGGAATGTGGTATTCAGAATATAAAATGTGCAGTAGTTTCTGTGAAGGGATATTTAACCTTTTTGAAAGATAGAAAAATTTTTTCATAGAAAGGGGAAATGAGTAGTCCTTCATGCCTTAGTGAAAGTGGATTTGGGAAGAGGAGATCAAACTTTTAAGATTAAAGCCAATTTTATGGGATAAGAAAAGAAGAGCTTGAATATGGGAGGCTGGGAGTTTCCCAATGCTCATGTATTTTTGTTTGGCTTTTAGGCAGAGACTGGAGAAGTAAGTAGAAACACTGAATTGAAGAAACTTCAGATCTTTGGAGCTGGGCCTAAGTTGATGGGCCTGGCAATAGGAGCAAAGGATAAAGAAGGTAAATTTTGTTTTTTTGAGCAGGGAAGTGAAATAAAATACAGGAAGAAGTGTTATCAGTAATAAGGAAAAAATAACTTCGGTGTTAAGAAATATGAATTATTGTTATAGTCAGGATTTTTTTGCTTTGAGGAACCATACAGATATATTTATAATTTACCTAGAAATTCTCTGAGTTCTAGATTTCAAGTTTGACTTCTAGCTAAGTCATTATATAAGTCTCTATATTGTGAGAAACCATATTATATTTATTGGGCTTTTATGATGGTTAGGAAGAAAGATTTGCCTCTCATCTGCAGCATATAAACTTAGTACTGTTTTCAAAGTTATATTTGTAAGGAAAGGTAAAATTAGTTTTTTTGTCACATTTTGCCAAAGCTTTTTAACTCTGGTTTTAAAGGAAGATTGATTCAAAATACTTGCAGAATTTTAAAATTGCTTTAGGAGCAGTGGAAAGATCTCATGGTTAGAAGTGTTAAATTAAAAAAAAAATCTGTGGTTTTATTGATCTGGGTAGGATAGATAACAAACCCTCCATGACAGTGTCATAAATAGGGGTGGCTAGGTGGTGTAGAGCACCAGCCCTGGAGTCCGGAGGACCTGAGTTCAAGTCTAGCCTCAGACACTTAACACAACACTAACTTTGTGACCTTGAGCAAGTCACTTAACTCCAGTTGCCCTACCTTCCCCCTGCCAAAAGTAAAAACAAAAAAACCCCCAAAAGACACAGATAAATAAACAATACCATGAATTATTATGGAAAGCCATTTAATGGTGAGCCTTTTCAAACTTAGGCTGCTTTATCATTAGGTCTATATTTGCAGCTTTTTCAACTTAGTAGGAGTTGACAGAACAAGTACTCCATTAGTATAACTTTCAGGATCCCAGGGTCAGTCACCTCCATGCCCAATTATGATTTTAAAGTAGGAGCTCAGTAGTGGGAAAGGTTTATAATTTAAGAGTTACTCTTTTTTTTTTTTTTTCAAAGCAATTGGGGTTGGTTAAGTAACTTGCTCAAGGTTACACGGCCAGGTGTTTCTGGGTGGGTGCTAAGTGTCTGAGCCCGGGATTCGATCTCCAGGTGTTCTCAACACTGGAGCCGGTGCTCTTACTCGCTGTGCTACCTGGCCGCCCTGAGAGTACATGTGTTGTAGTCCTCACTTTGGGAAGAGCAGTATTTATCACCAGATACTTACCTTTGAGACTTGCTTTATATTTATAAATAGTGGTAAAAAAAAAGATTTGTGAGATTTTTATATAAATTTACATAAGTTTTTGTTTTATCTGTGTAACAATTCAGACAGTCTTGAATTCAGTTTTACCAAAGGCTGGATGTAATGTGTTTTGACTACATTTAAAGAAACCTAAGACAATCTCAAGACAATCTTAAGAACATGTAATAATTCCTTCTTTGTGAATTAAAAAATAGGCAGTACAGTTTCATAATTCAGTATATGGATATATGAACTGTAGTGGATCAAATAAGAATGGCACTTGATTTCTTAAATACTTAACATGGTTTGGTTGAATTATGCTGATTATTTTCATCCACTAAATTAAACACTTTTGGTTAGAAATTCTCTTTTTTTCCCTACAGCCTTGCTTATGTTTCTACTGTTCCTCTACACTTAAAGTCCAATGGTCTTGAAATGTTAATCTTACATTACTCCTTGTGCAAGTACCACATAACAGCTTATTTATATTTTTACTTTCAAGATGAGGTCTCTCGAAGACGCAAAGGTACGAGGTCAGAAGCATTTAGTATGCAAATGAGACAACGAAAAGGGACTCTTTCTGTTAACTTTGTAAGTGTTATGGGGCATTCCAGGATGGAAAGTATTTGTTAGCTATGTATATATCTCATGTAAAAGATACATTAAAACTGAATTTGGAATCATAGACTTTGAGAGTTGGAAAGGGTACTCAAGAGTTCTTCTGGACCAGCCTTGAACCATGTCATGCATCTATGTTATCCCACAAATCCTGTCATCTAGCCTCTCCTTGAAAACCTCCAGTGACTGGGAGCTTATTACTTGTTAAGCAGTCTGTTCCATTATGAGATAGTTCTTATCATTAGGAAGTTTTTTATTCATGTTGAGCTAAAGTCTGCTCTCCTCTCACTTCTACCTATTGGTCTAAGATTTACCTTCCAGACCTAGGTTGAAACAAGTCTAATACTATATACACAGGGTAACCTTTCACTATTTAAGTTTTTTCTAGATTAAACTATTTAAGTTTTTTCTAGACATAATCCCTCCCTGCTCTGTCCTGGTCAGATCACATCTGGAGTGTTGGATTCAGTTTTGTGCACCATAGGAAGTACATCGGTAAGCTAGAATGTTTTCAGAAGAGGGCAGCCAGAATAATGAAGGGCCTCTAGTCCAGAGCTTCTTAAACTTTTTCCACTTGAAAACCCCTTTTTGAGTTTTGTCAGTGTTCATTAGCATTGTGTGGCTTGATGGCATACTCAGTGCAAAGTGCGTGTGCTATGTGTTCAGAAACAAGGCTGCAGTGAACTTGCATGATATAACATGGGTAAGTGCTGTCAGAAACATTTCAGATTCATTAAATGTTTGATTTTGAATTAATTTTTGGTCATTGTACATTCAGAAACCTTTTACTTTTTGCCAAATTTTTCATGACCCCATATGATGTCAAGACCCACAGTTTGAGAAGTGCTGCTCTAGGCCATGTCATAAGGATTAGTTGAAGAAATTAGGGATGTTTAGCCTGGAGAAGAGATAACTGATGAGGAAATGATATTTATCTTAAGATATTTAAAAGGCTGTCATTTTGAAGGAGGATTAATCTTGTTCTGTTTGACTTCAGGAAGGCAGAACCAGGAGTCATTAGTTGAAGTTGCAAAGGGACAAATTTAGTTTGTAAAAAAAATAATGTCCTACCATCTTGAGCTGTCCAAAAGTAGAATGGGTTGTCAAAAGATGCATTAGATTCCCTCTCTCTGGAGGTGTTTGAGTAGAGGCTGGATGACTATTTCTTGGGTGTGTTGTATCTGGGATTATTTTTTTCATGTATAGATTGTATTGTCAAGGGCCCTGGAAGCATGTGAGGTCTGTGAGTTCTCCTGTGAATGAGGCTAAGTCTCATATTTGATCCTAGAATGAGACAATTAATTTGCTTTCTTTGGCAATAGGCTTCACTCTTAAACTATTGGGTTCTAGGTTCAAAGATGGATATAGTATTACCAGCATTGGAGAAATAACTTACTCATATGATGTCTTTGTGTATATGGACAATATATTGTTTACATAGAAATTACTATATAAAGTACCTAATAAATGCATTGTTTTACTGCTTTGCAACAAGATGATTACCTTAGTTTGAACAGTTATTTAGAAGTTTAGATAGAAGTAAATTGCAAGTTGTGTTTCTTTTCATTATTTTTATTATTCTTATAATTTTTTTAAAGCAATTGGGGTTAAGTAACTTGCTCAAGGTTACATGGCCAGTTATTTCTGGGTGTGGTGCTAAGTATCTGAGTCCGGGTTTGATCCAGGTCATCCCGACACTGGAGCCGGTGCTCTTACTCGCTGAGCCGCCCCTTAAAAGTCCCCGAGTCCAACACTCTTCTTTCCATCATTGTTATGAAACATGACTTTTGACCAGTTTTTTGGTGCTCAAGATTCTCTTTATATAAAAGGACAAAGATCCTCTTGACTTGATAAGCGCCAGAAACACTTTTTAGGCAGTTGCACTATACCAGGTACCTAGTTGTTTGTGCAGTGTGTGGTTGTGTTTGTTTTCCAGTAATGAACATTTTTCTGTTCTAACTAGTGAGCTCCTACTTTGGGATTGGGTATCATTTGTTACTTTTTTACAATAACTAACAGATGAATTTTTTCCCTCTTCCCCTACCCCCCCATAGGTGGATCTCTATGTTTGTATGTTTTGTGGTCGAGGAAACAACGAAGACAAGCTACTTCTGTGTGATGGGTGTGATGATAGTTACCATACGTTTTGCTTGATTCCACCTCTGCCTGATGTGCCCAAAGGAGACTGGAGGTGTCCTAAATGTGTTGCTGAGGTACAGGCCTAGTTTTGAGCACTTTCTTTCGTTTTTTAAAAAAAATAGTTAATTTATTGATTTTTAGTTTTAATCATTCACTTCCATAAGTCTTTGAGTTTTAAATTTTCTCTTTCTCCCTCTCCTCCCCCTCCCCAAGACAGTGTACAATCTGATATAGGCTCTGCTTATACATTTATATTAAACATGTTTTCACATTACTCATGATGTAAAGAAGAGTTAGAATGGGAAGAAGCATGAGAAAGAAGAAACAAAACAAAACAACAAAAGAAGAGCAAGTAGTTTGCTTCTGACTGCATTCGACCCCAAAGTGCTTTCTCTGGATATGGATAGCATTTTCCATCATGAATCTTTTGGAGTTTTTTTAGATCCTTGTATTGCTGAGAGGAGCCAGTTCTATGAATGTCAGTCATTGCACAGTGTGTCTGTTACTGTGTACATTGTTCTCCTGGTTCTTCTTATTTCACTTAGCATCAGTTCATATGTCTTTCCAGGTTTTTCTGGTCTACCTGCTCATCATTTTTTATGTGAGCATTTTAAAAAAATCAACCAGAAAATCACACAAAACTCTTCCATAAGCTCGTGAAATCTTTTTGATTTTTTTTTTAAAGCAATTGGGGTTAAGTAACTTGCTCAAGGTTACACGGCCAGTTATTTCTGGGTGTAGTGCTAAGTATCTGAGCCTGGATTCGATCCTCAGGTCATCCTGACGCTGGGGCCAGTGCTCTTACTTGCTGTGCTACCTGGCTGCCCCAATCTTTTTGATTTTTGAAGAACTATATTAGAGGGAATCAGAATTTTTAGTTTGGTAGATTGTATTTGCTTTGCAAAGGATCTTTTGTTACTTTGAGTGCTGGATAGGTGAAACCGCAGACTGCTATAGATGATTGAGTTTTTTTGAATACCTTCTAAAGGCTTTCTTTTGCTTTTTAAATTAAACATTTTAGTGATTTAATAAAACAAATAGGGTGGGACAGGGGCATGCAGAGCATAGGATCTAGGCACTCATCACATATACTTCTACCCAGAGCATAACTGGGTAATAAGTCTTGTTTTGATTGTATCTTACTTGGAATTTGATGAGCTATTTTAATTAGAGCAATTAGGAAGAAGTAATTAACTGCATTTTCTGGTAAGTATGGACATTGGGATATTCTGCAGAAAAGGGTTGGTCCCCTTTCAAGAGGTGGATACAGTGCCTAGGAGTATTTATAGATTCATGTCTAGCTACTGTAGTTTATATTTCCTGGATCAGATAATTGAAAGTGTATTCTTTTCTGGAGCAGCAAGATGGTGCAGTGGATAGAACACCTGTCCCAGAGTCAGGAAGACCTGAGTTCAAATCCAGTTTCACATTTGCCACGTACTAGCTCTCTGATCCTGGGCAAGTCTCTTAACCCTGATTGCTTGTCCCTCTCCCTTCCTCCTCCCCCTGCAAAAGAAGAGGAAAAAAAAGGAAGTGTATTCTGT
This sequence comes from Petaurus breviceps papuanus, assembly GCF_028583685.1. Lineage (NCBI taxonomy): Eukaryota > Metazoa > Chordata > Mammalia > Diprotodontia > Petauridae > Petaurus > Petaurus breviceps. The sequence goes on from NW_027185867.1 coordinate 8,572,943, forward strand.
TCTAAATCTGCATATGTGCTTGTATGATGGTTGTGATGATGGATGAGTAATGTGAAGAAGTTGTTTTTCCTAGCCAGATAACTTAATCCCTTTTGTCCTCTTTTTATGTACATCTCTCTTTCTTTTCCATGGTGAAATCCAGTAACTTGAAAGACTGCTGTGGGCTTGGTTCCATTCCATTAGTACTGCATTGTTTGTGCTGGTGCCAGAGCTTATTGCCATCCCTGAGAATTAAAAACTGTTTTATTACCTCTTTCCTTCTTTGCCAGGTAGAGTGTGTAAGCCTATAATATTGCAGGTGAGGTTCTTTGATCATTTTCCCTGATGCCAAATTGGACAGCATATGTATTTCTCAAATAAGCCAATGTTCAGAACTGTTTAACCCTCAGAAATTGGAAGTATCTTGTCACAATTCTGTCAAGCACATTTCCAAGGAATGTGACATTTAGTTTTGCAATTTTTCTTTCTTACTCCAGGAATGTAACAAACCTCGAGAGGCCTTTGGGTTTGAGCAAGCGGTTCGAGAGTACACCCTCCAGAGCTTTGGAGAGATGGCAGATAACTTTAAATCAGATTACTTCAACATGCCAGTCCATGTGAGTCTGTGTCTAAGGGCTGGTTTAAGGGAGGTGGAAGGATTTACAAGTTTCACACCCTTTGGTTTCTTTTTCTTTATTTCTTGCCCCTGCCTTCCTTCTTGCTCCTCCTTTTTTTCTTTAAAAAATAAAGGGAGGCAGGACACACAATATGAAAGATGTAATAGAATATGGGACTTGAAATCAACCTGGATTCTAATTCTTTCACTGACTCTCTGATTTGAGAGCTCCTAGTACGGTGAATTGGAAAGAAAGCACTAGATTTGGAGTTGAGAGACCAAGTTTAAGGTCTAGTTCTAACACTTAATCTGCTGTGTGATTATGGGTAAGTAATTTATCCTTTGAGCCTTTCACTTCCTCATCTGTAAAATGGGGTTAATAATACATGTACTATCTGTAGCACAGAGTTTTTGTGAGAAAAGTACTTTGTAAACATTAAAGTTATGTTTATTAAAATGTGAGGTATTTCCCTGTTAAGTAAATGTTGATGACTTAATTTCCTCATAGCTCTTTGGGAGTAATTAACAACAGAGAAGCATGAAGTACATAGCAGTTGCTTCTTTTGTTTACCTGTTTGTAATATAGGATTTGCTTTTTTCCAAAGAGTATTTTCATTGGCTTTCATGGTGTTCTATCAGGACATTTTGCTAATTCTGTTGAAATTCTACTTTGATTTTTACCTCTTCCCTTTTCCCTTTGATGTTCTGTTTCATCTTCTTCCTTTTCAGTTTTGATACAGCTTTCTGTAGAAAAAGGTTAATTACACTTACAGATGGTTTTCTGAGGACCCCAGCTTGTCTATTTTAAATCCCTGTTACCTAGTGAAAAAATCTGGGATCTAGTCTGCCTGGACCTGGGAGCTTTAGAGGTTTGTCATCTTATAACAGTTGCCCTGCATATCATGTCATGATCATTTTTACTCATTAGCCATTCTGTTTTTCTCTAGATGGTGCCCACAGAACTGGTAGAGAAGGAATTCTGGAGACTGGTGAGCACCATTGAAGAAGATGTCATTGTGGAGTATGGAGCTGATATCTCTTCAAAGGATTTTGGAAGTGGGTTTCCTGTAAAGGATGGTCGGAGAAAGATGATGCCAGAAGAGGAGGTGCAAACTTCTGTGTACCTACAGCTAGACTGAGCTTTGTAGAGCAGCTTTCTGCTCTATAAAGCCTTCCCTTATTATTTTGGACCAGAGTAATTTTGACTTACTAAATATATGTTAGTGCCACCATGAAAAACAAAAAGCACATTTTCACCTTGGTGCCTAGACTTGACTAAGTTCAAAGAACATTTTGACTTGAGGCTTATATGATGATAAAAAACACTTTAACTGATTTGAAATGCAGTGGATTTAATAACAAGTGAATAAGATATTTGATCCAGTTAAATTTCTTGAGTAACCTCATTTTGAATTTTAAGTGGTTTTTAAAATAAAATTCATTGTTTTTTAACTTTATACTTGGTAAACCTAGGAGTCGAGTCTCAACCCACCCTTCTTTAACACTTATGATAGAGACCATCATACACTCACACAAACGTGAGATTCCATAAGATCATGATGAAGTCTACTTTCCAGGCTCCCAGGGGAAAATGTTCTGTGGTTGTGTGGGGAAAAAAAAGAAATTGCTTATTTCTCTACCCTTTATTTTAGTTTCTAACTTTTTCTTTACTTGTAATTGTCTAGTAAATCTAAGTGGCTAACTGTATCTAGTAGAGATGCTTTTTAGAAGGAACAAGGTGTCTTAAAAATCGATAACTTTTGTTTTTACATCACCTTTCCCAACCCATTGCATCATCCATTGTAACAAAGGCCAAAAAGAAAAGAGAAGAAAGGAGTTCAGCAAATCTGACACCAACTGAGATAGATAGTATATGCAGTGTTCTGTAATTCCACCTGTGCAAAGAAGGCAGGGAAGTGCATTTTCTTATCTCTTCTCTCAGGCCAAGCTTGGTCATTTTAATTAGGTAGTATTCAGTTTAATTTTGTTAGTGTTCTTTCCATTTACATTGTATACATTGTTTTCTTGGATCTGCTTTTGTAGTATGCATCAGTTCAAATGTCTTCCCATGCTTCTCTAACTTCCTCATATTTATTGTTTTTATAGTACAGTAATGTTCTGTTATATTTGTGTGCCACAGCTTGTTTAGTCATTCCAATCTCATTATTTGCAGTTCTTTGCTACCATAAAAAGTGCTGTTATGAATGTTTTGTTATATATGGGATGTTTCTGTCTGTAAGATCTCTAGGTCAAGGGGTATGGACATTTTATAAGCTTTTTTTTTTAATGTTTAATTCCAAATTGCCTTCCTGAATGGTTAGACCACTTTTCCTTACTCTTTTCAGACCTGTCTGATTCCATTCATTTTCTTTATAGCTCTGTCCAGTTCTGCCCAGTTCCTTTTTAGCACTGCCCAACTCTTTGTTATTCTAGCTAGCTAGTTTTTTTGTTTTTTATTTTTATATTCTCTTAAACTTTCACTGGTTCTGAGTGGGTTTTACTTGTTCTAGTCTAACTCTGTAATGGAGGTCAGGAGAAAGCCATGATATTTTTTTGTTTTGTTTTTAATTTTTTTTTTTTTTGCTTTTTGGAGAGGGGAAGGTAGGGCAGTTGGTGGTAAGTGACTTGCCCAAGGTCACACGGATAGTTTTGTGTTAAGTGTCTGAGGCTGGATTTGAACTCAGGTCCTCCTGTCTCTGGGGCGGGTGCTCTATTCACTACTCCACCTAGCCTCCCCAAGCCATGATGTTTTTGTGAATGGAAGGTCTCAAATCAAGAGAAACAGGTTGCTTTTTAGATATATTATGGACATTTGGACTTTTACCAAATGAGGAAGAGGCTGATTACAAAAACAAGGAGAAAGCATCTAATTTCTAAGAAACGGTTTTCAGGCAGAGAGAGGGAGGGAGACTGTGTGTGTGTGTGTGTGTGTGTGTGTGTGTGTGTGTGTGTGTGTGTGGCCACTGATTCTTGAGCCTTTTAAAAAAATTATATTTTATTATTTCAATTAACAAAAATTGATTTTTCTTTCCCTCTAGCCTTTCCCCCACCATTTAAAAAAAGAAAAAGAAAACCCTTGTAACAAACATGCATAGTCAAGCAAAGCAAATTCCCACATTGGCCATGTCCAAAAAAAAATTATGTCTCCTTCTGCACCTTGAGTCCATCACATCTCTGTCAGGAGGTGGGTAGTATGCTTTATCATCGGTTCTCTGGAATCATGGTTGGTCATTTCATTGATCAGAGTTCTTAAGTCTTTCAGAGTTGTTTGTTTTCACAGTGTTGTTATTGTATAAATTGTTCTCCGGATTCTACTTGGTTCTCCTTGCATCAGTTCATACAAGTCTTCCTAGGTTTCACTGAAGACATCCTTTTCATCATTTCTTATGGCACAATAGTATTCCATTACATTCATATGCCATAATTTGTTCAGCCATTCCCCAATTGATGGGGCACTCTATTCTTAGTTTCCAGATCTTTGCTACCACAAAAAGAGTTACTATAAATAAGTTTTTGTACATATGGGTCCTTTTCCTCTTCCTTTGATTTCTTTGAAGTATAGGCCTGGTAGTCATATTGCTGGGTCAGAGGGGATGTACCATTTAGAAACTTTGGGTGGACTGTTTCATAGCTCTGCTAGCAGTGCATTAATGTGCCTGTCTTCCATCAGCCTCTTGAACATTGTCATTTTCCATTTTTGGTTAACTCTCAAACCTCAGAGTTTGCTTTAATTTGTATTTCTCTAAGTATTAATGATTTGGAGTATTTTTTTATATGGCTACTTATAACTTGTATTTCTTCCTTTGATAACTGCTTATTCGTATCCTTTGACCATTTATCAATTGGGGAATGGCTTTTATTCTTATACATTTGAATCAACTTAAGGAATGGTTTTAACAGGATAATTGGAGGGTTGGAAAGCACATGTTGTGCTTTTTAAGGTTTTAAAAAGAGGACATTGTTGTTTAATCTTACATATGTGACTATTATGAAGAAATGTTAGATTATTAATGCTCTGATTTGCTTAAGGAAAGGAGACATCAGTTGACTACAGTTCTTCCTCTGAGTTTTTTCTCTGCTATTAATTTTTTTATTCCTGGGCATATATCATTTACATTTTTCCTTTTAGTTTTATGTATGGAGAAGAACAAACCAAAATCATTTGAGTTCTGGTTTTGGAGTCGGATTCCAAGTATCAAGTCCTACCTCAAACACACATTTACTTACTTGTGTGGTCTTGGAGAAGTTAACTTTTTAGTGTCCCAGGCAACACTCTAAGATCATAAGTTGCAGAACTACTAGTTTTCACAGAGGGAGGAAGTTACCACCACAGGCATTCCCTGTACCAATAAAATTATACATCCAAACATCCTTCCTCCACTCTCCATATGTAATAGGAAGAAACGGTATATGAATATACTTTAGTTCTAAAGAAGTGGAAAATAGAAGAAGATGAATTGTACCAATATAAGAAACCCCTGACTTTGAACCCTACCGAATATTTAATTTTTCCCAGAAATAGTCTCAAGCTGCAACTGTAGTCTCTTTTTACTTTTTAACCACCTTTCTTCCCAAGGTGAGGAAGTTCAGTGGTACTGTGGCCATGTTTTCTGTTAGATAATGTGTATAGGGATGATCATTTACCCGAAGCCAAATACTAGACAAATGATTTCTTCTATCTGTCTTGTCATGGCCCTCCATAATCCCTTTCCAAGCATCAGAGGAGGCACAAAGCTCCTAGGGCATGACTGCAATTCTTTATAGTTATTATCTAGTATGGACCACAGAGTAATTGAATCTTTAGATTTAGAAGGGATTTCAGAAGCTATCTTGTATGACTCATACCTGAAAAAGGTTCTCTTCTGCAACATACCCAATAAGTACCCATTCAGTCTTTGTGTAAAAACCTCTAGTTGTTGTGGAGAATATGGGTAGGACCCAGTACATTCCAAAGCAACCGATTTTGCCCTTGCCTAGCTCTAATTATAGGAAGTTTTTTCTTATATCGACCCTAAATTTGCTGCCTTTACATTTTATACCCATTGTTCCTGGTTCTTTCCTCAGTGGCCAGGTATTAACTCAGAAAAGGAAGTAAAGTTAGTCAGGCATAACCTTTTCTTTATGAAGCCACGCTAGCTTTTTTTGTTGACCATTTATTTTTCTAGATGGTCACTAAGTATCTCTTTAGTGAGCTTTTCTAGAATTTTCTCAGTAATTGAAGTCAAGGTAATTGGCCTGTACTTTTCAGACTATTGTCTTTATGAAAAGATCAGGACAACATTTGTCTTTTTCCAGTCCTGTGGTGTATCTTTTATTCTCTGCCATCTTTTGCATATTACTGATGGTTGCTCAGGGGTTGGATCTGCCAAAATCTTTCTCTGAGGGTGTATGTCACCTGAGGTTGGGGACTTTAATAATCCATCAAAAATAGGGTTTTTTGTACTCTCCCTGGGACATCAGGGTCCCTTGTATCCCTTTACATCTTCTGTTCCTCATGCAAAGACTAGTTTCCTTTGCAAAGAAAAAGCAAGCAAAATAAAAGACATCTCAGACCTCTGTTGTTGGTCACTGTGACTCCACCCACCTGGACAACAAGTAGCTTCTTATCCTGCTGAATTAGTGTAGCTAAAACCCTTCTGTTGTCCTATTTCCTTCCTGCTTCAGCTCACTCTGAGTGGCACTCCTGAGACCATGAGAGAAACTGGCCATGCTATTGTATTTATCCTGTTACCTTTTTTGGCATCTGTCTTCCCTATCTACTTTTGAAAAATCTGAAAACTTGGTTTGAATGTTCTCTGTGTAGTCACATTGATCTCTTCAAGCAGCTCCTCCTTTTTCACCCAGCTGAAATAATTTCCTTTGTGTATTTAGAATTTTATTTTTGAGAGTTTTCCATTTCTCCCGAATTCACTTCTGTAGAATTTTAGTCTGTGGGATCTTGCCTAGCTTTTCCCTGAGCTTTTTAAAATCTGCTTACTCAAAGTAAATAGTAAAAATGCTGTTCTCAGCTTTCCCCTCTTTTATTTTTATGCCCACAAACTTTAGGAGTCTTGGGTTACTTTTCTCCATGTTTGCATCATTTCCACAGCAACAAATGAGAACCAGGTTCCAGTATAGAATTTCCCCTGTTTGATTCTTTCACCTTGCATTAAGGCAATGTTAGAAGTTATTAGCTTACTCTGATTTGGTGGGGGAGGGGGGGGAGAGACTGGAGAGGGAGGAGCAAAAGGGGAGAGGGAAAATGGGGATGGAGAGACAGAGAAAGAGGAGAGAGTAGGCAAACAGGAGTGCATGCCCCATCAGGTGTCAGATCACTGAAGTCTTCCATCAAGCAATCAGTCAATAAACATTAAGTACCCCCTGTGTGCTAGGCAGTATGCTGGGAATACAGAAAGAGGCAAAAGACCTTTCTACCTGTCCTCAGAGAGCTTATAGTCTAATGGAGAGACAGCATTCAAACCATGGATACAGTGGATCCTGCTAGGTTTGACCTAAGTTAGACTAAATCTAGATTCTAGTGTATGATTGATTGGTCATTTCCCCCCGTTGCTTTAATTTCCTCACATGAATATGCCTTCTTGATGTATACCACTATCTCATTCCCCATTTTTCTCTATTGTTTCTTTTGAATAAGTATATCCATCCAGAGCCATAATTTATACAGTCATAAATTTAATTTTGCCAAACTCAGTAATCTCTATGAGGTCATCAGGTCAGATATTCCTTGCTAATACAGCATCTAGTTCTTCTTGCTTGTGGCTTAAATATTGGACATCTCTGTATAGACATTTGAGGCCATGGGCCTCAGTAGTTCCTTTCTTAGATTTTGTTTCCTAGTAACTTATGGGTGTCTCAATTGCTGTTCTTCATTCATTGTACTACTCTGTATGGTATTTAGCTTGGCGGATATGCATAGGTGATTTTTCTCCTTTCTCAGTTCTTTTTAGATTAAAGGCTTTTAAATTAGATTTGTAGGTTATCCAATAGAGCTATTCTTTCCAGCCTTTACTGGGGACCAACATTCTCTTTATATTGTAAGCTTGTTCAAGAAATTCAAATCTCATTGTTAGACACTATTTTTTTAGCCAAAGGTTCACTTCCCAAATAAAATTTCTCTTCAATCCTTACTTCCAGTGGCTAGACAGTGAGGAAAAAACCACAGCTGGAGCCCAAGCCTTAGTAGTCTTTGGTGGTATTTTTTAACCTAGTGCAGTGCTTGTTACATAGTAGGTACTTAGTAAATACTGGTTGTTTGATTTAGTTTCCTTATAACTGAATAGTTATAAGGAATGAGTTTATAGGTATGATTTAATGAGTTAATATGTATAGTTAATAGGAGTTAATAGGTATAGACTATTGTCTCCCATTTTGCTAAGTCTTGTGAAGTTCTCTGTTGTGTCTTGATTACTTATCGTGGGAAGAACAAAGAGCTACCCTCAGGAACCCCAGCTCTTGTGTATTCCTTCAACCCTGTGTGACAGCTTCACTTCCTCTATCTTGTCATCTTCTGGAGGATAAGCAGCCGCTGCCACTCAGCATGTTCAGCTCCCTCAGCTTCTTCAGGAAGCTCCTTTGATCCATCATGGAGCTTCAGGAGTACATTCATTCTTTTCCTTCTCTTCCTCGTGTGAGATAATCTTGCATTTTGCAGCTACCAGTAGTTCCCTTCTTCCCTGAGGACACTTTTTTTTTAGGATCCCTGCTAAGGCCTTGCTTCCATTTTCATTAGAGTTGTTGTTCTAATAACCTGAATGGAAGAAAGGCTTTCATTGAGGACCTTTTGCGTTTTCCTCCTAGAGGAATGCTAGCTGCTTTTGGGAAAGTCATTTGGCCATGGCAGAAATATAAATGTCTCTCGCTCTGCAAGTCACTGCACAATTTTTCTTGTTCTTGGTACTGATTTAAGATTTTTTTTAAAAAGCTATTTTTAAGTGTTTACTCCTTGTTAAGACCTTGGAAGTTAGCTGTGACCTCTTTAGCTTTTTTAGGTTAATTTCAGCAATTGCCACACCATAGGCACTCCCCTGTCTCACCAGCTCAGTCTCTGTAACTAGTCCAGTCTACTGATTTGCTTTGCCTACCACTTTGTTCCACTGCCTTTTTCTTACTTGTTGTCCTAGCTACCCTTTTCTTTTCCTTGGATCCTTCTTCAGTCTTTCCTTTCAGGTCCTAACATCTCAGTCTTCCTTGATATTATTCTTTCTCCAATAACTTTCTCTCACTGAAGTAGAAAGTATATTCTGGTCTTGGAAATCATTCTCCCTTAAATTTTCTTCAGTTTCTCCTACCTAAATTTAATCTCTGCCTTTATGAGTCCATTCCCCTTCAGATTACCTACACAATTCTCAAGTCCCCTTCTCCTCTCTTCTCGTCCTTCTCCCACAGAAGCTGGAATGTTCTTTGATAGTGTGTATTCTGTCTTCCCTTTTTTGCTTAGCATTATTCCATAAAGGTTTTTACTTTTTCTTTGCATTCCTCATAATTGTTCAATTCAGTTGCATTGTAGTATTGTATCACATTAATTTACAGTGATTTATTTTACTCTATTTTGGGACATTTTATTTACTTGCATTTTTTTTTGCAATTAAATTATTATTGCAGTTCAAGATGTACTAGGTTTTTTTTTTTTGTATTTTCAGTAGCACTTTAAAGGTAAAATCCCAACATTGAAATATTGTCCATATAGTATGGTTATTTTATATTTGCTCACTGCCAGTTCTCCAAAAGAATTCCTTAAGTTTTCAATTCCACCATCAATGAATGAGTTTTTGTTTCTTTTTAAATGTAAATGTCATTTTGAAACTTTTTTAAACATTGCCATGTGACATCCTGATGAATACCCATTGGATTTTGAGATCACTACTTCCTTTTCTTGGAGTTCATCAGCTGTTTAGTAAACCTTTTACATTTTGCTAGGATTTGAAGGCAAGTTCACTGGCCTATAGATCAGAGATTCCATTTTCTTTCCTGTTTAGAAATTTGTAACCAGATTTTCCCTTTTCCCAGTGGTATATTTCCTATCCTCCATGATATTTCAGAGATTATTGCCTTGTCTGCGGATTCTCAGAACTCTTAGATGTGGTTCTTCTGGCCCAGGTGATTGGAACTTTTCCAAGAATGCAGTAGTCATAACCCTATTGAGCAGCAGAGTGGTGTAGTGGGTAGTTTGCCAGACCTGCAGTAAAATCTAGCCTCAGACACTTACTGGCTGTGTGACCCTGGGCAAGTCACTTAACCCTGTTTGCCTCAGTTCTTCATCTGTAAAATGAAGTGGAGAAGGAAATGGCAAACCACTCTAGTATCTTGGGCAAGAAAACCCCAGATGGGGTTATGACGAGTTGGAGATGACTGAAATGGATGAACAGCAGCAAAATCATCTTACTTTAAGTTACCTGTTAGCCATATTTTTTGAATGTCATTTCTAGTCTATAGAGCATTCTCCTTGACTAAAAAAACAGAAGGAAAAGATGAATGGGAACAACCTTGCTTTGTGTCTTCTGTGATTCAGGATCATTGTTCTGTCTGTAATGAGCATCATGCCTTTTCCCTGCTATATAGCTAAAATTATTTGGGATTAATTTCCTAACAAGACATTATGGTAGAGACATTGAAATTGAAGATCTGTTTTTAATATAAGATTGTCTGGTACTAGAGTCAAACATGAATTTCTAATTCTTAACCCACTGTCATTTTGAAAGTCTAGAAACCAGAGCAGTTCTTGACCTAGCTACTTATTGGCTAGATATTTCGTAATCTGTCACATATAATTCATCTCTGATATTTTTTAAATAGGATGTAAAAACATGTCTACTTGGTGGGTTTTGGGACCAGTTCGTTTTTAAAGCCTTTGGATATTACTGTAGTCTCCTTGCTTCTGTTCTAGTCTTTGCTTTCTCTGATCTGTGCCACATACTGCTTGTAGATTAATCTTAAAACACTGCTTTCAGATTGTCCCTCTCCTCACAAATCCTCAGTAGTTTCCTATTGCATTACCTAAAGTGGTATAAACTTATATTGATCAATTAAGTCTAAACTAATTTTAGTATTCAAAACCTGCCATAGTCTGGCCTAAGCCTATTTTTCCTGCCCAATTATTCGTGGTTCCTACAAATCAATTCATCATTTCAGCCTAGCTTCTCTGCTCACTGTCATTGGAACCCATCTTAATATATTTCTCCCTCAGTGATTTTGCTTGTACTGTTCCTCTTCCCTGAAATGCCTTTGGTCCTCCCTATCCATCAAACCTCAGTCCCAACTTAGTGTTTTACAAACCTTCTGTGATCACCACAGCCCACAGTGATTACTCCCTGCCATAAACAGTACCAGTGTCCCTTATTTAGCACAAAACTCTTCTTGTTGGATTATTTTCATGTGTGGGTCTTGTCTCCAACTAGATTATAAGCTTCTTGAGAGGAGAGACTTGTATTTTGAAATTCATCAGACTCCCTAAAATACCTATCACAGTGTTATTTATACACATAGCATTGGATTGCCAAAAAATATTAACTGCTAAGTTGATTTAAGGGAGGCAAAGAATTTAAAAGCCTTGCATGTGTGCTTCAGATTTAATGAAAGATAATTGAGAGAATTGAGATGAGGCTCAAATAGAATATGGTTCAGAGAACTGGTGAGTTGATGATAGTGAAATTCAAATGTCATAGATTCCATATAATGGAATGTGGTTTTAGGAAAAGACTCAATGAGCCTCATAATACAGTCTTGCCGATTCCAGTTATCTCTAACCTCTCTCTCACACTTTTTATCCTTTGGCAGGAGTATGCCCTTTCTGGTTGGAACCTGAATAACATGCCTGTGCTGGAACAGTCTGTCCTTGCACATATAAACGTGGATATCTCTGGTATGAAGGTGCCTTGGCTCTATGTGGGCATGTGCTTCTCTTCATTTTGCTGGCATATTGAGGATCACTGGAGCTATTCTATCAACTATCTGCACTGGTAAGAGTATCCTTTAATGACCCTCCTCATTCTTGTACTTCACAGTGCAGATTTCTTTTGGATATGTATACTTACTAGAAGTCATTTGGGGGCAGGGGGCAGATGAATTTATTATTAAATGATTTATGGGGAAGACCTATCCTGTCTAAAAGTATTTTCTACCCAAAATAAAAATTTGATTTTAAAAGAAACTGGAAATATCATTGAAGGCTACTTCATGCTAAGCTCCTTTCCTTTTACTATAGGCTACAACATCCCAGGTCCCTTTCACTTCCAACCTATGTAAGAAGTACAGGCAAAAGTTTTGGACCAAATGATACGTGGCCAATATGTTAGGTAATTCTGGTTGAATCTTATATACCTTTTTTAGCTCATTCTAGCTTAATATATATTACTGAATAACTTACCTGAATGGTTAGCCTTTATACCATGTAGGTAATTTAAGTCCAAATAAGTGGGTTAATCCATGAATATGAAACACAATCTAATTTTCTTAAATTTCCATGGTTTTGTGTTTATTTTTTTAAATGACAGTTTACCCTAAAAAAAACTTGAGTATATAGTGATGTCCATTATCTACTTCTTCTTAATTGTATTTGTGACCTTTATTTAATTTCCCAGTTGTTTGGTGGTTAGTGTTCTGATAACCTCATGTAACTGATCTTTCTCTTTACTCTTTGTCCCATTTTTGCTACAGAAGACAGTAGAAAGTCCCGTCACTTTCTTACCATAGCTCATTTTGTTTCCACTGTTTGTCACCATGTGAATGGGATTGAGAAATTTGACTTGCAAATAGCATGACTGGTAATTTCGTTAGCGTGATTTGGTTATATAAATGTACTGTACCAGAATGAGGCTAACAGGTTTTTGGTCTAATCTTGGTTTTGACTTTTGGATTATTAGTTGACCATAATTAGGATGTTACCTGAAAGTATACTAGAGACCAGACCAGTAACTACAACTTTGCACTTGTTGGATCATGTTGGTGTGTCAGCATCCTTTAGGAGAGTTACCTGTATGTTATCTACTAAATGCCTCATTGTGATATGGAGCTGACCCTAGGTGCTTAAAGGTTCTGTCCCTGGAACCAAAGCTCTAGTCAGTCCTTATAAAGCAGAAAAGTTTCAGGCATAGCCTGCTGTACTTCCGTTATTTAAGGATGAGCATAAGTTAAGATTAAAGAAGAACATCATCAGAAGGTTGACCACCAGATTATTCATTTGTGCTTCTGCAACTAACTTCTGCAAGTGGTAACAGCAACTAATATACATTTACCAAGGCTTAGAGGGGTTGCAGTCTGCAGTTGTCAGTGAGGTTACCCCTCACTGATGAAACCATAGATTCTCAAAATGTTAGCACAAGCATCCTTCATATATGAAAATGTTAAAGATTCATGCTTGATTTTGTTTTTGTTTTTTGAGGTATTTTTCCAGGTCTGATCATGCCCCCCTCCTACTCAGTAAAGTCCAGTGGTTTCCTGTTGCCTCCAGGAGGAAATACAAAATGATCTGTTTGGCATTCAAATACTTTCATAACCTAACCCCCTCCTACCTTTGATGTCTTTTTATATCTTACTCTCCTGGCCATTCCACAGGATACAAGACACTCCATCTTTTAGTTCCGAGCATTTTTTGGCTCTCCTTCTTTTGCTCAGACTACTGACCTCCCTAGAATCTTTTAAAGTCCCAACTAAAATCCCACCTTCTGCAGGAAGCCTTCCCTAACCCCTCTTCATTCCAGTGCTTTTCCTCTTTTAATTTTTTCCTATTTATCCTGCATATAGCTTGCTCCATTTATTTGTTTGCATGTTGCCTCCCCGGTTATATTGTAAGCTCCTTGAGGGCAGTGACTGTCTTTTGCCTCTTTTTGTATCCTTAGAGCACAGTGCCTGGAACATAGTAGGTGCTTAATAAATGTTTTTTTGAATTGTATTGAAATATATTGCTCAATTAACAAACTCCTGTGTGGTCTCCCATTTGTGAGCTGGCTGTCAGGATTTTGGGTGTAATCTGTGATCACGGGACAGACTGAAATTAGTTGGTTGGGATTGACCGTATGACTTTATCCTTATTCAACACCTGTTCTGCCCTGCTTAAGACCTATTTTTTTCCCTAGGGGGGAGCCAAAGACATGGTATGGTGTCCCATCTCATGCTGCAGAACAACTGGAGGAAGTAATGAGGGAGCTGGCCCCTGAACTGTTTGAGTCCCAGCCTGATCTCCTGCATCAGCTAGTCACCATCATGAACCCCAATGTGCTAATGGAACATGGTGTCCCTGTGAGTCTCTCTCTGTCTTCAGTACTTTCAACTTGAAGTTATTTCAGATTTTGATTTGGTTTAAAATAGTTGTAGTTAGTTAGTTAATAGTGTAGTTAGTTAAAAGGGGTATTTTGAAATATGAGTCAGGCTATGCTTAATAAATCCTATTTAAGTGGAATATCCTGAAGAATGGCCTTTTGTTTTCATTTGGGCATTTCATGCTATGTTAATACAACCTCATAACTTATATTACTCTTGTTTAATCAAAAGCCACTGTTAAATAAAAACCAAGTGCTTTAAATGGCAACCCTATGGGCTAATCCTTATGCTCGTGAGAATTGCATTTCATATAAGGATTTTGTAGTCATTTAACCAAGTGACCTAATAAAATAAATATATTATATCCAAACATTTTTATTCAGTGTTTTAATGTATTCTTAAACTTAGAGACATCCAGATGTCTAACTTCACTTGAATAAGAAAGAAAATGTCCAGATTAAGTAACTTTAATAATTCTGCTTGCCTCTTAAGGATTTTATTCTAGGACCTTTCGAAGGGCAAATTTATTTTGAACAAAACTGGCTCAGTGATAAAAAACTGGCCTTGGGATGACTACATACCAAAGATTTAGGGTCTGGTTAACTCTCAAAAAGTATCCATAGGATTCAGAAGGAAATTTTTATCTTTCCCATTGTACTTCATAGCATGAATAGAGGGAAAATTCCCTTGAGTGCCATCTTAGCCAGTATACAGTTTTGAAGATATAGGAAACATTTGGCACATTGAGAATTTGTTATTTTGGAATCTCTTTGGCCACTAATTATGATATTTGGTAACTTTAGTGTTGACAGGAAGGGTTTTCCCCTCCCAGAGGAAAAATTCCTAGCTATTTCTAAAAACCTTGATTCATTTTTTTTCTTGATGCATATGTGGTAGGATGTTTGCTATTTCTAGTTTGAAAAAATATCTCTATAGTAACTGTCTAATAAAAATCTGTCTCTCTCCTCCATGTCTCTCCCCTCATCCCCTTTTTTGTATTTCATCCCCTAATTTGCATTCAGGTATTCAGGACCAATCAGTGTGCAGGAGAGTTTGTTGTGACATTTCCTCGTGCCTATCATTCTGGATTTAACCAGGGCTACAATTTTGCTGAAGCTGTGAACTTCTGCACTGCTGACTGGGTCTGTTCTATTGCTAGTGGCTCTTGTTTACCTCTTAATAAGTCTGTGATATGTAGCTTAGTCACTGTATTTGCTTAGTTAGGCAGTGAGTAGTAGGGTTTATAAATTCAAGTGGAGAGGTCAGACCAAGTTTCTATTACATTCTTCATTTGGAGGGTTTATAATTAATTGATTGTAATTCATCCCTTATTCCTAATTCATTCTGTCTGATTTAAAAATGAGCAATTGATGTCTATAGTTCTTTGCTTTTAGAAGTGGCTTCTTTAGGCTTTTTGTGTTTGAACACTGTTGTCTTTAAGCATAAAAGTTACAAATTTTTGGCATCAGAAAGTGACTTAAATATGCAGGGGTGATTTGGGGCATTCATTTAACAATACTATATTGGTCCTAAGGTAGGCTATTCTTTGAATGTAGGCCACATTCCTAAAATGAATTCTCTCAAAAGAAAAACATTTTTAGGTATACATCGAAAAACACTTAGACAAAATACTATGAAAGCTCTTTTAAAAAACATTTAAAGTCAAATAAAGTGCTATGCTGATGCTTCAGTTTTGTTGGGAAGGCAACTCAGGTTCTGAAAAGTCATACTACTTGCACATAAATTGTCACAGGTTTTACCAAGTGGGAAAGGCTTTACCATCATTCAGGGAACACCTGCATACAGGCTCATACCAGTAGATTGTCCATCTTATGGTGAAATTTTTAGTTTTCAAACTACATTTTTTTAAATGATCATTGCTATTTTTATCTTTGTCACTGTTATTCCTACTAAAATGTGGTTATAGACTAAACTTGGGCTTTGTACAATGCACATTTTGTGGTCTGGGGTTGAGAGTGGTATTTAAATACAGAGCAGTATGTTGATGTAAGTGTCTTAGAGCAATAACAAAGTGACTTCAATGTGATTTTTATTAAAGAGAGGACCTGACCTTATTTTCTTCTCTCTGATGGCAAATCAAGTAATCCCTGCCCCCTTCTATATTACTTTTGCTGCCATTTAATATCTTTTTCAGTTAAGAACTTCATTTCAAATCTAGAGTAATTCTACCATTGAAACTTCTATGTGATATAATGAAAATAACTTTTGTATATAATAGTGCTACCATTGATTGCTGGGGGCTCTCTGCTGTCCTTAGAGTGAATAATAGTAATAATTATATCATGTGAAATGAACATGAGATTGCGTGTTTTAGGATATAGTCTTTCAGAAGATCCTTGCATGATAAGACTGTGATGGCTACCATTCTTACAATTTCACTTTTATTTTACTTTGGTTTTGGAGACACCTTTAATTTTAGCTATACATATCTAGACTAGCCTGATTTTTAAGGCTATTGGTGAATTCAGTAACTCACACACTTGATGGCACTGATTTTGAGGTAAAGTAGAAGCCTATTGAAGAAAGAACATTCATTAGAACTTGAAGTCTTAAACTTGTAAAAGGGAGATAACATAACAGGTTAAATACCCATTAGGTATAGGCAAGCCTTGCTGCAGTGTGACAAATAGATGAAACAAAAGCTTTTCAAAAAGGAGGATCATCCAAGTTTGTTGATGTTCTTTAATTCTTGATTTTCATTCCTTTTTTTCCATTTCATTCTTTCCAAAAAGTATTTATAAGGAAGTGGCAGAAAATCCAAGTTGTGTGTTTTTTTTTTCCAGCTCAAGAGTTTAATATTATATGTTATATGAGATAATATGTATAGAGTACTTGCAAACCATGTAAGCATCAGCTGTTCATTTCAATTTCTATTAGAATAATAGCATGGCCATAAATTAAACTGATTTTCTTGCATGATTTATGGACATTAAATCTATAATTACTTTATCATTATGCCCCAAGTTGTATATTACTACAATGGAGAAATTTATATCATTCTTTTCTTCCATAGAGTGTTTTCACATAGATAATCTCTTTTATTGTGATTGGATAAAGCAACATGTGAGATTTTTGTTTTTTTTTTTTAAGTTGGGAAATTGAGGACTGGTAAAATTTGGTACTTATCCATGGTTGAACAATTCATGGTAAAATGATTACTTTTACCTTGGGTTTAACTGCCAAATTTAGTGTTCTTAGTGGGCAAAGTTACTTTCCATAAAGGATCGGTGAGGGAGAGGTTTGAAACTTGTGACTCAAGCAAGACTATCCATTAATTTGACTGTTTTTCATTCATTAGCAGAGGGAACCCAAACAATAATTTTCATGTTTTTATAATTTTTACAAAAGCATTCATTAAAAACAATCCCATTAACATTCCTTCTTTGACTGAACACAGTTATATCTCAGTAAAATTCTTAACAATATAAAATATTTATCAACAGCTGAATAGGGATCGTACTATTAATTTTCATTAAAATGAAAAAAGTTTCAAATTAGCACTTAATTTTAAAAAAAATTTTTAAAATACCGAATTATATACTCGGTGTCTTAATTTGGTCTTCTGATTTTAGTTATTTCTTTAGACATACTGGGCATATGCTTATCCCTATTTTCTAAATAGTCTCCCTGTAGTGTGCTTTGCTCTATTACCAGACGATGATAATTTCACTTATGTCTTTGTTTATCTCTGAACTGTAGAAGTCAAGGGGAGTCGGTTTAATGTATTGGCTGACCATCTGTCCTGTGGTTACTTCAAAGTGGAAGATCATTCTAAACTTACAGTTTCCTAAAGCTTCACTTATATATTTTTTTCTTTGGCATTCTAACCTCTAAATAGGATGAAAATAAAACTTACTAAAATTTATTCAAATAAAAATTTTGTCACCTGACCCTGCCAACCAACATGTTAGGTTGATTTTTCTTAGATGTGTGGCATGAATAGTGTAATTTGCTGGAAAGGGAAGCAAACTAATGGTATGGTAAATGTTTTTAGAATTCATCTCCAAGAATGCATCTGCTTATTTAAGAAAAGTGGTAGTTTAGCCAGATGTGTATTCATTGTTAGGGAAAAATAAATATTTCCTGTCTCATAGTTGCAGTGTTTTGGAATGAAATTAAGGTTAGGATGTCTATTTTAAAGAAAAAAATCCTTTGTAAAAAAAAAAGTTACTTTTGCAAAAAAGGCATTGTTAAATATAAAAATTGATGCTTGATTTCTTAAATAGTCTTTTTTAAAATAACATTTTATCTTGGAACATGGGTCCTGAATACTACAGCTTGATGTTTGCTTATCTTTTTAGAAAATGGAATACTTGCTTGGAAGGAATCTTTTTGAGATAGAAGGGAGGGATCTGTTGGGTGACAGAATACTCTAGAAGAAACTAGACTGGAGTTGGAGTCAGGAGAGGCCTAGGTTCAAGTCCCACCTGACACTGTGTGACCCTTCATAAACCATTTAAATTCTCTGATCTTCAGTTTCCTCATGTTTAAATTGTAGTGTACTGAATGAAAAGCCAGCCTAATAGCAATGAAGACATAGGTGCAAGTCTAACCTTTGACATATACTGGTTCTGTGGCCCTGGGTAAATCATAAACCTTTGAGTGCCCCAGGCTATTCACTAAGACCATAAGGGGCAGAATAAATGCTGACTTGTAGTGGTAGAGGGAGTTTTCTTGTAAAGTTCCATACACTAAGAAATCACAGGTCTAAGCCCAATAAATAACTAACTAAATAATAATGTTGATAGTATCTATCTGCTTATAAAGCTCAAATGAAGTGCTATATGTGAAACTTTACAAACTTTAAAGTGCTATATAAATGCCAGTTATTATTATTATTCTGCATTATAGAATGTAACGTAGACAAGTAATTCGATTTGGGTATCCTTTCATGGCTTCAGCTGCCTATTGGACGTCAGTGTGTGAATCATTATCGACGACTAAGGCGTCACTGTGTGTTCTCACATGAGGAACTTATCTTCAAGATGGCTGCAGATCCAGAATGCCTTGATGTAGGGCTTGCTGCTATGGTCTGCAAAGAAATGACCCTTATGACTGAAGAGGAGACACGACTGAGGGAGTCTGTTGTACAAATGGTGAGTAAACTCAGTGCTACTTCTGTAAGAAATACTCACAGGAAGAATCTGTATAGCCTAAGTTACCAGCATAGTTCACTTTAGAAGCTTAATTGAGTCAATATCTAATTAGGTGAGCTAATTGCAGCAGATGTATCAAACCTTCTTTCATCAAACCTCCCATGGCACCCCCTTTATAACTAATAAACTCATCTTCTACTTTACTAAGAAAATAGAAGCAACTATTGTAAACATTATGCTCTTCCTTCCCCCTCTTCTCTAAATCTTGATATCTTTTTCCATTCTTTCTTCCTTTACTTCACTCTCAGATATTAGGTAGTGCTTCTCCTTGCCAAAACTAGTCCCTCTATCTGTGATACTGTTCCCTTATGTCTTCTTCAGCAGATTGCCCTCATAGTTACCTGCTTTTTTTCCCTTAAGTTCATTCTCTCCCTATCTCCTGGTTTCTTTCCTACTGCCTATAAACATGCCCAGATCTCCCTCATCCTTAAAAAATCCCTAGTAGATGCTATCATTCTATATCTTTCCTACTTTTAACAGCCAAATTCCTAGAAAATACTTGTTACTTTTGCTTCTTCTTTGCTTGCTTCTCAACATGTTTTTTATGATTTAAAAGTGTTTTGTTGATACCTTGTTTTTTATGTTGCCCTCATTTCTTAACACATACCTAGAACAAAAAAAGGAGAGAAAAATAATTTAGCAAAAACAGCCATCACATCTATTGAATCTGAGTCTAAAGAGCGTTCTATAATTTTTCCCACTCTGTACAGAAGGTTGGGAGGTAGCACCACTGTTTGCATAAAGGAAGGGAGATTTGGTGTGTCCCATACCCCCATTTGATGAAGACATAGGATGTAATAACAAATGCTAAGGTATAAATGTGTTAAAAAGTTGTTAACATCATATTATCCTTTTAGGAAGTACCTTTCTAAGTCAGAAGGAAGTGTGCCATTGGATTAATGATGACTTTCTACCAGTTTCAATGATCCTTTTTTTTTTTTAAATGCTTCTCAACCCCTTGTAACCTGGCTCATCACTCAACTGGAATTACTTTCTCCAAAGTTGCAGGTGCTACTTTGCCAAATCTGATTGGCTTTTTTCAACATCCATCCTTTCTGAACTATTTGCTTTTATTTTCTCTCATGTTCCCCCTCCACTCCATTGGGAAAAAAAAATAAAGGAAAAAACCCTTGTAACTAACATACATTTATTAAGCAAAACAAACTCCTACATTGACCACATCCATTGATATATGGCTCATTCTGTTTCTCGAATCCATCGTGTCTCTTGTTAGGTGACAGTCGTCATCATTAGTCCCCTAGAACTATGGTTGGACATTGTGTCATTCTGAGCTCTCAAGTCTTTCAAAGTTGCTTGTCTTTTTGTTGTGGTAGTATACATTATTCTCCTGGTTCTGCTTACTTCACTCTGCATGAGTTCATCCAAGGCTTCCCCTGTTTCTTTGAAGTTGCCCCATTCATCATTTCTTATGGCATAGTAGTATTCCATTACTTTATTTTTTTGAATGGATAAGAAAAGCATTTTATTAAGTACTTTCTGTTTACACAGTAAGAAATAGAAAATTAGGACAATTCTTGCTCTTAAGGGGCTCACATTCTGATGGGGGAGATAACACATATGGAAGATTTCAGCTGCAAATCTTATGGAAAGCTCCTATGGTCCTTATGGTAAAATGACAAAATAGATGTTAATGCCTCTTTCTTAATGTCATAAGATAAAATTATATCAGTTTCTGATGTTGAACAATTTTACAATCCCAAGGACTTTGTTGTTACTAGCTTTTTTTGGGGGGGTTTTCATTACCTGTGGCTATTGTATCCTAATCTTCCACAATGTCTTACAAACCATCACACTTCCCAACTTTGCTGTCTCTTTCAACTGTGCTCTCTTGCACTGGTTGTTTTAGTTGAAATTATTGGTGTCATTTTTTGAGCCATCCATGTCTTTAACTTCATATACATAGTTTCTTTAATTGCTAAAATTATAAGCTTAAAACACCAAGTAAAACCAGTATTTCCATATATGTTTTAAATAAGAGAGGATTGTACATGAAACTCTGAATCTCTATATGGACCTTGCTTTTCTTTTAAAATATATAATAAATTCAGCATGTAACTTTCAGAGTTCCCTCACTTTGTTATCTGTGATTGCTACTGCCTTTCTTTTGTTCACTCATTTCCCTATACCTCCCCCAACCCCCCACCCCATCCCCTACCTAGTTAAACTGCCATTTTTTTCCTTTGAAATGTTTTTCATGTCCATTATTCTTCCCTATTCCCACTGTCACTGACCTAATTAAGCTTTAGTGCTTGATGTTACAGTAATAGTTTATTGTTGGATTCACTGACTTTTAAGTTTTCCTTACTCCAGTCTGTGTTTTCCATATTACTAGCCGACATTTTTGGAAACACTACTTTTCGTGCGTTATTACTCTGCTCAGATACTTTGTTTCCTCTTTTCTAGCATATTAAGTCTAATCCCTTTGCTTGGCTTTCAAGGCTTGGTGTACCAGTTTGTGTATTCTTTCTTTTTTTTTTTTTTTGGAGGGGCAATGGGGGTTAAGTGAGTTGCCCAAGGTCACAAGGCTAGTTTTTTTTTTATGTGTGTTAAGTGTCTGAGGCTGGATTTGAACTCAGGTCCTCCTGACTCCAGGGCTGGTGCTCTACTCACTGCGCCACCTAGCTGCCCCTGTGTATTATTTCTTACCAGCCCCAGTCTTCCTTTGCTGTAGATAGGCTCACCTCCTCTTTGCCTTCCCCCATGTTGTTCTCTTCATCTGGAATTCTCCCTTCACCTTCTTGTCCCACATAGTGTATTAAGTCCATCGAATTCCCACTTATCAAGCCTTCCCAGGCTATTTATTCCAGTCTTCATTGCTTTTTCTTCTTTGTACTTCTGTTCCCCTTATGGTCTAAGCAATAACATTTAGCATTAATCTTGTTTGATAATACACATCTTAGGGATTAAAGTGTTCACATAAGTGACTTAGGTGATTAAATTACTATGTAAGCACCAGCTTTTTAATGTTATTTAAAATATTTCTAAGATGCATCGTTATTCTGTGAGTCAGAATACAAACTGTATTCCTAAAAAGAGATCTTTGAAAAGAAAAGAAATATGTGGGCATACTGAAAATAACGGTGATTTCATACTTCCATTAGCTTTTATAAAATGAGCTAGATTTGAGGGAAGAGTAAAGCCAATCTCCTTTGTATTTCCCTACTCATTAAATAGAGTGTGTACTGGGTTGAGAGCTGGCCTTGGCATTAGCAATAGTTGGTAAGTCAGTGGCGTTCATTAAGTGCCAGGCACTGTGCTAAGTACTGGATGTACAAAGAAAGCAGAAGGTGGTGCTGGCTCTGAAGGAGTTCGGAGAGTTCAAGTTCTGCCTCTGACACATACTGCCTTTATGATCCTTGGCAA
The DNA here is from genome assembly GCF_028583685.1 of Petaurus breviceps papuanus. NCBI lineage: Eukaryota > Metazoa > Chordata > Mammalia > Diprotodontia > Petauridae > Petaurus > Petaurus breviceps. The sequence goes on from NW_027185867.1 coordinate 8,595,353, forward strand.
ATCACTTAAACTCTTAGTGACCTGGGCAAGTCTGAAAATAATAATGAAGTTGCAAAACAGATGCCAGTGTACATTGGTAGAAGGAATTTTTTTATTGGGAGTTATCTGTATCCATGATATCACTCCCCAAAATATATTGATCATAAATCGATGATTTAATATCATCATAAAATCAATTACTATATTGTGGTGAGATACTACAGTTAGGGTTTTTGGTGTTTTTTTTTTTTGGTCATCTTTCTCATTTCTAATTGCTCTCCTCTTTCTTAGCTGTAGTCTAGTGTAGCTTCAGAGCACATGACTGAAACTTAAAATTTTATATAAAATAAGTCAGTATGCTTCGAAGCCTTAAGAATTCTGTTTTGTAAAACAGAAGTTTCAGTGCATGAGTTTTATTTTAACCATTTAAGTTATTCAGAGAGTTTTTTCGCTTACTTCTGGAATCTGATTATATAACAGGTTATTAGAAGTGAGATGGGATGATATGTTGTTTTGTTCATGTGTTTGTGTGTTCAGTGTTTTGTTCATGTGTTTGTTAGTCTTCTGAGCTAAATAGTATTGCAAAATTTATGGAGTGCAGGGATTTTTTGTTATAATTTTGTCTTCCTTCTCTCCCACCTCCATCTCTTAGGACAGGGCTCAGCACATCAGATCAGTAAATTTTTCACAATTTTGATCAATATCCTTGTTACTGTGAGGCTGTAGTAATCATGTTAGAATATCAGCTTATGGTATTACCTTTTTGTGGAATATCTTCTATAATGATTAAAATTATTGGTGAAGTATATAATGTTCCAAGCAAGATGTAAGAGTACAGATTGCCTCCAGGTATAAGTTTTTATTGATGTTTTCTGTTTCTTGTGTCATCATAGTTATTTTCAGTATCCCTCTCATTTCCCCTTTTCCCAGAGAGCCATTCCAAATAACATACAATATTTTTTTAAAGAGGAAAAAAAAGAAAAAAAGCACAACTGATTGTTACATTGAAAAAATCTGACTGTGCAATGTCTGCAATGGGGGTGGTTTGAACTGTTCTCTCATACCTCTTCCTTCACGTCATACTTGATCTTTATAATTTTGTTACATTAACTTTTTTTTTGTATGTGATTGTTCTTTCCATGTAGTCACTGTGTGAGTTGTTTTCATTTGTGCTTACTCTGCATCAGTTTATATAGAATTTTCCACTTTCTCTGTATTCATCACATACATCATTTTTTATACCACAGTAATATTCAATTACATTTACTTGCCACAGTTTAGTTAATCAGTAGACATCTACTCCCTCCCCCACCCCCCAGTTCTTTGTTATTACAAAAAGGGCTACTATAAATATTTTGGTGTATATGGGGACTTTCTTCTTGTGGATGGCTTCTTTAGGACATGAGCCCAGTAGTGGAATCTCTGATTCAAAGTATATGGACATTTTAGTCACCTTGTGTACTATTTCGTAGCTTCACCAGCAATGTATTAGTAGACTTATCATTCTAGCATTGAGTATTGCCTGTGTTGAATGAATGATAGTATTGTCAATACTCAGTCCAACAATGAATATTGCCATTTTTTTTATCATTTTTGCCAATTTGCAAGGTGTGAATTGGAACTTCAGGGTTGTTTTGATTTGTATTTTTCATATTATTGGTTATTTGGAGCATTCTTGCATGTGGTTGTGAATATTTTGCAATTCCCCTTTTTGTAGCTGTTTGTTCATATTCTTTAACCACTTATCTATTGAGGAATCCTTTATTCTTTAGTCAAGACAAGGTTGGGCTTTATGGGGCAATTTAGGGAAAATAAAAGAAGAACATGTAGACAGTTGGGTATAGAGAGCACAAGGATCTTGTCCTAATCCATAGAAAGGAAAATGGTACCCATAGCGTTAGAACTTAGACATTGACCCTAATAGAAATTAGAAAACAAAGACCTAGTGAGATGCTTTTGGGTTTGATCATGGAACCCAGGTCTTTTGATTCCTAGTTTAGTTCTCTTTCTATTAAACTGGTTTGTTGTCCTGTTCCATTCCAGTTTCTTACTTCAGCCTTGTTTAGTATACTCACTACCCAGTTCTTTAGGTTGGTTTTTACCTCTGGTAAAGCTCAAAGTTGGCTAGGTTTAGTCATAGGAATCACTGTCCCCATGGCATAGATACTGCTGCTATCCTTGACAAGTGTGAATATCATACTTTCTTCCATGCTACAGTTTCTACCCCATGTAAGAAAAGAATCACAATACATCTGTCTTTGTGTATGTTTCAGTGTTATTGCTCAGATTTTAAGCTCTTAGAGGTTAAAAATAGTTTTTGACTATTAAATGATGTTATACATATATGGGAGTGAATACTTTTTTATATTATTTAAGTATAAGATATTGTATGTTGCTTGTGTTTCTTTGGTCTGCCATTAAAAGGAATTGTACCTTCCATGATTGTATCCATAACTAGAAAATAACCAGTAGGTAAATTTTTTTCTTTTTAAAGTTTTTTATTTTTGGTGAAAAAATTCTGTTTCAGGGTGTACTGTTATCTGAAGAAGAGGTGTTTGAACTTGTTCCTGATGATGAGCGACAGTGTTCAGCTTGTAGAACTACATGCTTTCTCTCAGCTCTTACTTGTTCCTGTAATCCTGATCGGCTTGTGTGTCTCTACCATCCTGCTGACTTGTGCCCTTGCCCCATGCAGAAGAAATGTCTTAGGTATGAAAAAAATTAGTTTCTTTTAAGTTCTCTGCCATCTTCTTGTTTGGTAAAATTATAGGAATCTGCAAATAGCTAGAAAGATGGAAATAAAATTTTAGAGATATAAGAGCCTAAAAAGTTAAAATCCAGGCAGAAAGCTAAAAACTTGAGCTATAAACTTAAAACACACACAAAAAATTAAGACATCTAATGAAAGGCTTGCAAATTGAGTGGGGAACATACAAACCCAGCTAGAGGCAGCTTGGTGGCAAAATGGAAAGAATTCTAGATCTGGAATCAGGAAGACCTGAGTTAAATTTGTCCTCAGACATGACCCTAGGCAACTCACTAAACTTCTGTCTGCCTCAGTTTCCTCATCTGTAAAATGGGACCCTACCTCACAAGGTTGTTGGCAGGCTCTAACGAAATGATATTTGTAATGTATTTAAGCAACCTAAAAGTACTTTATGAATGCTGGTTATTAATACATTTGTTATTAAGATTATTATTAAATTGGCAAACCAGCTGGAACCTACAAAAACAGCTAGAAAGTTGAAATTCTAACAAGAAAGCCGCAAACACAACTGCAAAAATGGAGACCTATGTATAGAAACCTACAAATATAATTAATTGTATAACTGAAAAGCTCTCTCATCCTTGGTGGTTAATAATTATTTGTTAAATTTCTAGAAAATGGAATTGTATTTTTTTATCAATTTCTCCTGTTCTACCATTCCCATAAATTTTATTTTGATCTTAGAAGCTGAAATTTAGCCTCATTAGGTCTTCATTATGTTTCTTCTTCTTCTTATGGCATTCATCTAGACTAAGCTGCCATTCCTGGCATCATGTATTCTTCTTAGATTGGTTGTACTTGTAGGACTTAATTTCCTTCAACTTGTTAGAATTTTTTAAGTTTTTAATGTTATGTCTTTTTTTTAGGTACCGGTATCCATTGGAAGACCTTCCTTCTCTCTTGTATGGTGTTAAAGTCAGAGCACAGTCCTATGACACTTGGGTCAGTCGAGTTACAGAGGCATTGTCTGCAAGCCTCAACCACAAGAAAGGTTAGGTTTCCTTCTATTATAACCACTGCAAGAAGGATTATTTCTCTAGTAGAAGACTTATACGTTGGTTATCTTATGCAAAGTCATTTTCCTAAGGGCACAATAGGTGGGATGAGACACTTGTTTTTTTCTTTTAAAAGCCCTCCCAGACCACCAAGAGAACATTGATTCCTTTTGAAGTTTGTGACGAATGGATTGGCTAGGAATGAAATGGCCTTCTCTGTGGGAATGGATATCTAGAAGAAAAAGTTGACATCTTTAACCTTTTTATATCATGGATCCCTTTGGCAGACTAGTGAAGCTTATGGTCTACTTCTCAAAGTAATGGTTTAAAATAATTTTAAAAATATATTAAAATGAAAATTTGAAACAAAATTATAAAAATATTTAAAAAAAAATTCATGGACCCCAGGTGAAGAACCTTGGCTTTGGAACAATGATTTGCATTAGATGTAAGGTTCTTTTTTGGGTGATTATTGTTCTCATACTGAAACAAAAGGCAGATTGGATGAAGAAGTTTCTTACATGGGAGAAATAGTAGCATAGAGGAATAAGTATCTTGTGAATTATTTTTATTGGGCTGGTAAGATTTTTCATAGCTGAAACTTGCTGATACTAAAAGATGATTCTCTTGTATAGAGTTGGGGTTAAGATTTTAAAATGACTTTTAAAACTTATTTCATAGTGTTCTAATAGCATTAAAATATTTATTAATATTACTATATTTATTTTAAAAAATTATTTTTCCCCAATTACATGTAAAGAAAGTTTTTTGCATTTATTAAGATTTTGAGGTACAAGTTCTCTCTTTCCCCCACAAAGACAGTAAGCAATTTGAGATAGGTTATATATTTGTGAAACATTTCCATATTAGTCATGTTGTGAAAGAAGACACAGACCAAAATCAGACCAAAAAGCACACACAAAATAAAGTGAAAAATAGTATGCTTCAATCTGTATTCAGACTCCACCAGTTCTTTCTCTGGATGTGGGTAGCATTTTTCATCATGAGTCCTTTGGAATTGTCTCGGATCACTGTATTGCTGAGAATAGCCAAGTCATTCACAGTTGATCATCGTACAATATTGCTGTAATTGTGTACAATATTCTCCTGGTGCTGCTCACTTCACTTTGCATCAGTTCATGTAAGTCTTTCCAGGTTTTTCTGAACTCATCCTGCCCATCATTTCTTGTATCACAATAGTATTCCATTACAATCATATACCACAATTTGTTCAGTCATTCCTCAGTTAATGGGCATTCCTTCAGTTTCCAATTCTTTGCCACTAGAAAAAGAGCTGCTATAAATATTTTCATATAAATAGGTCCTTTCCCCTTTTTAAAAATCTGTTGGGCATACAGACTTATTTAGGGGTATTGCTTGATCAAAGTTTGATGCACAGTTTTATAGTCCTTTGGGCATAGTTCCAAATTGATCTCCAGAATGGTTGGATAAGTTCACAGCTCTACCAACAGCGCATTAACTTCTCACTTTTCCCACATCCCCTCAATATTTATCATTTTCCTTTTCTGTTTGCATAGTTTTTTGTTTATGTTGCAGATGTGATTGAGTTGAGAGTGATGTTGGAAGATGCTGAAGATAGGAAGTATCCAGAGAATGATCTTTTTAGAAAACTCAGGGATGCTGTGAAGGAAGCAGAGACTTGTGCTTCAGTGGCTCAGCTACTTCTGAGCAAAAAACAAAAACACAGGTAAGACTAACGAATAGTTAGTTCATTTGTGCATTATCTTTTCAGTAATTTAATAGTTTTTGTCACCTTTATGCCTGTTTATCACAATCAGTCCTTCAGCATTCTGCATTTGTGTTTCTTGAGAATGAACTTTTACGTAACATTGCTCTTGAATTTTTAACTCTTTCAGATCTAGGTTTTCCTTCTTTTGGGTGCTCATGTGCATAATCCTCTAGAATGGAAGAAACAGATCTTCCCCTACTTCCCCCATTTTGATACTTATATCACAGCTTATATTACCTTCAGAACCTGCCCAACAAAATGGCAGAATGAGAGGTCATAAGAAAGCCCAGTGTTCTAATACTCTCTCTCTTTTTTTTTTTTTTTTAAGCAATTGGGGTTAACTTGCCCAAGGTTACATGGCCAGTTATTTTGTGTGGGTGCTAAGCATCTGAGGCCGGAACCGATCCTGGGTCCTCCCGACTTCGGGGCTGGCGCTCTTACTCACTGCACCACCTAGCCAACCCCTAATACCCTCTTCAAGAATAGTTGTGACCATCCTCAAGTTTAAAGGTAACAAAAGATCTTCAAAAACAGTAGCCATTCAGAACAGGAGAATGGAGAGTAAACAAAATGAACAAGGAGAAAAAAAAACATGAATAAATATTATGTATTAAAACAATGTGAAGAGGGATGGCTAGGTGGTACAGTGAATAGAGCACCGGCCTGGAATCAGGAGGAACTGAGTTCAAATCCGGCCTCAGACACTTAACACTTACTAGCCGTGTGACCTTGGGCAGGTCGCAACTAACTGCCCAACTAACCCCCAGCTGCCCAACAAAAAAGGCAAAAAAAAATGTGAAGAAAATATGCTTGGAAAGGGGAGGAGTAACATCAACAGTATTCCAAGAAATGAATCTAGAACTTGTATAGGACACTTCAAATTGGATAACAAATATTCTAAGGTGACTAAAGAAGGAATTATTTGAAAGGATTGATATGAGTAAAGGGAGAAGAGATATTATCAGTTTTTTAAAAATTGAAAATAAGGAGAGAAATGTGGACATTAAAAAAATGGAATTGATGAGAAATAGAATTGTTCTACCAATTGAGGACGTGTACCCACTCTCCATTTGATAGAGGTTGATGGAATGAGGGGGCAGAATGCTATATGTCCTGCCAGACATATGGTTTTTGGATGGTTTTACTTAACTTTGTCATAAGACAGGGCTCGTTGGCAGTGTGCATGTTGGTGGTCTCTGCAGAAGTGACTGCAATCTAAGAACAAAAGGCATCAATAATACTTTAAAGAAACCAAATCAAAGGTCAACTAATCTGTAAGTCTTGATAACTTTGTAAGTAAAAATCATGCAACCAGAGGACAGTGAACAGGAGGGAGAACTTGAATCACTGAATTACTAGAACAAAGTAGATAGAAAGAATCTGGACATATTTCTAGAAGTCATACAAGAAAATTTCCCAGAATAATTGAAGTTAAGGGTCAGACCTTATAGACACAAAAAATCTGTCAGATGCTAGGAAGAGTGAATATCAGATTCAACTCACAAAAAAACTATCCAGATAGCAGAAATTCGTTGTGGTGTTTTTCTTTTAAATTTGATCTTTGTTCTATCACATGAATACTCTGACTTATATACACACAACTGAGGACCAGCCTAGGTAACATTTTTAAAAAGATGGGTAATATAACCAAAAAGAAGAGAAAGAACAACCAAATTGCCAATAATAATAATGACAAGGAGGGAAGGTACAGTGAAGAAAAGTAAAGAAAATTATTACAGATGTGTATATATATTTTTCTTCATTATGTGTGTATGTACATATAGTGAATGAAGAAAAAATAAAGGAAATTATTACATATATGTATATATGTGTGTGTTTAAGTATGTGTATACACACATACAATTCCAATTAGATCCCAGCAAAATTGAGAATATGAAGAAAATAGGTGTCCATTTATTAAAATGTGAATATCTCCCCAAACTCCTTAGATGGCAAAACAGGAAGCACATATCCTAAATAAACTAGTTTCAGGAGGAAAAATTGAATGGGTCGTTAATGAATGGCCTTGTTTGAGAAAAAAAAAAACCTGCTGGGACCAGATGGATTCACAGATGAATTCTAGCAGGCATTTAAAGAACAAATTGTCTCTATTGCAAATAAACTTTTTATTTATTATTTTTATATTTTAAATTTTGTATTCTTCCCCAATTACATGTAAAAACAAATTTTAACATTTGTTTTGAAGTTATGAGTTTGAAATTCTTTCTCTCTCTCTCTCTCTGCCTCCCTATTCTCCTCTCTCCTCCCCCAACATTGAGAAGGCAAACAGATTGCTATAGGTGATACATTTGCACTCATGAAAAACATATTTCCATGTTAGTTTAAATAAACTTTTCTAAAAAAGAGACATAGATGTCACTCTGCCCACTCTATTCTGTGGGACAAATATGGTTTTGATCCCCAAACCAGGGAAAGAAAGAGAAAAATAACCTATATCATTAATGAAAATCATAGCCATTTATAAAGTAATTATTCTTTGTGGTCAAGTTGGATTAATACAAAGGCTGCATGGATGATTCAATATTAGGGAAAAACTAAGTATAATTACTTGCATAGGTAATCATGATTTTTATTATTTTAATTATAATTAATAATTATATATATCAATAGATGTTGAAAAATAGACAAACCTATTTATGTCAAAAATATTCAAAAGTATAAACATAGGAATTGAAATAGCTTTCCTTAAGCCAGGAGAAACCTTAGAATCTTTCACAAAAATCTCCCTGTTCTCATTAATATTATTTGATAGAATATAATGCCCCGAGGGCAAGGATTGTTCCAATTTTGTCTTTGTGTCCCTAGCACAGAGGCTGGAATGTATTGGGTGCTCAATAAATGTTTACTGATTGAGAAATATAGTTCTAGAAATGCTAGTTTTAACAAGGCAAGAGGAAGGAGAATTAAAGGAGTAAACATTGATTTAAGATAATGGTAAACTATCTCTGTGGAAAGCATGCTTTATTTAGAAAATCCAAGAGGGTTTAAAAAACATTGAAATAATAACTTTATCATAATATGGAGATATATATAAAAGAAAACAATTTCTAGAATTGAACCAACCCCCACCTCCAAATGAAAAGAAATACCATTCAACATAAAGGTTTATTAAATATCTGAAAGGTAATCTACCAACACACTTACTTCATATATTGTTCTTGATTTTGAAAGCCATATATATGTATATATCACTATATATATAGTAGATAGAGTACTGACTTTGAAGTCTACATGACCTAGCTTTTCACATCCCTCCTCTGACATAAGCTGGGTGTGATTCTGGTTAAGTCACCTAAGCTCTTAATCTTCCTAAAGAACTCTTTAAAGAGTTTTAATTGCAGAAATGGCCAATCTATATTGGTAGCGGTAAAATATGCTCTCAAAAAATTCTACTTGAATGAAATTACAGGTCATGGCCAAAGTGTGTTTGTGTGTCTCTGCATGTCTGACTGTAAAACAAATGCTTTAGAAATAAAATTAGAACATTCAAGAAGTACCTTAGTGTTTTCCTCTATTCCTTTCTGTTAAACTATTGCTATAGCTAGCATTTTTAGAGCTCTGTCAGATGATATTAATTAGAATGTGCAGCCTTACCTTTTCTCTCTTCTTATTGGGAAAAATTCAGTGCATTTGGTTAGGTTTAGTTAATGTAGCTCAGTGACAACACTAACAAAATTTACCTATAGATTGAATTTCATACAATTTAATTTATTTTACTTCTAGTAGTTTTGCTACTATAAATACATATTTTACATAAATTACAAAATTCATATGAAAGAAAAGATCAGGACTGTCAAGGTAAATTATGCAAAAGAAAAAGGAGGAAAAGGATTATTAAGCTGCCAGATCTCAGATTATACTATGAAGTTGAAATTTTAAAAATAATCTAGTACCAGAATAAAAAAATTAAAAATAGATTAATTGAATAGTTTAGATGTTAATGTTAGAACCAGATACATATAGTGCTTGCGTTCAGTAAATCTGCAATTAGCAAATACTGGGTAAAATAATCATTATTTTAAAACTGTTGGGAAAATTAGATAACATTTTGGTACATTGACAGCAGACCAGCGTGTCACACCATTTGTCACAATAAATTTCAAATAGTTCCTTGAGCAAAATATTTTTTAAAGATTATATACTAGAGGATCTAATAGAATGAGATATTTTCCATAGCTGTAGAGAGGGGATATATCTAGTTGTGACTCAAAAGAATGAGACAAAATAGATGAATTCAGTTATATTAAGATGAAAATCTTCATAACAAAGTGCTCTATCCAAAAGGCAAAAAGTTGTTCAGAAAATATTTGTACTCTAGATATTTTTGATAAAATTTGATATCTAAAACTTGTCAGGATTTGATATACATGTAATGAATAAGAGACATTCTGCAGTAGATAAAGACAAGAACAGGTATTTTATTCATTGTATTTGTATTTTCAGTGCCTAGCATAGTGCCTTGCACACAGGTGCCTAATAAATGCTTGATGATAGATTCTTGAAAAAAATCCAAAGTAGTAGCATCCACTTAATAAATGTTCCAAATTTTCAGAGAAATGGAAAATAAAATAACTCTTAGGTTCCATCTCACATCCATCAACTAGCACATAGTAAGTATTAATTAATTCTTGTTGAATGATTGAAATTGATAAAGATAAAAAGGAGGGGGAGGATAAAGGACAAAGGGAGTTTCTAGGACAGGAGTTTGCTACACTGATGAAATCACTGGTCTTCCTATCTTCTCTGTCCCAAGTTATGGTACACATTCTTTGTTTTGTGGTTATTCAATAAATAAGAAAAGTTTATGGGTATAAGGATAAGAATTTATGATAATTTAGTTTCATTTAGTTTTTTATTTTTCTGTTCTGGTTTAAATATTTGAGTACTTATATTTGTTAACATTGAACTTAAATAAAATTAGAAAATTAATAAAAATATGTTAAGATCAACATATTGAAAAACAAAAACTGTACTAGTCAGATAGGGACATATATAGTTCATGTTGTTAAGTGTAAAAGACAGAGTCCCTATTTAACAACAAACAAGAAAACCTTTTTTTCTTATTTGTTAATAAGAGTTTGGGTTTTCCCCTTTCCTATGAATAGATTTGTTTGTATTTCCAAATTTATTTTAAAAAATTTCTGATGGAATTGAAAATGATTAGGAGAATGGCAAGGTTTACTCACTCTGATGCTGGCATGCCAGATGGCAGGAAGGAAAGATGGACCCATGACTATAACATGAGGAACAAAGACTTAAATCTTTGAAGTATTTAACTGAGGGAAAGTTAGAGATGTATTGCTTTAACTTAAATAGCCTAATTAACAGATTATTATGTCTACAGACAGTCTGTCAACAAGCATTTAAATGCCTACTATGAGCTAGATACTGTGCTTAATGCAGAAAAGAAAGGTCTACCTTGCAAGGAGTTCACAACCTAATGGGGAAGGTAGCATGCAGACAACTATGTACAAACAAGATAAGTACAGGGTAAGTTGGAGATAATAAACATGGGGAAGGCATTCGAATTGAGGGGGATCAGAAAGGCTTCTTGTACAAAGTAGGATTTCTGCTGGGATTTAAAAGGATCCAGGAAAGCCATGAGATAGAAGTGAGGAAGGAGAGCATTCCAGGCATGAAGCATGGCCAATAAAAATGCACAGTCAGGAGACAGACTCTCTCGTTCAAGGAACAACAAGGAAGTCAGTGTCACTGGATCTCGGAGTACATGGGGCAAGGTATAAGAACACTGGAAAGATGGGAGAGGGTCAGGTTATGAAAGAGTGAAAGGAAAAAACATAGTGCATACTGTGTGCCAAGCATTATGCTAATAAGCACTTTTTGCACATATCTCATTTGAGCCTCACAACAATGCTGTGATGTAGTGAAAGTCTTATTATCATCCTTATTTTGCAGTTGAGGAAACTGAGGTAAACGGAAGTTAAGTAAATGTGTCTGAAGGTGAATTTGAGTTCATCTTCCTGACTAAAGGCCCAGTGTTCTGTTCACTGTCCCACCAGCTATCTGGAGGTCTTTGAATACCAGATAGAGGATTTTGTATTTTACCCTGGAGGTGATGGGAGAGCATTGGAGTTAGGGCAATGAGAAGAGACTGTATGGAATGACTGCTAAGGAGGATGGAGATTGATAACAGTTAATAGAGCCTTGAGAAGAGAAGGTATGGAATAGCTGCTAAGGGGCATTGTATGGATAAGAGTTAATAACATAAGGCCTCAGGCTTTTCATTCATGAAGTATGAATAATAATACTTGTACCTCCTACAGACTGGAAGGATAGTGATGTTTTGACAGAAAAGTGGAAATTTTAGATATGTTGATTATAAGAGGTCTTGATGACATCTTGATGAGATAGTCAGCAGGCAATTGATGACAAAGGACTCAGGAGAGAGAATTGATTTGTAGACGACTGGGAGTCATCTGCATGGAGATGGTAGATAAAGCCAGAAGAACTGATGAGGTTACTAAGAGAGAGAATATAGAAGCAAAAGAGGACCTTGGGGATCACATACAGTTTATTGACATCCACAACTGGCCTCAAAGGAGAATGAAGAGTGGTTAGTCAGAAAGAACTTACTATGTGCCCTGTACTTTGCTAAGTGCAGAGCATACAAAGAAAGGTAAAAACATAATGACTGCTCTCAAGGAGCTCATGTTGTAATGGGGCAGACAGCATGTAAATACATATATGAGACATAGAATTCAAATGGAAGGCAATCTCAGAGGGAAGGCACTAGCAGTGAGGAAGGGAAGAATGGGGAATTGGGAGAAATCTGTAGAAGGTGGGTTTTGAACTGAGTCTTGAAGCCAGGAGACAGAAGTGAGAGCATTTCGGGCATGCACGGGGGTGCCACACAGTCAGCAGAGGCAGTGCTGTATTCTAGAAAAAGCAGAAAGGCCAGTTTTGCTAGGTGTGTTCTGGGAATTGAAGTGTAAGGAAATTGGAAAGGTACAGAAATACTAAACAGGATTTCATATTTGATTCTGGAAGTAATTGGGAGCTACTGGAGTTGATTGAGAAAAGAGGTGGCAGTGACATACTTGCATTATGGGAAAATCAGTCTGGCAGCTGAGTGGGGAGAGATTTGAGGCAAGGAGACAAGTTAAGAATGCTGTTGTAATAGTCCAGTTATGAGGTGATGAGACCCTTCACAAGGGTGGTGACTGTGAAGGGAGAGAAGAGACCATATAAGACCATATAAGTTGGGAAGGTTGAAAAAAGATTGGGCATCAGGTTGGATATGTATAGTGAGGGTGAGAGAAGATTTGAGGATGATACTTAGATTGTGGGCTTTAGTAACAGGAAGAATGGTGGTACCTCAACAGTAATAGGGAACTTTGGAAGAGAGGGACCCTTTGGAGGGTGGGATAAGATAATGAAGATATAGAGCACTAGGTCAGAACCTGGTGAAAATTTAGGCTTAGTGACTGTAACCTGAATGAAGAACTGGTTAGGGTAATCAGCACTATCAAATGCAGCCCATAAGTTAAGAAGAATTAGAATGCTGGAAAGGCCATGTAGATTTGGCAATTGAGATGAATCATCATCATCGTCATCATCATTATCATTTTAACGTTTACAAAGTGCTTTATAAATATTACCATATTTTATAACAACCCTGAGAGCTCTTATTATCATTCCTACTTTGCACATGAGGAAACCGAAGCTAGAAGTTAAGAGAGACTTGCTTAGGGTCTCACGGCTAGTTAGTATGTGGATCAGGATTCAAAGTCAGGTTTTCCTGATTCCAACTTGGACACTATCCCTTGTATCACTTATCTGCCCAGTAACGTGGTTTTCAATTTTATTAATCCAGTCTATGAATATAAATGTTTTTGAATTTTAGCATTAAATGGATAAGTTACAGAATGGCTCAAAAAAGGTAAGCCAACATCATTACATTATTTGCAGGAAGCACATTTAATGCAAACAAAAATGCCTGAGCATTTAGTTGGTGCATTGGCTAGAGCCCTGGGCTTGGAATCAGGGAGACTTGATTTCGATTCCTGCCCTACACCATCATCATCTGTGACCTTGGGAAAGTCAGTCGGTATTTATTAGCCTCATTATTCTCCTCTGTAATATGAGGTTGTACATACCTAAGGTTCTTTCCAGCTCTGAATCTGGTCTTCAGATCTTGATTAAGTTGGACATATCCAGGTTTTCTCTCCATTGTGAATCATTGGATGTTGAAAAAGATTTTAATTGTTTGAGAAAGCTTATTGCCATTTGTTAATACATCTGTGAATTCTTTACAGTATGAATCCTCTTGCCTAGTAACTTTGGAGAGAGTTTCTGGTGAGTCAACTTTCAGTTGAGAGATGAGGTCAGAAGCCACATTGCAAAGTGTTAAAGAATGAATGACAGGAGAGCAAGTGGATGCAGTAAGTGCAGACAACTTTTTCAAGGAGTTTGAGAAAAGGTAGAGAGATATAGAACACTTGTGACAGCAGAGTTAAGAGAAGATTTTTTAAGTATTGTGGAAACTTGGGCATGTCTGAGGGCAGTAAGAAAGGACCCAGAGTTACAGAAGTTGAATATAGAGAGGTTGAATTTTTGAGGGACTGGAGGTGATTGAAGAGACAATCTGCCGGAAAAGATAGGAGGGGATGGGATCAAGTAAATGTAGAGAGGATTGGTCTTAGCAAGGACTTTGTCAGAGACTGGGGGAAAGGAGGAGATAGTGGGAAATAATGTCAAGGGGTTTTGAAGTGAAGAGAATTGGAAAGGGAGAACCCATCTTAAATGGTGTCATTTTTTTTTTTTCACTAAAGTAACAGGCAAATTTCTTGATGGAGAGAAATGAGGTAGGTAAAGTTATGGCAAGTCTTAAGGACAGGAAAAATCCCCTTCTGTGGGGAATGATAGCCATTCAGTTCAGGAGGAATAAAAAGATTGCCTTGCTATAGTGAGGGCCCAGTTGAGGCTGGTCAACAGACATCAATCACACATACACTATCCCTCCCCACCCCATTCAGTATGCTTTAGTGGCTCCCCAATATTCTAGGATTAAATATAAGTCCTCTTTTTGGCATTTAAAGATCTTCACAACCTGGTCCTTCCTTCCTTTCCTCTCCTCCATGCATTCTCAGATGTAGCACCAGTGGCCTTGCTTCTGTTTTTCATACCCATTATCATCTCCTCACGTCTGCTTCCTTCTTTTAAGACTCAGCTCAAAACCCACCTGCCTAGATGTTTTTTGGTTTTCCCAGAAGTTAATGCTTTTTCTTAGAAGTATTTGTATTTGTATGTGTGTTGTATTTACCTCCGTGTTTATAGAAAGTTCATATACTCATATATAACATGTCTTCATTAAATATAAGTTTAATGAGGTATCAGGAATAGCTTTATTTTTTATATCCTCAACTTTTGTCTGCTTGGCATATAATAAATACTTGTTGGTTGTTAGACCGCTGGCTAAATGAGCTATTAGGTCCTGGCAACCCATGAAAAGAAAAAATAATTTAAAAATTGACCTCAGTTCTTTTATCTCTCTTCTCCACACCCCCCCCCCTTTTTTTTTGCAAGACAGTCAGGGTTAAGTGACTTGCTCAGGGTCACACAGCTAGTAAATGTCAATTTTCTGGGGCCAGATTTGAACTCAGGTCCTTCTGACTCCAGGACTGGTGCTCTATCCAGTCTATGTAGGTGCCTCCCCCCCCCCCCCCCCTTCTGCTTTTGAGATGACAAAGTATTGTAAAAGAAGGCAAAGAGAGCCACAGATTTTGGTGAGTCTTCACACTTCACACATTAACTTAGCTATTGGTGATTAGAGTTTTTTTGTTCTGAACCACATGTAATTCTAGAACTGAATCTTACAGCTTTTGACATTCTTGTTAAAAAATCAGAAGAGAAAACAAAAGGAAGCTCCTGCTTCCATGGAAGGATGACTCATAGGTTCTTCTTGAAAGGATAAATAAAGGAGTTGTTCATTGTGCATCTCAAGGCAATTCTTGGGACATTTGGTCATTTCATATTGCAGTGCTTATTATCATAAATTATAAAAAACAACCCCAAACCACCAGACATTCTGAAAATAATTGTAGTTTGTGTATTACAAATCTGTTGCAGAAGGTAAACAGAAAGAAACTTTACAAATAAGTTGACAAAACCCCTGAAATTAAATTGCATATACTTTGGTAATCAATGAATTCAGTGCAGATGTAGACATAAAGGAAAATGGTTTTTAAAAAGTATATTTCTGTGTGGGAAATATGGTTTAAGAATGAGGGATGAGAGAGGCCAAAGTCTTAGACTACTCTGAAGTATAATGCCTAGCCTTCGTGTATACCTTTTTAAAGAAAAGAATTGAGTGGTGCTAGACATGGCAAACACCAGAATAACATCATAAAAATGAAACTGGTTTTATTTAATAAATGGGAAATGACTAGTTAGTGATATGAAAGTCAGTACTGAATTGCTGTCTGTGTATAGCCAAATTATCAATTTGTTAGAACGAGTATCATAATTAACATAAAACTAGAAGAATGAAAAATGAGGAAAAGATATGGCATGTGATTAAATTTATTACAACCTAATTTATTTAAACAAGTCACTGATGCCAAAAAATGAAAACTGGGTAGAGGAATTGACATTTTTGTACGCAATGGACTTTTTGTACATCGAACCAATGTAAATCATATGCTGTAATGAAGAAACCAGCTGAGCCTAAAGGGCCTTTCTTAGTGACCACTTGGTCTCCTTTCTAATAGGAAAACTATGGCAGTCAAGGGTGATTGGTTTAGAACATAAAAAGGGAAGGAAGCCAGCAGATAGATGAAAAATAGAAAAGGTCTCCAAAAGTTTTTTTAAACTGTTTTTAGCATTAGAGTGGAACCATTGCATTTGGACTCTGCCTCATAGTATCTTACAGTCCTGAATGTGCTTCTTGAGGAAGTTCAGATGCCACTGAAGAAAACACATATGGGAACAGGAATTGGTCTTAACCAAGTATATGCATATATATGCATGTGTGTGTTTCTGTATAAATGTTTATGTATGTGTGTGTGTTGTGTGTGTAATACAGAGAAGTGACTCATGCCAGAGGCAGTATATTTTGAATGCATTTAGAAATCATTTCTCGGGGCGGCCAGGTAGCACAGCGAGTAAGAGCACTGGCTCCAGTGTTGAGAAAGACCTGGAGATCGAATCCCGGGCTCAGACACTTAGCACCCACCCAGAAACACCTGGCCGTGTAACCTTGAGCAAGTTACTTAACCCCAATTGCTTAGGGGCGGCCAGGTGGCTCAGCGAGTAAGAGCACTGGCTCCAGTGTCGGGATGACCTGGATCAAATCCGGGCTCAGATACTCAGCACTACACCCAGAAATAACTGGCCGTGTAACCTTGAGCAAGTTACTTAACCTCGATTGTTTTAAAAAAAAAAAAAAAGAAATCATTTCTCTACATACCTGAAGGGTAGGAAGGAAGATACCAGAAGCATGGAAAAAATATCTTAGACTGTATTATTTCTTTAAAAGGGTGAGAAGATGAATAATTATTTACCTGTGTATCTACTTTTGCATGTATATTCTCAGAAAAATTTTTTTATCTATATATGCATTAATGTAAGGGCATCTTTTATGAGGGTATTAGAAATGAACAGGCGTTTTTTCATTGTCTGTTTTCCTCAGTACAGTAGACTGAATTTACTGTAACACAGTTGCCTGGAAAGTGTTAAGAATATAAGAACACACTGTTCTGATTGTTTCTGTATTATAAAGTAGCATTAGCATTTTGATGGGTGTAACAAAATGTCTGACTTTAAAGTGGCATCTGTCAAAATGCTACAAGTTTCTTTGGAAGATAGAATGACAGAATTTTGATGCTGTTGTTATTCATACTATATGGGAGATGTAAATTCACTAGAGGTGAACCACACTGCCATGGATGAGATCTAGTGTAGCAGCTGAGTTGAAGAGAGATTCCTTTTAGGTGGTAAGGTATTCCAGGTGTTTCTGTATGTATATGATATTCTGATTGCATCAAGGTCCAGAACATTGCAGAGTCTTCTAAACAAGATCCATAATCACCGAAGATTTGACAACTATTTGTATTTTTCAAATGAGTGATTGTTCAGACAGCTGTCGATATATGATATGTAGTTGTACAGATAATCTATTAGCTGATCCATTAGTGTGTATATATGTGTGGGTATGTATCTATATCTTGGAAAAACATTGCAGATATATAATTATCTGAGTCTAGACTTGGATAAAAAAAGATTAGACAAGGTTGCTTTTGGGTAAATTGTTCATTTTATTTTTTAATTATTTCTTTTTAAAGTTTTTTTTTTTTTATCTTTTGGAGGGGAAGGCAAGGCAATTGGGGTTAAGTGACTTGCCCAAGGTTACACAGCTAGTTAAGTGTCAGGTGTCTGAGGCCGGATTTGAACTCAGAGGCTCCTGACTTCAGGGGTGGTGCTCTATCTACTGCACCACCTAGCTGCCCCCCATTTTATTTTTTAAATGATCCCATTCTCCTTGAAACAATGACCTGTTCTTTTTAACAGTTACATTAATCTTGTAATGTCATATGGCTACAAATTACATTGAAACTACAGTCTCTGAATACTTGAAATTGAGGATCACTCAAGGGGACAATGAAGTGTGAACAGGTCACAACACGTTCATTGAACTATAATGATCAAGATCAAAAGCCTCAGAACAGGACCCATGCCTAGGTATTACTTACTGTGTATCCCTAAGTGGTTAATACAGCACTGTGCATTATCTACAAACAGTCATTATCATGTGCTCTCTGTAAGGTACTATCATAGGCTATGTGTACATGCTTAGTTTTGAGGGCTTTGAACTTGAAAAATTGTATGTTACTGGAGGTATAAAGCCAGGCAACCGAGGCTAAGGCTGTATTCTAGTAGAAAAATTGAATTCCTATTTAAAGAGTTACTGAATTAGTGCTGAAATGATCACTAATAATGTAGTGGATTCATTTGACTCAGCTGGATTGAGAAGTCCAAAGTGATGTATGCTAACCTGTCACCTTTGATGTCAAAACTGTATCAGCATGTATAGCTTTTTCCTGTGTAACTAGTACTGACATTTGAATGCTATCTCATATCATACTATCTGTGTGCTTTTTGTATGTTAACTATGTAGCAGACAGAGCCCAGAGAGTGGGAAGACTCGGACCAAATTGACTATGGAAGAACTGAAGGCCTTTGTCCAGCAGCTTTTTAGCCTTCCATGTGTCATCAGCCAGGCTCGACAAGTCAAGGTTGGAGTATTTTATTTCTTATGGGACATTGCCCTACTACATTTGAGGAAGCTACCAGAACTATCCTGGATAAACCCAGTATAGTTTAGCCCCAGTGGTTTGCCACCTCTCAGATATTTCCTTTCTGTTTCATTGAATGATAAAATGGTAGAGCTGGAAGGGATCTCAGGAAAACATCTTGTTTGTCTACCTCATTTTAAAGATGGGGAAAAAATAAGCTTATTGCTCTTCTTCCTTTCGTCATAAAATTGCTGCTATTTGAGATCCTGAAATGAAACTGTTAAGAAGATATTGTTGTCTGTTTTATTAATTGCTGTTCCTCCCTCTCCTTTCATTTCAGAGGACCAAGAATTAGTTTCAATTCTATTATTTCCCCCATAACGATGTAAGGCATATGAGTGCTTTCTTTTTTTGGGTTTGTTTGCTATTTTTTTTCCCCTCTTCTCTTCTGTACTCCAATTTCCATCTGCTCTTTCCCTCCCATTTTTTCTCCTTCCCTCAGCTATTAATGCCAAGTTTGATATTTGTTCATAGAAGTCCAGTTTTGAATTAATATCTACTAGTATCTATCACATATACTGTAAGCTATTGCATATATATATATACACTATGTACTATAGCACACTATATATGCTGCATATAATAAATAGTACTTCAGTGTTTGAGTACAGTTTAAACAAGTGGCTAGGAATCAGCCTATTGGTTTATTGCAAGAAGCAATAATTCATCAAGTCATATAGAAGGAATAAAGTATAATGATCATTACACATAGGTATATGCCTATTAGCTGTTGTACTGCATCTTTTTGTGCTTTAATAGAGATGATATTTAATTAAAATGCCTAGAGCTGACAGTTTGGACAATCAGTTTCCAGCTTTGTTTTAATCATTTTTGTTGCAACCTGACTTTTGAGTATTCTTTTTATGTTTCAGAATTTGCTGGATGATGTGGAAGAATTTCATGAACGTGCTCAAGAGGCTATGATGGATGAAACTCCAGACTCTTCCAAACTTCAGATGTTGATAGACATGGGTTCTAGTCTCTATGTAGAGTTACCTGAGCTGCCCCGGCTGAAGCAAGAGCTGCAACAGGCTCGATGGCTGGATGAAGTGAGGCTGACACTTTCAGATCCACAGTGTGTCACTCTGGATGTTATGAAGAAGCTAATAGACTCTGGGGTGGGGTTGGCACCTCACCATGCTGTGGAGAAAGCTATGGCTGAGCTTCAGGAGCTCCTTACAGTCTCTGAGAGATGGGAAGAGAAGGCCAAGGTTTGCTTACAGGCTAGGTAAGTTCTGCTTTTGACGACTGTTGTCCCCGTAATAGTCATAGGATTTACCCAAAGGTAGAATTTGGAAGGGGGAATCAGAAAGATTCACTAAATGAATAATTATATATTGTGTCATTGAGTATGCATTAAACTATCAGTTGGGGGCTGATCTTGGTGGTTTGTCAGTCAGAATTCATTGACTTTGTTGTGTGCAGGACACTGTGCCAGGTGCTTTGGGGGATACAAGATAGTAAATAAATATCTATCCTCCAGTGGCTTACAGTTTAGTTGAGATAAAATACACATATAACAAACTATCATATGCTGCCCTATATTTAAGTATGAAATAGGTGATATAGACCTATCACTAAATATGGTAAGAGTTTAGAGAATACAGATCACTCGCTGAAGGCCTGGGGAGGGGCTGGTATTTTCTACTTGCAATTGAAGGAAAAAAATGGTTCCTCATTAGTGATCTTCTTATATGTTCTTTATTTTGCCATTTTTGACCTTCCTTCCTTTTGGGTGTGGTAAAAAAAACATAAAAACAAAAACAAAAGCTCCTTAACTATACCAGTGATCCCTTGTGATGCCATTCTCCCCTTTTTTTATTCTGTGCTACTTCTTCCCTTTGCCCTGATCTTTTCCTGGTTCGGTTCAAATTTAGACCCTAGCTTCAGACTGCTTGGTCCAGACTTATTTCCTGTTTCATTGTAGGCTCAGGATATCAGGGAAGAAGCTTCAAGAGATGGAACTTGACCTGGGCCTTGAAGGATGGGTAGAATACAGATAGGTGGAAGGGCATTCCAGGTGGGAGGAGTGGTAAGAGCAAATCAATCAATAAGCATTTATTAAGCATCATCTTTTATGTAGCAGGCGCTTTGCTGGGAAAACAAAGCAAAAAAATGAAGCAGTTCTTGCCCTTGAGTTTATATTATATCAGGAAAACATGTACATATTTAGCTCAGAGATGAGAATATGCCAGGTATTTGAGGGGACAGTGAAGGATCAGAGTTCCTGGAGTGGAAGGGCTAACCATGAAGAGAAATAAGCATTTACATTAGAGTTATTGCTCTGGTGGAAAACTTTGGTGATTTAAGCCTATTTATTACTGCCATCAATATTAATTCAAAGTGGCTAAATAAAAATTTTTGGTCTATATAGGAACAGTAATTCACGATGACAGAAAATGTATTTCCCTAAATTAAATTTCTTATCCCTTTTAATGCTCACTTTAAAAAAAAATAGGCTAATTCAAGGACAGAATGTAAGGCTCCTTACATTGCCACCCAATGATGGAGTTTTTCCTTTTGCTAATTATAGAATTCTAGGGATGGAGGTGATTTTAGAGGTCATCTAGTTTTCTCCTTTTCCCCTAGATAGAGTCATACTTAAACCTTTGCCAGTAAATGATTATACTAATTTAAAATTATTTGAAACTTTAATATATGCCTTCTTTGCACTACTAAGTGATAGTTTATGGTTAATAAGATTTTGAACTTGTATGAATAGGCTCCAATGTATTTCTAATATGTTACCTTTTCTAATTATCTGTAATTCATGTCTGACATTATCATGGATGCCTCACAAAAAATAGATCTATTGGTCTTCTAACTTTGTTTCCCTAATTTTTTTCTTCTTTTAGACCTCGCCATAGCATGTCAAGCCTAGAGAGCATTGTGAGCGAAGCCAAGAATATCCCAGCCTTCCTACCCAATGTTTTAGCCCTGAGAGAAGCCTTGCAAAGAGCTAGAGAATGGACAGCTAAAGTAGAAGCTATTCAAGTGAGTACTTTAGACCAAATGGCATGAGTTTTTTTTCTTTCTGTCCTAAAAATAAATGCATACTCTGCTCTTGTCAGCTCTTCATCTTGTTCCCCACAGCAGTTATTCCATTTTTTTTTTTTTATCTCTGCTCAAGCCTACTTGCATTTTACCCCCATACTTGAGGGGTAGCCTCCTTAGCCTCCTGTTTCACTAATTGGAATTACCTGATATCCCATATCCCTCCTTCATGCCTGAAAAGGGTTTGTCATCCTAATCCAATCCAGTAAACATTAAGTGCCTACTTTGTGCTATCTGGGGAGACACTTTCAAAGGAGAGGGAGACAGGTCCTTGCCCTCAAGGAGATTACATTCTAATGGGGAGAGACAACACACAAAAGAAGACAAGAAAGGTGGGGGATGACAAAAGGTAGTACCAGGTTCAAGGGTATCTTGGTGGGTGGAGTTTAAACTGGGCACAACAGCAGATAGAAAATGGAGTGAGCTTCAAAGTCCAGTTTCTGCTCCCCCTTAAAGGAAAGCATTGAGTACTTCTGGACTTCACCATCCAGTCCTTCCGTCAGAGGAGAGAGAAGGCTGAGGGAGGAAGTGTCAATCAAAACTTGAATTAGCAGCATGGGGATGAGATTAGAAGTGTTGAACTTAACCTGATAGTGGCAGCTTGTTCTGTGAAGTTGGAACCAGGCAAGGCACTAAATGTAAAGTTGCCCTATCTCTTCATATTTTTTTTCATCCATTGGAGCATTTTATTTGTATGTATGTTTTACACCCTTAGAAAAAGAATCCCAGGATTTTCCCTCCTGTGTGTTTTTGTCTTGCTTCCTCATGGTCCATGATGCCAGCTGAGGTTGTAAACACAGTAAACTCAAACTGATGGGATGGTAGCAGATTATTCTGCCACTTTTCCAAATCTTTCAATGGAACATCAAATCTGGGGCTGATTACACCACACTTGCTTAATCTGCCTGTGAGATTCACAACAATTTTTCCTGCTCTGTGATCTCAAATTCACCAATGTAACCATGCTTAATCATCACAGTTAAGAACCAGACAGTTTCTTTAGAGAACGTGGTGTTTTCCTCACCTTTTTGCATTGTGGATGCTTTTGAGAGCATCTGACAGAACCATTCCTGTACACCATGTTGGCAGCGCCACAAGATGGTGGAAAGAATGCCCTATCTCCTCATTGAGGCTCATCTCTCTCTGCTTTCATTCCTAGTCCCATTCCTTCCTACCTTCTCCAGCCACTTGCTCTAGCAATCATCCTTTCTCGTGCATCTTCATTCTTTCCTTTCTGCTGATTTCTTCTCATTTATTTACAAACATATTTAGGTCCAATCCTGAGAAATAGTTTATCTTAATTCTTTTTCACCATGCTTTCTCCTTGCCATAAGTAGCCCAGTCACATTTAAAAATAAAATTCTTCCTGGTTAAAACTGCTTTCTCAGAGGGTACTGGTGATCCTGAAACACTAGCCAAATGACTCAGGCTTAATCTTCCTTGACCTCTTTGTAGTTTTTGATCACTATTGAAAACTCCCTCGTCTTATAACCTCTCCTCCCTTAGATTCTGAGATACCATATTCTTCTGATTCTTCTACCTTTCTAAGTGCTTCTTCAGATTCTTTATCTTCTTTCCAATACCTGAAAGGTTCTATATTTTTCAAGATTCTGTCCTTAGCCATCTCTGTGTTCTTTCTGTTGGCATTTCCATTCACTCCCATAGTTTCACCTATTCTTTCTATGTGGATAGTTCCAAAATCTGTATCTTCAGACTTGACTCCTTTGAGAACTAGCCTACCAGTTCCAGTTACCTATAAGAATAGTCATTCTTTCTACAAGCATTTATTAAGCACCATTTTGTGTAAAACACTATGCTAAGTGCAGGAAAATTAAAATTTTAAATAAGACACAATCCTATGCTCTTGTAGAAATTGCAGTTTATGGAGGATAAGACAAAATCATAGGTAATTGTAATACAAAATATATTATTGAAGAATCAAGTATTTTATGAGTTTTGGTGGGCAAGAGTCATTAACAGCTAGGCTGTTCAAGAAAGACTTCATGAAAGAGTTGCATTTCTTTTGGGCTTTTAAAAGATGGTTGGGGAATTGAGAAGGCAAAGAAGGGAAATGAGAATATCAGGCATTGAGAACGTTATGAGCAAAAATACAGAAATAGGAAAGCACAGGGAACATAGAGTAATATAGTTTGACAGGAATATAGTTTTTGTAGAGGGTAGAGAAGACTGGAAAGATAGAGTGGTTTTCAGTTATCAAGGACCCGATCTCTCCTAGAAGACAAGGTAAAGGGGCTTAAGGAATGCCTCTTCACTTTCCAGGTCTTAATGGAGAATGAAGTGGGTTTGTTGTTTTTTTTTTTTTTTAAATGGAAGAAGGGTTCATTGTGAAAACAAAGAATCTGAAGAGGCAGTTGGAAATTCCCACTTGTACCTGGAGATTGAAGTATGGAAGTATGTTGTACAGAGGAGAAAGGGAGGAAGAAGGACCACTGAACACTTGGAACTAAGAAACAGATGTATGAAGTTCTTCCTAAGGAGAAAGGAGCTGGATGCCTTGAAGAGGAATCAGCTGCTTATCCTCCACAGGTGCTGACAGGTGAAATCATCAATCAGAGGTCCAAGTAAGAAGAGACAGTTAGTGGTGGGTGATGACTTCTTCCTGAAAGGTACAGGGGCAACTCTTTTTATGGACCTGGTGACAACAGTAGAAGGTCTGATGTCTTCCAGGGGCATGTATCTAAGAAATGAAAGGAAATCTTCCACGACCAAAGGATTACTACTCATTTCTGATGATTACTGTGGGTACAAATGAAACTCCCAGAAGAAATTTAGAAAGTATACTTAAAGATTGCAAAATCTTGAAGAAACTCAAGACCTTAGGGTTATAGATAGTGTTTTCATCGCTGCTCTAATTGAAGGTGGGCAACCAAGATGATGGAGTCTTGAGTCCATGTCACATGAGGATTAGTTAAATGAACTAGGCATATTTAGCCAGAACTAGACAAAATTCAGGGGGACAAGATAGCTGTCAGTAAGTATTTTTAAGGCTGTTATTTGGAAGAGAAATTAGACCTGTACTGATTAGCCTGAGGGGGAAGAACCAGGAGCAGAACTGAAGTGGGTTATCTTGAGAGGTAATATATTTTCCCTCCTGTGATGTCCTGCAGGTGAAGCTGGAGGACCACTTTTTAGTTATATTGTAGTGCTATTTCTTCTGTGGTTAGATTTGACTAGGTGGCTATTAAGCTCCCTTCCAGCTCTGAGGTTCTGTTAAGGCAAGGGCTTCATAAGAGAAGAGCAGATTTGGGAAATGAAGAATTAGTAATCAGGATGATGGTCAAGAAGGAATTTATATTTTTGGACCACCGTTTAAAAAGAAATGACAAGCTCTTGGCCAGGGATATACGGTGCATATAAAGGGGCTTGTAAATTTTGTTAAGAGCTTTGCATATTTAATCAAAGGACTTTAAACAGAAAAGGTAGAAGAGAGAAGAAAAATTGGTATCTAGTCTGGAGCCTTATCATATAAATTATTGTCGTTCCCATATTGCACAGTCCAGCCTAAATGGCCTTCTTTCTTTTTCTTATATACAACATTGTTTCTCCTATCTCTCTGTCTTTATACAAGTTATCTCCCATGCATGCCTGGAATGTCCTTCTTCCTTCTCTCTACCCCTTACTTCAAATTGACCTCTTGCATGGAGTCTGTCCTTTTTCCCTCTAGTTGCTAGTGCCTCCCTGAAAAAATTACCTTGTATTATTTTGAGTAAATGTTATATGTCTCCACTACATATCTAAGGCAGGATTTGAGTTCTCACTCCAAAACCAGCTTTCTATCCAGTACGTCATGCTAACTTTTATATTGTCAGTATAAAATATTGTAATTAGTAGTATCAGACTTAATAGAAATAGATCTTTTAGAAAACCACAAAATAATATTATCAACTCTTTTGTATTTTTATTTATTTTGTTAAATATTTTCCAATTACATTTTAATATGTTCAGTTTCCTGCTGGCTGTGAGTTTGGCGCACCTCTGTTATAGACCACTTAAATAGAACTAGGAAATAAATATATGAGTATTTCAGGAAATGTGATCTTGGCATGAGTGTATGATAATAAAAATGGAGAATTTCATTTATTTCTGCATCTGCAAAAGCTCTCTCTGTCAGAAGCAAAGAAGTTAATAGCGACTTATGTTTTGTGATAATTTCATCCTTCAAGAAGTAGTAGAATCAAAACGGGGAAGTTCTGTTCTGAAGCTGATTTTCAGAAAAAGGGAAGAACTGGTTGCTGTGGTACAAATTATTGGAACTCTGGGAGAGAAATAACCTTCATTTTAGGATTAGTGATAAAGGAGAGGAAAGCTGGGCATAGTGTCACATGCATCCTGGACTTAAGGAAAGATTTTACAATATTCAGAGAAAGGAAAATCAGGAATATCTGAATACACCAAGAGAAACAATTCCATTGAGGTGTAATTGTTTAAGGAAAATGATGTGGATATTCAGGGAATAATAAAAAAAAAAAAAGATTTTTATAGAAGGTGAAAGTAACACCAGATAATAGAGGATGACTCCAAAATGTGCCATGGTCCTATAAGAAAGTGTCAGGAGGGCAAAAGCTCAGCAAGGGTTGTTGGCAGAGAAAGCTAAGGACAACGAAAGGATTTTCTGTTGTTTTGCTATATTACAGAGTCTGTGAGATGGTAACTGATAACAAAGAAAAGGTGTAATTGCTAAATTCTTATTTTGCTTTTGCTCTTTCTCCCAGGAAGAATAACCTTTGGACTGGAAAACAACAAAAATGGAGAATAGTGAATTGATTTTAGAGACAAGTAGGGAGATCATAAGAGAGCACATTCTTCTTGAAGAATTCAGGTCACTCGGCCTAAGTGGATTGCATTCTGAAGGAACTGGCGCATGTGGTTGTTTAGCTTTTGCCAGTGTTTTTTTATAAGATTGTAAAGATGAGGAGGTGTACACTGGGGTTAAAAGACACATGTTTCCCTAATTTTAACAAAAGAAAAAAAATAGAGTCTGGAAACCACTAAGTCAGTGAGCTTGAGTTTGGTTTTTGGCTGAATTCTAGGGTGTACTATTAATGGATGGATGGTTAATAAGTGCCTAGAAAAGGAAGTAGTGGTCAGAAAGACACAGGTTATGCACACTAAAGTTATTTCCTTTTTTTAGTTTTATTAGACTTTTGAGAGGTAGCATGGTGTAGTGGATAGAGAGGTGGTCTTAGAGTGAGGAAAACCTGAGCTCATATCCCAGTTCTGACAGCTCCTGCGTGTGTGATCTTGGGCAAATAATTTAATTTTTCAGTTTCCAGACAACTCTCAAAGACTATAAATTGCAGAGGAGGTGCTGGACTCCATTGGTAGAATAAGTTCCTTGCCAGGAGTTAGTTACATCAGTGAAAGCATAGGTCCAATCCCACTCCCGTCCCGCCAAACTTGGCAGTTGGAGAAAAAAAAAACAAAGTAGTTTAAGAGATTAAATGAATGCCCTAGATACAGTTTTCCCAGATCTTGTCAAAATATGTGATAACATTTCATGTTCTTCTTTTGGAAAAGATGAAGAGATTTGGCATAGCTGAAAGTACAATTCAGTAGATTCAACTTAATTGAATAGTCATACCCAACTTATAGTTACTATTGTTTTGATGTGAACTTGGAAGGAAGTCTTCAGTGGAGTGTACAAGGCATTTGTTCTCTGTTTATTACTGCTTAACATCTTTATCATTACTTGCATAAAAGCATGAATGGAATGCTTATCAGATGTTCAGGTGACCTAAAGCACAGAGGAAAAGTTAACATATTGAATAAGAATAAAGATCCAAGGAGGTTTTTACAGGTTAGAATATTGGGCTAAATCTAATAAGATAATATTTATTAGGGATAAGACTTGGGTTCAAAAATATCAGTTTCACAAGTAAAAGTCGAGACAAGACAATTGTGGCAAGATAACAGTTCATATATAAAAGATGGGCTCTTTTGAATACACGGCAAACTCAGTATGAGTCTACTGTGTGATATAGCAGCTGAAAAAACTAATTCAGTATTCAGCTGCATTATAGGAGGCATAGTGTGCAGATGGTAATCTCATCATTGTACCTTTGCTTTGGTCACACAGAAACTGGCTCATTGTGTTCTGGTCTGGGTGTCAGTATTTTTGGAAGCACATAGATAAGCTGCAGAGTGTTCAGAGGAGGGCAGTCGCGAGTGATGAACAACCTTGAGCTCCTGCCATGTTAGGATCAGCTGAAGGAATCAAGGATTTTAGCTTGGAGAAGGCTTTGAGGAAGAGGGCGAGACATGATGGCTGTCTTTTAGATATTTGAAGGGTTAACTTACAGAAGAAAACAGATTATGTTTATTCTGCTTGACTGCAGAGGGCAAAACTAGGAACAGTTGGGTGGAAGTTACAAAGAGGTAAATTTGGGCTTGATATAAGAAAAACTTTGTAACAGTTAAAACTATCCAAAAGTTGAATAAGGAGGTTTTAAAGCAAAGGCCGAATGTTTCCTCTTGTAAAATATATTATCGGGGAATTCTTGTTTAGGTATGAGTTTGACTAAATTGTCTCTGAGGTCCTTTCCAGATTGGACATTTTCTGGTCCCACCTAGACTAAAATCATGTCCAAAACATGACCTTTTCTTACCCCTTAAAGCCTGTTCCTTGTTCCAGTTCTATTGTTTCTATCAGTAGTACTGTTATTTTCTTAGTCTTGCATCTATCCTTTCCAGTCCTATTATATATATATAGGTCCTCATTACTACCCACCCACCTTTGTTTTCTTCCCCTTCTCCTTCATCCTTTATAATTGTTAGAGTTTTCTTTCTCATGTGTAGATCCAGTCATGTCACCTCTACTCAAAAATCTTCTTTAGTTTCTTATGGCCTGTTGACTGTAATTCAGACTCCTTAGCTTGGCATTTAAGGCCCTCCACAACTTGGAGCTATCTGCTTTTTAAAATTTACATTGCAGGACTGCCACCAAACATGTTATCCTTTGGCTAGACTGGAATACTGTATGTTCTTCCTTAGATATATCCTGTATTTACTTGCCTCTGCTCAGGAATATTTCCTGGAATGTTCTTCCCATTTTGACTGTTGAATTTTTAGTCATCTCCCAAGAATCCTCCTGTCTTTCTTTTGACTGATAATGACCACTTCTGACCTATATATACACATAGACAGAAAAAGAAAATGTATATTCACAGAATTTCAGAGTTACGAAGGAATTCAGATGTCATATAGCCCAACCAACAGCTGAATTGTTTTCATTTGTGGCAGTTTGTATCTGATTCTTTGTGACATTTGGGATTTTCTTGACAAAGATACTGGAATGGTTTGCCATTTCCTTCTCTAGCTCATTTTACAGATGAGGAAACTGAGACAAAGAGGGTTAAGCAACTTGCTAGTATGTATCTGAAGCCAGATTTGAATTTAGGTCTTCCTAACACCAGGCCTGGTGCTCTATCCACAGCTGCCCCAATTAAATAAGAGTCCCCTTTAAGGCTTACCTTGCCTTTGCTTGAAGGCCTGGATTTACAGTAACCTCAGGTGTGTGAGCATGGGCATGTCATAGACTCCTTTGGCCTCAGCTTCCTAATCTATAAAATGAGGGTAATATACATAGTGGTTTGATAGCTGTGAGTGTCAAATAAGATAATCTCTTTAAAGTAATTTATCAGTTTTAAGGCACTATATTGTTAAATTTGCAAATATCGGTAACTCAGCCCCTTGGATTTGACATTTTTAACATGCCATGTATGTTTAATAGTCTGCAGAGGCCCTGCAGTGACATTGCTTAGGTGCTAAGAAATATGAGATTCCAATTTTGAAGCAGTGTTTCCTGGGGCAAATAATTATATTGGAATGGCATTTAAAGTGGGCCTAGAATATTACAGTAATTTCGTAAATGAATAATTATCTCAATGCTTAGTCTTGAGCCCTTAATTAGTAAAATTCCTCTCGTGATAAAGATGCTTGACCAAGGCTACCTATGCCCTTGAATTTTCCTTAGACTGTGAAGTTGGCTTCATTCTCTATTGATAGAGTAGATTAGGAACTAACTTAGAATTTCAGGAATTATGAGTTGTGCTACATTTCCTTAAACAAAATTAATTCCCTTTGTTTGTGTGGTGAATTTGTTAGGGGATCTCAAATAGAAGGCTCTCAGTGTTTGCTGTTGATTAAATGGTATTCTCTCTCTTCTTTAGACTGTGGCTTTGAGACCCCCTCATACTTTCATTCTTTTAGTTCTTTCCCACAGCTCTGAATCATATAAGAAATCATACTCACCCAGCCCTATGTGGGGTGCAAGATATTGTTGTAGCATGGGGAATCCTGGAATACAGTGTTTTTATGCTGACTTGAGCTGGTTCATGCCTTATTTAACATATTAAGAAACTAAGTCATAAAGAAGGCAAGTAACTTGGCCAGAGTCCCATAATTAGCATCCTTCAGCATTTGATCTGTGCTTTCATCCATGTTGTCATATTCCTTCAGCAATTCAAATCTCCATCCATTTATGCCGCCTAATCCTGTATAACTCTTGCCTATGCCATCCTGGGAACCATTTAGTGTTTATTTAATCTGCTGCGGACCTGCCTCTTGACATCATATGGGTATTATTAGAACTGTTCATTAATTTTCTCTTCCTTTTACTGCGTGATTCTCCTACCTTCTTTGCTACTTACACTTCTTTTGTATTCAACTCCCTGCTGTGTACTCTGATCCAGCCTTGCTTGCTCTTTTGTACACACACTACTCACTCCATCTCTAGTCTCTCTGCCATTATGTGAGCCTGGAAAACTTTTCCATGCCTGGATAGCTTTTCTTCCTTACCACTGACCCCTAGAATCCCTGGCTTTCTTTAAGACTTGGTTTAAGCACTACCTCCTCCAGGAGGCCTTCCTTGGTTTTCTCAGCTGCTAGTACCACCCCCTCTAAGGATACCTTCTATCTCTTCTATATTTATCTTGTATATTCTGATGTGTTGATGATGTCTTCCCCGTTAGAATGCTTCTTGAAGGTAGGAACTGTTTTTTTCCCCCTTTTCTTTATATCCTCATTGCTTAGTTTGGGACCTGGCACATAATAAGTGGTTAAGAAATATCTGTTGATTGATTTTGATATCTTTTATGGTTTTTTTTGTGCCAGTAAATTGTAGCTGTGTGGTATAGTTATTAACATATTAGCTTAATTTTAACACTGAAGTCTTGTCACTTTTTTGTTCAACTCTGATTCTGTTCCAAGGCCAGCTAAGTCCTTGAGGCATTGAGACTCTTTTTATCTACTTCTCCAGGCACAGTTCCTAAATTCGTGTTAAAATTCTTTTTCTAGAGAGATTTTCCCCAATTTTTTTTTACTGTCATTTCTTATTTCTATATTCAGAAATAGTTTAGCAGTCTCTTTAATAGGAATCTAGCTTAGCTCTTTAATTTGTTGTATTTCACTTCAACTGGGTCCTTTTCCCATAGCAATCAAATAATTAGGAATATTTTAAGTTCCTACTAAGGTACTATGGTAAGGATTCTCTTCACCTTTGACCTCCTTCCTTACCCATGTTCTGGTGATGGCTTTCATTTCCCCAGCAGTGTTAGCATGAACTTGGTGCCAACCTCAGTTATTCTGATTTTTATCAGTTACAATTTTGTGTTATGTAAAATGCAGACATTTTCTAAATTATTCACCAGTGTTATAAGGAATAATGTACAAAATTCACTTCAGACTCTTTGAAAATATTTTTCTACAATAGACTGTTGTACTAAACGAAAAGTTTTTTTTTTTCCCAGAACGGCAGCAACTATGCTTACCTTGAGCAACTGGAAAGCTTGTCTGCCAAGGGACGGCCTATCCCAGTACGACTTGATGCACTGCCCCAAGTGGAATCACAGGTAGCAGCAGCACGGGCATGGAGGGAACGTACAGGGAGAACCTTTCTTAAGAAGAATTCTAGCCATACCCTATTACAGGTGAGCAGCAGTATTGCTGGATGAAGACAATACTTCCACCTATTTTCTTTGATGATTCAGAATCTAAAGGTTTTGGGTATTGTAGGTTTATTATTTTGGTGTGACAATTTTTCCTCATTTACTTAAGTCATGTTCAAAAATCTCATGTACTAGTATCAGACAGTTGACATGAAATTTGGATCCTCAAGCAATTTTTACTTACTGTTCTCATTTGTTGTTGCTGTTCAGTCATTTGAGTCATGTCTGACTCTTTGTGACCCCATTTGGGTTTTTTTTTTGGCAGAGATACTACAGTGGTTTGCTAGGCAGATAGGGTTAAGTGAATTGCCCAGGATCACACAGCTAAGTGTTCAAGGCCAGATTTGAACTCAGGAAGAGGAGTCTTTCTGATGTCAGGTCTGGTACTCTATCCACTGCCACCTAGCTGCCCACTGCTCTTATGAGTATGTTCATATCCTTTTTGGTGTGGTAAAGGAGAAGAGACTTTTATGATGACTGGTCTGACAGATAACTCCATGTTTGATTAGTATCTAACATGGAAAGGTCTTGTTTAGAATTGCTTCTATCTAGAATTTTTTATTCTTTATGTTCCACTTTTCATGCTTTTTTTTTTTTAAGGTACTAAGTCCTCGGACTGATATTGGTGTTTATGGAAGCAGCAAGAACCGAAGGAAAAAAGTAAAAGAACTAATGGAGAAGGAGAAGGAAAAGGATCTTGACCTTGATCCTCTGAGTGATCTGGAGGAGGGGTTAGAGGAAACTAGAGATACAGCAGTGGTGGTAAGGGGTTCATTTGAAGAATTCTATCTTTAAAATATAACTGTGCATGTGTTTGCACAAACATGAGAAAGTTAGCTCTCTGTGTCTATATATCTGCTGTTTCAACCTTTCCAGTGAATTTTGGAGGAAGAAGTTGTTTTCCCATCCTCTTTAAAGTTAATTCTTCCATCTGAACTCTGGACTCCATCTTTCCTATCTCTTCAGGGTCCTTGCTCAGCTGCAATCATCTCCTACCTCTTAAGTATCTTAGCCCTTTGCACAGACTATCTTCATGCATAATTGGGTACTTCTCTCACCAACTCCCCTTTCTCTTTTTAAATAAAGAAGATTTGACCCTGCTTCCTCTTTTAATTACTGACCTCTCCATTCTTTCACTATTTTCATTGATCTCTCTCTTCTTTGAACTTCTGTTGTACATAAGTACTGTGTAGTTCTGTATTTAATTTTCTCATTGTTTCATGGATAGTAGTTGCTCTGAAACCATCTCCTTTATCATCCAATTAGGAATATATTTGAGGGTGGTGGGGATTATGTCTTATACTGCTTATTTATCTCCCATAGTGCTTAACACAGCATAGCAGGAACTCAATATATTTGATTATCTAGGTTACAGAGAAAGGAAACTATTCTTTTTCATTGCTTTAACAGTTCCTTATTTTATAATTCATTTTTTTTATTTTGAACTTAAACACTAAAAAGGAGCATTACATAGCACAATGTAAAAATATGTAGCCATAGATCACCCTCTCATACTGTTTACTTTTTAGAATTAATAAATTCTGGGGTGGCTAGGTGGCACAGTGAATAGAGCACTGGCCCTGGAGTCAGGAGGACCTGAGTTCAAATCCAGCCTCAGACACTTAACACAAAAACTAGCCGTGTGACCTTGGGTAAGTCACTTAACCCCAATTGCCCTCCACAAAAAGGGGAAAAAAAGTTACTTGAGCTATAAAATCAACACCTTGTGAACAGTCTTGTGATGAACATTTATGTGGTCCGCTAGGTGGCGCAGTGACAAGAGCACTGGCCCTGGAGTCAGGAGGACCTGAGTTCAAATTTGGCCTCAAACACTTAATACAAAAACTAGCCGTGTGACCTTGGGCAAGTCACTTAACCACAGTTTTTGCCCTCCAAAAAGGAAAAAAAAAAGAATAAATTCTGCATGTTATAAAAAATTCCATATATTACTTTCAGAATTCTCCTCCCTATCTCTACTTCCCTCTGTTCTCTTTTTTTGCATTTAAATGTTTCAGTGACCTTTTTAGTACTACTATTGTTAACTCTTCCCTCTCCCCCCTCCTAGATGAAAACCTTGAGAATTTTTTTTAAGAAAAGAAAAGGCAAAACCTTTTAACAAATAAGTATAGTCAAACAAAACAGATCCACACAGTGACCATAACAAACAATGTATATCTTTTTTTTTCCACTTTGATATCATCACCTCTTTGCCAGGATGAGAACATACTTCATTGTAGGTGTTCTGGCAACATGGTTGATCATTATGTTGATGGATTACTGATTTTATTTTTTATTTGTTAAATTCAATTTTTTTTCAATCAGCGAATATTTACCTCTTCCTTCCTCCTATACTACCTCCACCAACAATTGAGAAACAGAAACAAAATTTCTCTTAATTTCTGTTAAATAGAAGAGCAAAACAAATTTCTGCATTAGTCATGTCTAAAAAATTTTGTCTCATTCTGCCCTTTGAGTCTTTCATTTCTCTATCAGTATATTTCATCATAACTCCTCTGGAATCATGATTGGTCATTACATTTATCAGAGTTCTCAAGTCTTTCAATGTTACTTATCTTACAATATTATTGTATTGTATAAATAATTTTCCTCTTCTGGTCACTTCCCTCGGTATCAGTTCATACATAAGTCTTCCAGGGTTTCTTTGAAACCATCCCATTTATCATTTTTATAGCTCAATAGTATTCTGTTACATGTATATATCATAATATATTTAGCCGTTTGACAGTTGATGAGCACCTCCTCAGTTTCCAGTTCTTTGTCACATTGAAAAGAGATGCTGTAAATAGTTTTGTATGTCCATAGAGTTTGTTTTGATTAGGGCTAATCCCTCTCGTAACCTACTCTCCCTTCTTTTCCCGTTTCTCTCTTTCCTTCCTGTTTCCCAGGTTTAAGTGAAATGTATTTCCACACCCATTTGTGTGTGTGTTTCTTCTTTCCTCCTTTAACCAGTTGAGAAGTGTATGAGGTTCAGTTATTACCTAATTCTTCCACTTCTTCCTCAGTCTTTATATGGACTTTGAACTGCACATCCTGATAATATGACATAAATTTTTTTCTCTCCCTCCCTCTGCTTTCACAAGAAAGTGCGTTCCTCTTCCCTACTCTTTCCATTCTTTTTTTTTTTAAGATAATTAAAACATAAAAGAACCACTTCAAGGACTTCTGGACTCCTTATATGACTGCTGTTGTTGATAGAGGGTTCATAGTGGATACATGTGTCATCTCCATATTATGGTGTAAACAGTTTATTCTTACTTAGTCTTTTATGATTGTTTCCTTATGTTTAACATTTTGTGTTTTTCTTGACTCTTGGTGTTTACATTTCAAAGTTTCTATAAATCTCTGATCTTTTAATTAGGAATGCTTTGAAGTCCTATTTCATTAAAGGTCCATTTCCCCAGCCCTGTATGATTATACTCAGTTTTGCTGGCTGAATTTTCTTGGCTGTAAGCCTGTATTTTTTGTCTTGTCAGGTATCATATTCCAAGCTCTCCTGTTCTTTATGTAGTGGCTGCTAAATTGTGTATGATACTGATTTTGAGTCCTCAGTACTTGAATTTTCTTTTTATGACTTTATGCAGTATTTTTTTTTTGACTTGGCAATTTTGAATTTGAGCTATAATGTTTCTGGCAGTTTTCATTTTGGTCTTTCCTTCAGGAGGTGACTGGTGGGTTCTTTTAATCTTTGCTTTGTACCCTCTGATTCTGAGCAGTTTTTGTGATTTCTTGAAATATGATGCGGGGGGTGGGGGGAAGCGGGGATTCATGGTTTTCAGGTAGTCCTGTGATTCTTAATTTATTTTTTCTTGATCAGTTTTTGAAATTACTTGTTTTTTGCTATGTGATATCTTACATTTTATTCTGTTTTTTTTAAAGTGTTTTGACTTTGTTTTACTGCTTCTTGTTGCCTCATGGAGTCATTGGTTTCTTTGTGGTCCATTCTAATTTTTAAGGAGTTTGTTGCCTGGGAAAGGTTTTGTGCTTCCCATGCAAAACTGTTAGTTCTCTTTCCAGTTCTTTCTTCCATAGCTTTCATTTCTCTTCCAAATTTTTTCTTCTAGAACTTATCATTTTATTTATAAAAACATTTATAACTCTTTTAAAAAAAACTCTTAACTTTATCTCTTCTAGGAATTTTAGTTAATTTTTTGCCCAATCTATTTTTCTTTGAGACTTTGCTTATAGATGTTTTTGAGTCTTTCTCTCCTGGCTTTATATCTTGAGAGTCCCTATCACTATAATACCTTTTTTATGTCCTAATTCTTCCAGCCTGCTTCCTGACTTTGAACTTGATATTAGGGAAGACCTTGTACCTTTTGGAGGGAATGTCTCAGCTGGTCTTGCTATTTTCTAGATATTGTGTGTTGTTTTATTTTGGATCTCAGGGATAGTTCAGGCTGTGGACCTGCAAGACATCAGTGCTCCTAAAGTAGTCTTAATACAGGGCAGAGTCTGGTCACTTGCTGCCTAGTCTGAGTTCTGTGAGTTACTGACCTAGATTTGGGGCTGACCCACATGCTTGTGGGCTTGCTCCTTTTGGAGTTTTGGAAGACTGTTTCTGGAACCGGCCACTATCAGCTAACCAGGAAGCTCTGCTGGTTCATATCGTAGATTTCCATTTGATCTGCAGTTCCTGCCCTGCTTTGAAGCTGTATAAGCTGCAGACTGGTCTAGGAGCTGGAACTGGGACCCTACACTGTACCTGGGTATCCTTGAAAGACAGGAGGATTTAGTGGAAAAGAAAAATGACTTCAGTTTTGAACATGTTGAATTTAAGATGTTTATCCAGATTGGGGTGTCTGATAAACAAATGGAGATGCAGGACTGGAAACCATCAGGGAGGTTAGGGCTGAATAAGTAGATTTTTAAAATCACAACCCTAGAGATGATAACTGAATCCATGGGAACTTTGGGGATAACCAAGTGAAGTAGTATAGATAGAGAAAAACAGAGGGCCAGAGTCCTAGAGAATATTCACCATTAGTGGCTGTAAC
The DNA here is from genome assembly GCF_028583685.1 of Petaurus breviceps papuanus. Lineage (NCBI taxonomy): Eukaryota > Metazoa > Chordata > Mammalia > Diprotodontia > Petauridae > Petaurus > Petaurus breviceps. The sequence continues at coordinate 8,632,212 of NW_027185867.1, forward strand.
CTGGATAAAGACTCAGCAAAGTAGACTTGAGAAAGTAGTTAGCTTGGTAGCAAGGGAACTAGGATAGAGCGTATCACAAAAACCTAGAGGGAAGAGAGCACCAAGGAGAACAGGCTGATCAAAAGTATTCAAGACTGCAGAGAAGTCAAGAAGGATGCTGATTGAAAAAAGACCAGTAGTTTTGGCAATTAAGAGATCATTTGGCGAGATCACTTTCTGTTGCATGTTAAGATTGGGAGCAGTTCTATAGATTGTTGAGAGAGTGAGAGGAAAGAAAGTGAAGGTATTGATTGTAATGATTTTCTCAAGGAGTTTTGTCACAGAAGACATGAGATAATAGCCTATGGGGTTGGATGGATAGTGAAGGGTTTTTGAGGATAAGGGAGACTTGTATTTGTAGGCAGTAGGAGAGCAGCCAGTAGACAGACGTGGAAGATAAGTGAGAGAGGAAATGATAAAGGGGACAATCTTCTGGGGAAGCAGGATAGAATGGAGTCACTTATGCATGTAGAGGTTTTTTTTTTTTTTTTTGGCAAGAAGAGCTGCCTCTTCAAGTGAGACTGCGGTGAAGGAGGTGATAGTGGCAAAAAGCTTCTAGGTGATATGAGTAAATGGTAATTTATTGATTCATTTTAATAATTCATTCTTGGTAAATGACCTCCATTTCCTCAGTGTTATATGAGGCAAGGTTCTCAGCAGAGAAAGTAGGGGGAAGGGAGTTAGGGGAAGTAGAGGAGGGATGGTTTTTCTTTAGTTACTTTTCCTTTTAGTGGTCGTCTCCTTAGTTTCTAGTTCTTTGCTTTGCTTTTCTCTTTCCCCCTTCAGGATTAGGAAGTTTGTTTTGTTTGGTAATATTTCCTCTTTAGTATCATCTCTTTTAACTCCCTCCTACTCCCATACCTCCATGTGCTCTCCCCTTGAGTTTGCTTTGTTTCTACACTCTGTGTATGTGTGCATATGTGTATGTGTTCATTCCTCTCTTGTTCATTTCAGATAAGAATAAGATTCATCTCATGGCTGCTTTCCCCAACTTCTTCCTCCACGTTTGTGTATTCTCACACACTGATGCTACCTTTTTTTCCCCTAAAATCTTCCTAATAAAGTAATAAATAGTGATTAACTAGAATGTATTTGAAAAAATATATTTGAGATTATATTCAAGGGAAGAGAATAATATGTGCTAGACATTCTGCTAAGTACTTTACAAAAATTACCTCATTTGATCCTTACAACAACTCTGTGAGGAAGGTGCTATTATTATTAACATCATTTTACAGTTGAGGAAACTGAGGTAGACAGACGGTAAGTGGCTTGCCCAGTGCCACACAGCTAGTAAATGTCTGAGGTTGGATTTGAACTTAGACCTTCATGACTATAGGCATAATGCTCTATCCTTCGTTGTTTTATGAAATACAGATTCTAGTTTTGGAAAAATAGTTGTAGTTGATTAGGTCGAGTATTTTCTACAGTAATTGAAGGATGTTACTGGATTTACTTTTTTTAGAGCCTCATCAAGAGGAGTTCAAACCTGTTGAAAAGTAAAAATAAATAAACTTTTAAAAAAAAGGAGCTCTTACAATCATTTTTCAGTGATATCATGTCAGTCATCAGGGATGGGTGAAACTTTCCCTAGTTTAACAGATTTTGAACTGATTTTAATGGAATGGTAACTAGACTTCTCTAAGGCTAAAAATGGGGCTTTGAGCTCAACTTTGCTGTGTCTTCTGTGTATTATGATGATTCCCTTTTTCAGTAAGATGTTTGTATTACACAGGTGGCAGTATTCAAAGATCGGGAGCAGAAAGAAATTGAAGCCATGCATTCTCTCAGGGCAGCTAATTTAGCTAAGATCACCATGGTGGATCGGATTGAAGATGTGAAATTCTGTATCTGCCGCAAGACAGCAAGTGGCTTTATGCTTCAATGTGAGCTCTGCAAAGACTGGTTCCATAGCAGCTGTGTACCCCTTCCCAAAACAAGCTCCCAGAAAAAGGGATCCAGCTGGCAGGCCAAAGAAGTAAAATTTTTGTGCCCTCTCTGTATGCGCTCCCGAAGGCCCCGACTAGAGACCATCCTATCTCTCTTAGTGTCCCTGCAGAAATTGCCTGTACGACTGCCTGAAGGAGAGGCCCTCCAGTGCCTGACAGAACGTGCCATGAGTTGGCAAGACAGAGCAAGGCAGGCACTGGCCACAGATGAACTGTCATCTGCTCTGGCCAAACTTTCTGTGTTAAGCCAGCGTATGGTAGAGCAGGCAGCCCGAGAGAAAACTGAGAAGATCATCAGTGCAGAACTCCAGAAAGCAGCAGCCAACCCTGACTTACAGGTAAATATAATATGATCATCCTTTTTCCAAATTGAAACGATGGCATTCATCTCTGTGTCAGTGGTAAATTAAGCCTGAAGTGCAGTATTTTTATCCTACCATCTAGCCTAGAGAGGCTGCAGTGATTTGCTAATTTCTATGAAGTAATTACAGAGTCATCTTTCTGCTTGCTTAGAGCAGTGGTTTGAATCCACCCAAACCAGACTTTACAAAAAGCAGGTGACTGGTCAGTGAGTCAGTTCAGTTACCCATGTCACCAAGACCCTTTTAGTGGTCAGCACAATTATACCTATGACTTAAGACCTATTGTTAGCTTTAACTGATAAATTAATAAATACAGGATTAGTCTCATGACACAGCAGTATATATGCATGAATCTTTAACAAATATTACTGTATAGTTAATGAGATAGAAATACTTTAATTGAGCTATACCTCCTTAGTGTAGAAACAAAAGTCTCAGATAGCTGTGTAGGGTAGTAGAGAAGAGTTCTCACCCATGAACAAGACTGGTTAAAAACCTACCTCTAATACGTACTGGGCAAGGCAGTCACCCTCTCAGTGCTCGCAGGCAACTTTATAGACTATAAATTGCAGAGTTGGTGCTGACATACATTAGTAGATAGGAGTTTCGGAGAAAGGGAGGGATCGGAGAAAGTAGAAAAGAGAAAAATTATTTCATGGCAGGACAAAATGTAAAAGTTTAGTTTATATTCATTTCACCTCCCTTCTCTTACCATGTGTACCTTGAGGTAATTTGGCTAGTGACTGCTACATGGAAAGTAATCAAAGAAAGATTTTGTTACAGAATTATTTCCTGGAGAAAATTGTAACCTTGTAAGTATAGTATTTGTACTTTGTACTATAAAACTAAACCTATTTTCTTATTGTAGAATTAAAGGATTTTAAATGTAATTTTGAGAGTTGAAAGGAGCTTTATGCAGAGTTCTTTATAACAGTATTCATTCTAGTGAGTTTTTAATCATAGATTTCTTTCATGAACACAAACATAGAATGTAATCACTAGCTGTTGAAGCTATGTCTAGGTTATTCCCCCACCCTAAATATATTTCATTTCCATGGATCTGTTCAGAAGTTTTCTTTCTTCATCCTGGCATTGTTTATACTTAGGGACACCTCCCCGGTTTCCAGCAGTCTGCTTTTAATCGGGTGGTAAGCAGTGTGTCATCCTCCCCTCGGCAAACCATGGACTATGATGATGAAGAGACAGATTCTGATGAAGATATTCGGGAGACATATGGCTATGATATGAAGGTAAATAAATAGAAAGGCCATATTGAACATGGATACAAACTGGACATGTTAAATAGTCTGAAGACACTGATACTTAAGGGTGAAAAATTATTGTCTCAGCTGAGTCTACCCCACAATTACAATGGAAAAGATGTTTTATATTCTGTGTTTTATTTAGAGTCATGCTGTCTTTTTTAAAATTCCAATTTAAAAGTTACTTATACTTGATGTTTAGAGACTGGGGAAAGCATGTATTTTAGTTCCTTAAAACTTTTGTGATGTCAATTTACCACTATTTTGTCTAGGATTATGAAACCTTGTCCAGTTTGCTGATCCTCTTATTCAGATCTTGTTTTTATGATGTAAGTTATATATTATTTCAAAGACAGGTAGTATGTAGTTCCATAGTAAGGAAATATGGAAATTAAATATTATTTTAATGGCAATATTGAAATCAACATACTCATTTTTATACCTACACCACATTGGTGGTAATGGGGTCCTTTTAGAATGTCAGCATTATAGTGAATTGTGTTCCATTATTCGTTAGTGGTAGTTGGCGTAGTTGTTCATCTTTTTAACTAGTAGTGGCATCTGTTTGAAAAGAACAATTTACTGTGTCAGAATGAGCCCTATTTCACAATGGTACACATAATCAGGAAGCTGTACGTTTTGTAGCAGGAGGTTCCTTCTATAGAACTGTCAAATTCTCCTCCTCCTCCTCTCCACCTCTTCCCCTTCCTCCCCCTCTCTTTGTTAAACTCCCTCTTGTTTTCATTGCAGAACAAGTGGGCACCACTCAGTCTTAAGAATGTGAATTCCATCTGTAGTAAAACTGGAAATGTAAAATTAAAGCCATTATATGCCCTTAGAAATATGTCTGCTAGAAAATAATTTTCATGAGGTAAACCTGAATTCTAATTCTTCATGAAAGAGCCTTCAGTTGTATGGATTGTAATAGCCTTCAAAAAGGTTGGATTTCCATTGGAACCGTAAATGAGTGAGCACCATGATCACAGAAATCAGGACTAATAATAGGACCTTTTCCCAGGCCATTCCATTTCATTTTATTGCTCAGATTTATACTAATAACAGATGCCATTAAAGTAATTACTCTGACTCATAATATAAATATCTGAGAGAGTGACTTTTTAGTAAACTCTCAGGTTCCTATTTGGTATCCTAACTCCTGCTTTCTTGGATTGCCAAGGGTACCTGTCCACCTTACTTTTAGCTGACAAGGGACACACATAACAAACATATTCTTTAGAGGTTAATGCAACCCCTAAATGGTATAGGACTTCACAAACTATATATTTTGGGAATAGAATGTTACTCTAGAAATCAAAAGACCATTTCTGCTACATATGTGGAAAACCAGCAACATCTGGAAAGGGGATTAATATAGTGTTTGGCACTTATGAAGTCCTTAATAAGAGTTTTTTCATTCATTCATTAATATGCCAGTTCAACAGCATTCAGAAAAAAAAGCTGATGTCTAGACCAAACCTGATAAAGACCTTTTAGTACTGGAGCCAGAGGGATCATACTTGGTATTGTGTAATGCTCTATTAACAGTTAAGCAGCTATCACCAGCTGTGATGTAGAGGGCTAGACACTCTATATAGTGGTGAAGTTTGCTTGAAAGCAGTTTGGTAAGCTGACAAGGCAAACCTTAGTTGGTCTTTGTGTGACTCTAATGCTGTGGATCAGTTTTGGCTCAGTTGGCTCACATGAGCTTTGTATCAATTGGCATTGGCTCAGTTTTGATTTAGGGATGTGTTGGATTAGATAATCTGAAGTCCTGCTAACTTTGAGATTTTATGATTCTTGGATAGGATCTCTTGTGTCTGGGTGGTGTCACTTTGCTGAGTTTCCTTCCTGGTTGTTGGAAGGAAGGTTTCAAAAAGTCTCAGATTGTGTTTGATTGAGTTAGCAGTAGTTTTGTAGGTTAAGCATATTGGTAGAATAGTGACAAGAATCCTGGGGCTTCAGGATTAATCTTATTTTGATTCTGGCAGCCCTGAGCTCTTTATTATTCCGATCCCATTAGGCATTTGCCAATTGAGTGAGCACTTGTTATGTAGTAAAGGTTTCATTTGCCAATTCTTCACTCTGGAGCATTTGGTTATAAAACTGAAGCCATGCCATCAAGCTGAGGATTTTTTTTCCTTCGGTGTTATAGTTTCTAGATCTTAATGAATTGAGTTTGATATTTCTCCTTAAGGAAAGGGCCTTGTATTCATTTGAGAAAAAGATTGGAGTGATTTGGTCAGAAAAAGAATTCTAATCAGTCATTTTGACCACAGCTGTCATGCCATTTCTCAAATTGTCCAGTTAGTGATTTTTCCTATAAGTGTCTTGTTTCCCTCCCCTCCCCTCCTCTCTTCTCCTCTCCTCTCCCCTCCCCTCCCCTCTCCTTCTCTTCCCTTTCCTTCCATTCCATTCCATTAACTTTTTGTAGGAAGACAGGGACAGTAATGTGCTATTTATAGGAGCTGTGAATTGGTTTAACCATTTTGTAAAGAAATTTAAAATTATCTGGAGGAACTGATACAAATTCTCATGGTCCATGCACTGCTAGGTATATGCCCTAAGGTATATGACAGATGACAAAAAGAAAGGCTCTATCCATATACACGAAAGTAGTTAGAGCAGCACTTTCTGTAATAGCAAAATGCATAAATGTTAATGAATATACTTTCTGTAAGAAAGAGTGAATATGATGAATACAGAGATGCATAGAAAAGATTTAAGTGAACTGATGTAAAGCGAAGTCAGCAGATCCAGGAAAACAGTTTACACAACAACTATTACACTGTAAATGCAAAAACCTCCAACAAAACGACTGACTGAAGGCTGTGAAATTATGATGATTAAGCATGACCCGAAAGAAGATAGATGAGAAAGCTCATTCCTCCCCTCTTAGAAGAAGTGGAGGATTATGAATGTGAAACACTATAGATAATGCTAGACCTTCTCAATGGCTTTAGTTCGGCCAATTTTTTTCTTTTTTATTCTTTGTTATAACAAGTGGCTCTCTGGGAATAGAAAAGGGAAGAAGTATAGCGAGAAATGTAAATGATGTAAAAATAAAAGATATCAATAAAAATTTACTTTAAAAAACTTTAAAGGACCTTATTAACTTATGCTCATAGCCACTTTTCGATGACTCAGAAATGATTGGAAGGAGTGAGTTCAGTGATCTTTGTTTACCACTGTGTAACTTAGCAAAATTTTGTTTATTGAGTATAGTCTTGATGGATATAGTGATACGTCAATCTTCTTCAGTTGTTACTGGAGCATTCTCCTTGGAAGTTTACATTCCTTAATGATGCCTCTGTCCACGTATTTAGAGGTATCTCATTTTTAGACATTTTGCTGACCCTTTATTGTAACTGTCATATTCACATTATCATAAACATGTTTCAGATGGTTATATGTGCAGAATGACTGATTAGGAAGGAGAGCAGTAACAGATAGCACTACAACAAAATCCTGGGAGGTGCCACCAACTGCTCATTTCAATAGAAGGCATATCTTTAATATGGAGGATCTTTTATGTTAATTTCTCCCTGCTCCCCCAACAACGCTAAGGGATTTTAAGCATTGTTTGAGGATATAGGCTTTCAGGGTATTGGTTGCAGCTGAGACTGTTGCTCCATTTAGTATTAAATCACTTGATACGGAAGATTCTTAAGTGTATGTGCATGATATGCCTTTTTTTTTTTTAGAAAATATATTTTCAATATGACCTTGACAAGTTATCTGTGGATGAGCATTTCTATATACAAAGAACAGATAAAAGGATTGTATATGAAACTAAGTCTGTCTTTGTGCAGTTATTTTTTATTGTCCCCTTTTAAGTTTCATTCTGCTCTTTAATATTCATTCTTTTATGTTTTTCATTGATCTTTTTTTGTTTGCATCATTTAACCCCAAGACTTCTCTTTTCCCCAATATAAGCTCTCCTTTGTTACAAATAAATATAATCAAGGCAAAACAAATTTTTGTTGCATTGAATGTCAAGTTGGTTTATATGTTATATTCTGTACCTACTGTTATTAACTCTGTCAAGAGATGGTAGGTATATTTTGTCATAATTCTTCTGGAGTTATGATTAGTCATTGTCTTGATCTGAGTTCATAAGTCTTTGAAAGTTGTTCCTTTTAGTGTTGAAGTGGTAAATTGTTCCTCTGATTCTGATCACTTCACTCCCCATCAGTCCATTCAGTTTTCCCCAAGTTTCTCTGAATTTGTTCTTTTCATTACCTTTTATGGCACAACAATATTCTATTATATTAATATATCATAATTTCTTTAGCCTTTCTCCAGTTATTGGGCACCCCCAATTTGTTTCCATTTCTTTGTTAAAACAAAAAGTATTGTTATACATATTTTTGTACATTTGGATTCTTTTCCTCTGTCTTAGATCTTTTAGGAATATAAGCCTAGTAGTAGCTTATAGGGCAGTTAGATGGCACAGTATGTAGAACCTTGGGCCTGGAATCAGGAAGACCTGAATAAAAATCCAGGCTTAGGCACTTACTTAGCTCTGTGATCCTGGGTAAGTCACTTAACCCCAAGACTAGTGTCTCAGTTTCCTCAACTGTAAAATGCAATAATAAGCACCTACCTTGTAGGGTGAGGATCAAGTGATATAATTTATATTTGTAAAGTGCATTGCACAGTGCCTAATCCAGAGTAGGTGCTATATAAATAATTACTCCCTTCCACTCTCAAGGTTATTACTGGATCAAACTACAAATTGCTTTCCGAAATAGATGAATTGCTTAACAAGGCCCACTAGTGGTATATCGGCTTTTATAATATGCCTTTCACATTGATATGATTTGGTCTCTTAATCACCTTTGTGTTATGGTCTTTTTGTAGGATTGACTGAAATTGTTTTCACTCATACAAGTATTTTTTTTAAATTTAGACATTTCTGTTGAACTCTCTTCAGTCTTCATTTTCATCATTCTTTTTTGATCCTCATCCTTTCTTTTTGAAAGTTTAGCAGAAACTCCCACCACATGAATGGGAATGTAATGAGTAAAAACAAAGTCAAATAAAAGAGAATAAATTCCATTTGCTGATAAGAAGCCCTTGGAGTATAAGATAGGAGTTGTACATTCCCCCTTGTTTGGCATTTTGTAAGTTAGGTTCTCATATGGAGAGAATCCTTTATCTCTTACTTCTGGGTTCTTAATTAGTGGCATTAACTGGGGATGTTGTTTTCCAGAATCACCTTTAAAGGCTTTCTCACAAGTATTCTTTCCATAACTACTTATGACTTTTAAAGAAATGTTCAATTTGAGATTATTCAAGATAAACTAAACTCCCTTTCATTCATGACATAACAGACTATAATTTGATTGGTGCTCAGCCAGTGGCTTCAGGGTTTTTTAAATCAGAGCTAAATTTTGTTATTTTGATATTAGCAAGTAGAGTCTGTGCTAAGAGCAACTGGAAAGCCTCTGAAAATAGCATTCTCTGTAAATTCCTGCCTCCCCCAGCCCTGAGGATCTATATTTAAAATTTTACTTACTATTTTAAATGAAACCATTTCTTTTTAAGTTCTGCAGTCTCTTTGCTTCTTACAGAAGTATCAATAATATTGTACTGTAAGATGTAGAAACCAGTATACTTAATTTGTAATTTACTGTTGGAACTTTTCTATAGATTTATGAAGAAGCTTTGCTGTTTTTCTTTTTACTTAATACTATACAGCTTGCCATTCATTCTCCAAAAATGTTTCTTTTCAGTGTGTTAGTTACACAAAGCTGTAAATTTTATTTGCAGTGATAGATTATTGATATTTTCTACAGGAAGTTACAGCCCTGAAATATTTTTTTTTAACAATTTAGCCATAAGCCAAGTTCACTTACTGTATAATGATAACACTCTCTTGTTTTCATAGGATACTTCCAGTGTAAAATCTTCTAGTAGCTTGGAACCTAATCTCTTTTGTGATGAAGAGATCCCCATCAAATCTGAGGAGGTGGTGACACATATGTGGACAGCACCATCATTCTGTGCTGAACATGCATATTCGTCTGCTTCAAAGAGTTGTTCTCAAGGTATTATTCCTCTGTTTATATATGTGGAGTGGAGATGAGCCTAAAGCCAAAAAGAGAAAGACATTGTGGTTATGAAAATTAATCAAAATTAAATGTAATTTCTAGTCAAAACTGCTACCTTGAATCATTGAGAAATGATAGTACATATCACCTGAATCTAGTAGAAAGTTAATCTGAAAGTTTCAATTGTAATTCATAGAGTTATAACACTGAATTTTTAAAAATAAGTCTAAACTGCCCTCTTTTAAAAGATAGAGTTCAACTCGCCATCCCTTGTGCCTTCTTTTTTTCTATCTAAACATTAGTTTCTTCATTTCCTTATAAGACAGTTTCTAGACCTCTTTGCCATCCTAGTTGCTTTGAACATGTCCCAGTTTGTTAATTCTGTTGTTTAAAATATGCCATCCAGAACTCAACACAGTATTCTAGACATTTTGTGACATTTTGTAGAATTCAGTGAGATCGTGATCTCCCTTGATATGAATAATCCTACCTCCCAAATATATTTTGTTTTTTTAAAAACCACATCAGTGAGCTGGTAATGCTGACTTATTGAGCTTTGGGTCCATTAAAACCTTAGTGCCTATAAACTGCTATTCTTAAGGAATTTTTTAAACCTAAATTTAGAACTTTATATTTCATCTTGTTAAATCATCACATGGGATTATATGATCATGTAGTTGAAGGAAACAACACAGTAGACCTGGCCTTACATCTTGGGGGCTAAGTAATTGTTAATTATAAAGTAGTTTGTAAATTAGGTATGGGGCTGGTAGTTTCTGTATATAGGCTATGACTCTTCTCTTTTCCCCTTTTTTTCTTAAATTAAATTTTATGCTTATTTTTAGTTTACATCATTCATTTCCACAAGATTTAGAGTTACAAATTATTTTCCCATCTTTCCCCTACTCACCACCTCAAAACAGTGATCCAACTGTATACCCACTACCCCGTTCTGCTCTCTCCTATAACCTTCTCCATCCCCCTCTGACTTTCCGGTAGGGCAAGATGGATTTCCATACCCCAGTGCCTGTACATCTTATTTCCCAGTTGCATATAAAAAAATAATAATATATATTTTTTAAACATTTGATTTTAAAACTTTGAATTCCAGATTCTTTCCTTTCCTCCCTCGTCACCCACCCTTACTGGGAAGATAAGCAATTCAATATAGGCTATTACATGTGTAGCTACGCAAAACATTTCCATAATGGATATCTTGTGAAAGACTGACTATATTTCCCTCCATCCTATTCTTGCCCCCCCCCCCCCCTTTTTCTTTTCTCTATTTTGACCCTGTCCCTTTTCTTTTTTTTTTAAATTTGCTTTTTAGAGAGGGGAAGGCAGGGCAATTGGGGTTAAGTGACTTGCTCAAGGTCACACAGCTAGTAACTGTTAAGTGTCTGATGCCGGATTTGAACTCAGGTCCTCCTGACTCCAGGGCTGGTGCTCTATTCACTGTGCCATGCAGCCGCCCCATGATCCTGTCCCTTTTCAAAAGTGTATGCTTCTAACTACCGTCCCCCCCCAACCTGCTCTCCCCTCCATCGTCCCCCTTCTCATCCCCTTTTCCCCTACTCTCCTGTAGGGTGAGATACCCTATTTAGTGTGTATGTCATTCCCTTCCTAAGCCAGATTCAATGAGAGTAAGGTTGACCCATTCCCTTTTGCCTTCCATTCCCCTCCATTATAACAGTTTTCCCTTGCCTCTTCTATATGAGATAATTTACCCCATTCTGTCTCTCCCCATCTCCTCTCATTATATTCCTCTCTCACCTTTCACTTTCACCTTTTAAGTTTCATCCCTTCCTATTCAATTGGTCCTGTGCCCTCTGTCTATGTATATCTGTACACATATATACACATACTCACATATGTATTCATATGCACATATGTCCTCCTATATACACATATGTATGTATATGTATACACACACACACTTATATTCCCTTCAAGTATTCTTTTTTTTTTTTAAGCAATCGGGGTTAAGTAACTTGCTCAAGGTTACACGGCCAGTTATTTCTGGGTGTGGTGCTGAGAGTGTCTGAGCCAGGATTTGATCTCCAGGTCATCCCAACACTGGAGCTGAGTCACCTGGCCGCCCCTTCAAGTATTCTTATACTGAGAAAAGTTTCATAAGTTACAATTATTGTTTTTCCATGTAGGAGTATAAATAGTTCAGTTTTGATAAGTTCCTTATGGTTTCTTTTCCCTCTTTACCTTCTCATGCTTCTCTTGCTTCTTGTATCTGAATGTCAAATTTTCTATTCAACTCTAGTTTTTTTCATCAAGAATGCTTGAAAGTCCTTTATTTCATTGGATGATCATATTTTCCCCTGAAACATGATACTCAGTTTTGCTGGGTAGGTGATTCTTGATTTTAATTCCAGCTCCTTTGATCTCCAGAGTATCATATTCCAAGCCCTTTGATCCCTCAGTGTAGAAGCTGCCAGATCCTGTGTTATCCTGATTGTGTTTCCACAATATTCAAATTGTTTCTTCCTAGCTGCTTGTAATATTTTCTCCTTGATCTGGGAACTCTGGAATCTGGCTATAATATTCCTAGGAGTTTTCTTTTGGGGATCTTTTTCAAGAGGTGATCAGTGGATTCTTTCAACTGCTATTTTGCCCTCTGGTTCTAAAACATCAGGGCATTTTTTTCCTTGAGAATTTCTTGAAGGATGATTTCTGGGTCCTTTTATTGATCATGGCTTTCAGGTAGTCTAATAATTTTTAAATTATCTTTCCTGGATCTGTTTTCCAGGGCAGTGGTTTTTCCGATGAGATATTTCACATTGACTTCTTTCATTTGTTTGGATCTGTTCAATAATATCTTGATTTCTCATAAAGTCACTAGCTTCCATTTGCTCCAATCTAATTCTGAAGGAATCATTCTCTTCAGTGAGCTTTTGAGATTCTTTTTCAGTCTGGCAAATTTAGCTTTTTAAGGAATTCTTCTCCTCATTGGCTTTTTGAGCCTCTTTTGCCATTTGAGTTAGTCTATTTTTAAAGTGTTATTTTCTTCATTCAGGTTGTTGACTCTCTTTTCATGATTTTATTGCATCATTCTCATTTCTCTTCCCAATTTTTCCTTCACTTCTCCTATTTAGCTTTCAAAATCTTTCTTAGCTCCTCTATGGCTTGTAACTAATTCATATTTTTCTTGGAAGCTCTTGGTGCAGAAGTTCTGACTTCGTTGTCTTCTTGCCATTCCATGCTTTGATCCTTTTTGTCCCCCCAAAAAGGAATCTAAAGTCTGATTGCTGTGCTTGCTTTGCTTCCTTTGCCTGCTCATGTTGTCACTCAGTTACTTGACTTTTGAGCTTTTTGCCTCAGTAGAGCTCTGCTTCCAGAGAGGAGAGCTTTGTCCCAAATAACTGGGGTTTTTGCAGCTGCTGGAGCTACTATTTGAGTGCCCTCCCTGAAGCTTCCATAGGCTCTGGCACCTGGTCACACACTCCAGGACCTCCACCCTAGACAACAATCCAGATCCAAGCAGGTTAAAGCAAGAGCAATTACCCCTCAGAATGGTTGCTTGGTCCCCCTGCAATCTGCAGACCAGGAGCTATGAAGCAGCCACGCCACCATGCCTCAGCCACTTCTCCTGGGGGCAGAGGCTGAACTGAACTGCATTCCTGGACCCCCTGTTCCCAAAGTCCACACTAACCTCTTCCTTTGGCTTTGTCATTTATGGGTTTATAATTCTGGAAACTGCCACAGCTGCTGGTGATGCACTGCCCCGAAATTCTTCCAGCTGGGGCTGGTTGGGGCAACTTGGGCTAAAACGGGGGGCTCTGGGGCTGGGCTTTGCTCCCAGTGCGCTGCGATGGATCTTTCCTGTACACCTGCTGGGCTGCCTTCAGCAGGAGATTTATTTCTCTCTGTCACTTTGCGGGTTCTGTAGCTCCAAAGTTTGTTTAGAGTCATATTTTATAGGTATTTGAGGTGATTATGGGGGGAACGCATGGAGTTTTCCTGCTTCTATGCCACCTTCTTGCCTCTGCCCCACTCTTTTCCCCTTTTTGTGTAAGGAAAATTGTAGGAACACAGTGATAACTATTTGCAAGAATTTCTGAGATTCTTTTGAAAATTCAGGATCTATTTATCTGTTGTTAAAAGAATATTAACAATATACATTGCAGATTATAGAAAGTAATATCCAATAATAATTTGCTTCCTAGTTTTTAATGTATACTTAGAAAATGGTTTCCTGTTTTCTTGATTTGGAATTGTAGCATTCTGAACCTTAGGACACACTCCAGTAAGATATAAGTGAGTTTTATATCTCTGTAGTGAAATCTAATAGAGTAGAGCAGGTCACATACATTTTTATCCCTTCATTCAGAGGATGATTACTTTACTTTGAAGCAGAACTATATCCCTAGTATGGTGAGAGCAAAGATGTATTAATAGATTTCTGTATATTTTTATGGAAAAAAATAGTTTTGGAATCCTGAGAATCTTTTTATAAATCATTTTTGTATAGAAGAAATTTTGGATACAGGGTATTGGGGGAAGGGTCATTTTATGTATTTCATGTTTGGTTTTTACATTAATCCATAATGGTATGTTTATAGTATCTAATACAGTTACCAGGATTAAGATATCCACTACAAAAAATTTCTTTGCCATAAATATTATAGTTTCTCAATAGTTTTTTTATTATAGTTTCTCATAGTTTTTCTTTCTTATTAACTTATTGACTCTGCTTGCAAAGGTTCCAGTACTCCTAGGAAACAGCCCAGAAAGAGTCCTTTGGTGCCCCGAAGTTTGGAGTCTCCAGTGTTGGAGTTATCACCTGGTGCCAAAGCCCAGTTGGAGGAACTCATGATGGTTGGTGATCTTCTAGAGGTATCTCTAGATGAGACCCAGCACATCTGGCGGATCTTGCAGGCCACACATCCACCCTCTGAGGACAGATTCCTGCATGTCATGGAGGTACAGATTTAAAACTTACTTTCGGAACAGGATATTAACACTTCCATTAATACTGAGTATTGCCAATGGAGCTAAAGCCATACAAACTAACATCCATATGGTACTTGAAGATTTGCAGAGTGCTTCACATACATTTAAATTGTCTCCTTTAAACCTTATAGCATCCTCATGCAGTGTAGATACTAAAGATATTGCAATCCTCCTTTTGCAAATTATGAAACTAAGGCTTAACGAGACTTGAATGACTTGCCCGTGGCTATTGAATGTCAGAAGAGGGATATGAACCTCTTTTCCTGACTCAGGTCTGACACTTACTATACCACATCACCAGGCCTTGTTAAGAGTAACTATTAGAAGGCATAAAACATAAGCAGAGGGAGCAGTGAAATAAAGGAATAGCGTATATAGGAGGGGAAAGAAGAGAGAAACTTTCATTAGGAGTGGAACATTATCATTAGCTGCTGTTCTTTGGAAACTATACTATAACGTTTATATTCATGTAATTTAGAAACTGGGTCTACATAGCCCTTAAATTAGGTCTAATCCAGTTTTCTAGTTCCTTTCATTAGTTTTTCAAAGCTTTATTGTGTATTACTTTAATATCCCAGACTTTTTTATGTATCTTCTTAAATGATTATTAATCTTATGTTTTCTTCTATTCTTTCCATGCTTACTTTTTATTCATTAATTATATTGGTCTGTAATTTTCTTTTTCAGCTATGTCTTTGGACAGTTTAGGGATCAATATCATACTTTGCTTCATAGAGAGAATTAGATAGCCTACTTATGTTGCTGTGTTTTGAGGAAGCATCTTTGTAATTTGGAATTACTTCTTTAAGTTTTTTTGAATTTGCTTGCAAATCCATTTGGCCTCATCTTTTTTTTTATTTTTATTTTCTTTCTTTAGGAAACCTAAAAACTTAGAAAGAGGTGTGTTTTATTGTTTAGTTCTTGTTAATTTTTATTCATGATTCCTAATTGCTTTTTTTAATTGTTCTACATTGTGGAAATATTTTAAATCTGATTTTCACAAAATTTCTAATTTTATCTCCCTAAAGGATGACAGTATGGAAGAGAAACCATTGAGAATAAAAGGAAAGGACTCTTCTGAGAAGAAGCGAAAGCGGAAACTGGAAAAAGTTGAGCAGCTCTTTGGAGAAGGGAAGCAGAGGTCCAAAGAACTGAAGAAACTGGACAAACCAAAAAAGAAGAAGTTGAAGATGAGTGTAGACAAGTCAAAGGAGTTGAATAAATTGGCCAAGAAACTGGCAAAGGAAGAGGAAAGGAAGAAAAAGAGGGAGAAGGCTGCTGCAGCCAAGGTTGAACTTGTAAAGGAAAATACTGAGAAGAAGAGGGAGAAGAAGGTGCTAGACATCCCCTCAAAGTATGATTGGTCAGGAGCAGAGGAGTCAGATGATGAGAATGCAGTTTGTGCAGCACAGAATTGCCAGAGACCTTGTAAGGACAAGGTAAATCATAGCTCATCCCTACCTCAACCAGATGTAACAGAGGAAGAAGGATTTTGACTTCCAAAGGCTAAGAGCTTATGAGAGCATAGATGTAACATGGTGCAGCCCAGATTGGCCTTTGAAATAATTTGCTTTCTGTACTTTTTATAAACCCTGGCAAATTGTGAGGCTCCTAGACCACTGAGATACCATCCAGTAGAAGAGTCTTTCACTCATTAAAATAAATCAAAACTAGAATACATTGGATGAACATAGTAAGGCAGATGAAAGGAGAAGCAGTACAACTGTTAGCATGCAGCATGTTTTATTTTATAATTCGTCATGAATGTAGCTTTAATTACAAAACCAATTAAAGTTAATCAACATTCAGAATTTTTAAAAAAGTCTTTAGCATAAAGGAATCTATAACAAAACTAACAGTTCCTCCCTTTGTTCCCTTGTGATTGTCTGTCTATTCACCCTGTATTTATGTCTATTTTTCCTCCTTTATAGTTGTCATAAATGTGCGTTGAAATTTTGTTTGTATGTTCTTCACATCATATGTCTTTATATTTCTCATAATTGTTCACAGGATTTTAAGTCTAGAGCTGGAGCCACCTAATCCAACTCCCTCATTTTACACATGAGGAAACCCAGAGAGGTTAAAGTGACTTGCCCCCAGTCACAAAGGATCAGAGGTGGGATTTGAACCAAGGTCTTATGGGTCTAGAGCCAGCATTCTTTCCACTATACCATGTTGGCCCCTTGGCTGTTATTTTCAGTTGCAGTGTATTATTTTATTATGCTAATTTAGCATAATTTGTTTAGTGATTATACATTTAGGATCGTAGGATCATAGAATGTAGAGCTGGAAAGAACCTTAGAGATCACTGAATGCAACCACGTAATTTGAAAATGAGAAAACTGAGAGCCAGAAAGGTAAGTGAATTTTCCCAAGGTCATTTAGGTAGAAAGTAGCAAGACTGAGGGTCAGCCTCAGGTTCTTGGGCCTCAGCTCCAGGGCTCATTTCCAGTATCATCCTCTAAATTGTTTTCTGATGTTTCTGAAGGTAGAAATAGCTTAGCTCTTTTCCTTTTTACTAATACTCTTAGGGTATATGTATAACGGGATTGTCAAATCAAAAGTTTTGATTATACATTTAAGAAAATGAAACAGTTTTAGTGCTCTGTTGGATAGCTTTCCAAAAAGATTCTAGTAATTTGCATCATATATGTGCATCAAGCCTTGCTTCTTAATAGTTAGAGTTGTTGAAAAGTGGAATGGATTGCCTTGGGGGTAAGGGTTCCCCCACTTTTTGTTAAATTAAGGCATGATGATCATTTGTCAGAGATGCCATAGAGGGGCTTTCTTTTGAGGTATAGGTTGAGCTAGTTAACCTCTGAGATCCCATCCAACTCTTATTGTGTGGTTCTGTGCTTGTCCTGTCTTGCTGTGATGTGTTATGTGAATGTTAGAACCAAATCTTTTATCAGTGAACCGTAATAATATTGAGCTAGCTGCTTTAGAAAATTGTGCATTTTAGTGGGCTGACACTGAGGTGGGATGGGAGTGGGATTGTAAAATTGTTCACTGGGTTGTGCCTTCTGCCAGATAACAAACTTAACCTGTACTGTTTAACCTAGTGAGTCTAAATGAAATGTCTTTTTCAACGAACCCTTGCTTAAATCCTGTAAACCCAGGAGCCTACAGGTTTGCAGATTTTATCAAAGCCAGAGACTATGTATCTTCATTAATCTGTGATGGTCTTAGGAAGCCTTGACTCTACTTTCATCATTCATTTTCAGTCTCTGGCATGACCCCAGTATTTTATTTTATGTTTTTTTTTATTTATGTTTATAAATTTTATTTTATTTATGTTTATATATTTCTTGACATTTTGACACAAAAAAGCTGAGGTAAACCTATTTACAAAGTACATTCTCTGAGAAAAAAAGGTTGTTATTGATTTAATAAAAAGGGTGTGTCCTTTAATTTGGCCACTATAGTACTAACAATCAGCTACTGTGGTTGATCAGAGTTTTGTTACCTCTGCATATTGGTATTATTTACATTGTTGTAGTTACTTTGTATGTTGTTTTTAGCTGTTTTCTTTACTTTGCATGTTTGTACATGTCTTTCTATACTTTTTTGGTTTTGTTTCATTTTTGTTTAATTTAACTTAATTTATTTTTTTGTTACATTTTAAGTTCCAGATTGTCTCCCTTTCTCCCTCCCCACCCCACTCTAGAGAAGGCCATCATTTGACACAGATTTATAAATATATGTAAAACTATACTATGCTTACTTCTGTTTTTCAGTTCTTTTTATGGAGGGAATAGCATCTTCCTTCATAGATCTTTACAGTTGATTTGAGTATTTATAGTACTCTGAGTTACATGGTTGTTCACAATTTTTCTTTGAACAACATTGTTGTTACTATATGGAGCATTCTCTTGTTTCTGTTCACTTTTCAGTATTTTGTGCAAGTCTTTCCATGTTTTTCTATAATCAACCAGCTTATCATTTCTTACAGTGCAGTAGTATTCCATCACAGTCACATACCACAACTTGTTTAGCCATTCCCCAGTTGATGGGCATCCCCTCAGTTTCCAGTTCTTTGCCACCACAAATAGAACTTTCTGCTATAAATATTGTAGAACATATAGGATCTTTTCTTTTTTCCCTGATCACCTTGGGAAATAGACCTAATAGTGATATAGTGATATTGCTGGGTCAGAGGGAATATCCATGTCACATCATTCCATATGGCACCATAGTATTCCATTAATTCATATGTCAGAATTTGCTCAACTATTGCTGGGCACATATTTTGTTTCCAGAATTTGTTATTACAAATAATACCACTGTGAATGTTTTTATACATAGTCGTCTTTTCTTGCTGTCAATAAGCTTGGAATATATATAATCCTAGTAGTGAGATCTTCTGTTTCCTTTTATTAGAAGCTCTAAATTGAAAAGCAAGTGATGATAACAAAGATTTCAAAAATATATAGAGAAAATGAGAATTTTTGATTGAAAATTTTAATAACTGATTTAATTTTAGGACATTTCAAATTCAGTGGTAATAGAGACATGCTAGGTACTTGTGATGAGATCATTCCAAAATCTTACTCCTAATGTTTGGGTAGGGCAATTATATAATGACATTTTCATTAGCTAATCATGAGAATTTGAAATATATAGAGAAAGTACCTTTGAGAGATTGAAATTTGAAATATATGAAGCTTCCTTAGCATAAGAAGAAACTTTTGATGCTATTGAAATTTTTATCTGTTTCCAGGCATATTTATTCATTATGTTCTAGAAGGTTTAAATTTCTTACTGTTTCCTGGATTAAATATGAAAGGGTGACATGTTATTTACCACGTTGCTTTCTCTTGTAGGTTGTTCCCCCTCTCCCATTTAAAATAGCTTTGTGCTATAAGTTGAACATTTCTTTTTCATCATTATTGATTAATGTTTGAGCAACTCACATTTTTCAAGTTTATTTTTATTACTAAGTATCTCTGTAAAGTAGTAAATATTTTTATTCCACCAGAAGCAGTGAACAGCAAAGTAACATCTAATGACTGAGTAACCAATGTGAAATTTGAACCATTACTCTTGAGTTTTTTAGGCATCTGCTTTTTCCACTGAATTTTAGTAGATTAATCTACAGTATTAACTTTTCAACTTTTTAACTTCTGAGTAGTCATGGGGCTCCTTTTTGAATTTTTTTTTAAAGGAGTTCAAGTTGATGATGAAGGAACCAAATATGGCAAATTTCAGAGAAACAAGATTAAAAATTTATCAATATAAATTGGCATATAATGTGCAGTTTTTCATTCTAACCAATATTAGCTGTGCTTCAAGGGAAGTCTTGTTCTTTAAAAAGGTTATAAGAGATCTTAACTTTGGGAAGGGATATCTAGCTAGCTACAAGGGTGAAAAAGGAAGTGAGCGCTCCTTTCTTGCTCTTGCCTGAAAGAGAAAGATAAATCTGTACTTGTGTATGTATGATCCTTAGGAAACTGGGGCCCAGTGGTTATATAATAGTGCAGGATAAGATGTCAAGAAAAGTTCAGGACATGGAAATTGTAGGTAATTGATAACTGATTTGACATTTGGGCAAGCAGCGAGTGGTGACTATCCTAGTTAAGAGAGTTAGAGCAAAGGTTTGTGGGTTAGCTCATAAAAAAGATAATAGTGTCATATTCAAGTAGCCCAGAGAAATAAAAGTTCATCCCTCTAATTAGAGTAACTTCTTATGTTCCAAAATAGGCAACATATTCCTCCTGAGTGTCCTATTTGTATCTACCTACTATCCAATTAACACCTTCTTAAATCACATACATCTACAATGTCTTTATTTTTCCTTTGATGCATAGAAGTGATTAACTCCCTTCTCTGGCTTTAGCAGTTTACTGCTGGGATAGGAAACATTCTGATTACTTATTCTTTGTGCTGCACAGTTTGAGTTCAAAAGCCAGACTTCTTACAGAGAACAAGGAAAGAATTTAGTTTGGGAAGGAACTATAAAAGTAACTAATATTTATGGCAACAATGACTACTATAGTCTTTCTTCTAAAAGATAGTCTGGGGTAATAGTCCTGATTAGATTAGTAAATTTGAGAAGCAGTGTGATCTAGGAGTAAGCCATCATGGGCTGGGAACCAGAGTGAAGTGGTGTTGGTAGTCCTGTTAGGTTGGGTCCGAGAAACACGGAAATTTTGTAGATTTGGGAGATCTGCAAGGTAGAACCATAATGCTGCTTTAGTATTCAGTGAGATGTTAGATGGTGAAGATCTGCCAGAATATATCAGCTGGGTGCTGATGAGAGATATTCATGGAGAAACAAAACCACTTGAGAATTATTCCAATTTTGTTGGTACAGCTCACTTTCAGATAACAACCTCACTTCCCTCCCACCTCCTTTTGTAAAGAAACAATAGAAATTATCTTGGCACTGGGTATCTCAGTTTTTTGGCTAGCATACCCTAAACTGCCTTTCTTTTGAGAGATAGTTTGGTATTATGGAATAGTTCCCCACTTTTGAGAAAAAAGGACCCTTTTTAATGTCAAAAATTTCACACATGCCCCATATGATAGTAGTTGTACTATTATGATTGAATGAGAAAAATAGACATTTACAGAAATCTGTTAATTCAGCAGAGCTTTTTAAATTTGTATTTTATTATAGATGTACAGAATATACATTGGAAGAGTTATAATACATTTGGAACATACATATACACACATGCATATACATACATGCATACGTGTGTGTGTGAGAGACAGACAGAGAGTTCTGCTACATACCTTTATGGAGCTAAATGAAGATAGAAGTCACACTGACACACATGTGGGTTCTTGGATTCTTTGTAATGTTGATAGTTTCTCAGACATTCTTGCCCTACAAGTTGGGAACCATTGGTATAGTGAGTAGATCATAGTAGTGAACTTGGGAGTCACATGACCTGAGTTCAAGTTCTGACTCTTCCATTTACTAACCGCATGATCTTGGTCAAGCTAGTTAACCTTACTAAACCTCAGCTTCTTTATCTGAAAAGTGGGAATGGTACTTGTCCCACTTACCTCACAGAGTCGTTGTGAGGGTGCATTGAGGTAATGGATGTAAATAATACAGAAATACTTACAAAACAATAGTTATGTAAAAACTAAGCTGTTACTTAATATGCCTTGACTTTACTTTCACCCTAGGGATAGCTAACTGTCCTAAAGCCCTCTCAATCTTATCTCCTACAGGTAGACTGGGTACAGTGTGATGGTGGCTGCGATGAGTGGTTTCATCAAGTCTGTGTGGGTGTTTCTCCAGAAATGGCAGAAAATGAAGATTACATCTGTATAAACTGTGCAAAGAAGCAGGGGCCAAGTAGCCCAGGACAGGCACAACCTCCTTCTTTCATAATGAGCTACAAGTTACCAGTGGAGGAACTGAAGGAGGCCAGCTAGCAGAAGCTTGGTTAGTTTAGAACATGAGGGAAACGGACCACACTGAGACCCTTTTCATCAAGGGAGGGTGGTTTGGATCTACTCAGAGTTGTTGCTTCCAAAGACGAATGGCCTACAGCAGAGAAAGCCCTCTTCGCTTTTTCTATGCAGTGGGACTGACTGTGTGAGCCACATACTGTACCAGCCCATCTATGCAGAGATGTCTTCTTTGGTATTCCAGCCATTATCTTAACTGAAGTGTTTCTCGTGAGTGTGGTGTCCTGCATTGTGTTCAGAGACTTGATTGAGCAGTAGGGTGGCTTATACAGCTGGGGTGTGGAGCTGACTTGGGACCTGTAGGCATTAGCTAGAGATTCACAACTTAATGGCAGCACTATTTGTAGGCATGTATGGAACCAGAGTGCCTTGGGCCTGCCTGAATGGGACAGCAAGATAGTCAGAATCAGTCCCCTTCCACTGTTTCTAAGCATCCTGTGTTCTACAGCTATTGGAGGGAGGGCAGATCGGCAGGTTCTGTTAGAAGTCAGATGGAAAAGCAGCATGTTTCAAACATCAGTTCCTAGTGCTTGTTTGTACCAAAAAAGAAAACCCGGAGCTTCCTTTCAGCTGGGGCAGACCACCGAATGTGGAGAATCCCGTCTCAATGCAGATTGTTAGGCTGGATCTTGGAAAGAAGAGCCTTTCTTATTTCCTCCAAGAGCAGCAGCTTCTCTTATAGAGACTGGCTTTGAGGATCCCCAGTATCTTGGGCCTACATGTTGGAGAGGAACAACTGCATGGACCCAGAATTCTACACAAAGAAAAGACAAAAAGGCCACATGGGTTGTCTTGCAGAGCCACAATGGTGCATGCTTTTGGGATAACATCCTTTTACAAGCATTCCTGTCATCACCAGGCTTTAGGCATGATCATAAGCAAGACCGCCATATCACTGCTCACCTTGTAGTCCTGACCCGTAATCTACCATTCTAAATACTGGCTGTTTCAGATTCTGGCCCAGAAGCAGCAACACATGATGCTGAGTCATGCCCTGGCTTCGTCAGAAGATGTAGGATTGTGGTACCTCTAGGTGATGAGGTCATTTTAGTCAATCCATTTTTAAAGAAAAGAACTTGTTTTTACTTTTTTCTAAATGTCTCTGACTACTGACTGTTCTATAAATAGATTATTTTTCCTTTTTTTAATATACATATATAAATATATATTTACCACTATTACCAGCAACATACATACAGTTTTCCACCATCAAAAACCCATTTGGGGGCTTGTTTTTTGTTTTTGTTTTTTGCTTTTTAAAAAGGACTTTCATTCCTTCCTTGTAGTACAAGGAGTAAGCAGTCACCTTTTCCCAAACTAGGCTAACTAGACCTTCTGTCATCTTGCCTGTGTTCAAATAGGTAATTACATTTTCTTCATTTGTTGGGATTTGTCCCTGTCTTTGGGGAAGTGCTGGTTTCACTTTAGTCTATGCTGTTTTTTGTATGTGAACGTCCAGAGCTCACCAGGGTGCTGTGTTCTCTCCCCTCCCAGTGTGTTTTCACTTCTTGTACAGGTGATAGGTGAGTAGTAGAGCAGAGTCTACTTAGAAGATAAGCTGAAATTTAACAAACAAAACAAAAAAATTCTTACTAAAACTAGTGTTTTGTCTTTTGACTGTTCTGCGTCTCTTCTGTGTCCAGAAAG
Source organism: Petaurus breviceps papuanus (assembly GCF_028583685.1). Classification (NCBI taxonomy): domain Eukaryota; kingdom Metazoa; phylum Chordata; class Mammalia; order Diprotodontia; family Petauridae; genus Petaurus; species Petaurus breviceps. The sequence goes on from NW_027185867.1 coordinate 8,655,917, forward strand.
TACTGATTTGTGACATTTCAGCAGTTGAACTAAAAGGTATCTTGAAAAGAGCTTATAAAACTCCTCTCAGTTTTGCCTCATTCTGTTTAATAGGAATCTAGTGGCTACTACTGTCTAATTATCATTTGAGTCAATAGAAGATGACATAAAACAAATGTTACAAAATCTGGTTTTCACAAGGACATTTTCCATTGCTTGCCACCTTTCCTAGTCACTTTCCCCTTAATAGTACCATTTTTTATTATTATGAATTAATAGCAGTTCATATTTTGAAGTTTTATCAGTTCCCAAATAAGTAAAAGATAGCTGTGAGTTAGGATTTAATAGATGAACATTTTATTTTTTTGAAATATTTCTTTATTATGAATTTAACAGTTATCAGAATATGTGGATATCTTAGTTCATACATGAGCTGTATAAGTTTTGTTTCCCTCTCTTGTCAATGAGGAATAAATAAAGTATCTTTTGTGATTAATTGAAGATAATGAAGACAGGATTAGAAAGGAATTCTGAGAATTAAGAATATGAGAGTTCCTATTAGTCCCCTTTATTGTGGCCCTCTATGTAAAAATCAAAGAACTCCCATGATTATTGATTTCTCCAGGTTGGATGATGGCTGCTTAGGGATTCAAGTTTGCTCTGATTTCTCTTGTACTGCTTTCTAGAACTCAGCTCTTTGGAGCAGGCCATTTTGTGCCCTTTAAAGTGGTGGGCCAATAAGTAAGGCTATTTAGGGCGTAATTTCTGTCCCTAGATAAATGTGTTGGGTGATATACCCCAGAAAACTCAAAAGAAACAAACTAACCTCCAGCAATGTATAGTTTGTTGCTAAAAGGCTAACATAGGCATCATTTGACATTAAAAAAATTTTATATCCCTTCATTTAGAACTATGAGATTATCACTAAAGTAAAATCTAGGAGCTTGGCTTAATTACATTATAATAGGTCCTCCAGGGTTGGGAAGCAAAAAGTAAGAATAAAAATGAATGTTAACATACCAAGCTGCAGTTTGGGGGAGGCCTAAAGGAAGTGAAAGCTAAGAAATGTTTGTATTCTTCTAAAGCATAATTTTTTGAAAAAAAACTACTCTGATATTACAGCTTACTTCATTCCTCAGCACTATAGATACTTTGGTATCAAGGCTTGGCCAACAGAAAATAGCAGTTCATTATAGCCGAGCTTTTGCATGTTTATTCCTTTTCAAAGGTAGATGTAATTGCAAACCATTTTGACAAAGGTTATGGAAGATGATGAAAGGAAGGATTAAAAATGAAAATAATAGTTTAAAAAACATGCTGGAGGTTGATGGACCTGTCAGATTGACAAGAAGATTTTAGTTACTGCTTTGGTTCTGTTCTTTCTTGCTTTTGTACCCCAGAAAATGTTCTGTTCATTTATTATACATGTTAGAATATAGATGCAAAACAGTATGTACTGTTTTGCATCTACAAGAAAGGATACTTCTATAAGTTAGTTTCCTAAACAAGAAATGACTCTAGTGAGTGAATCAGCTAGTACTTGAAATTGGGCAAGATCTCATTCATTCAACAAACATTATTGAACACCTACCATGTGCAGGACTGAGGGACTTCATAGTTTAGTTGTTAAGATGAGAAATATCAGCAAATCACTGTTAATACAGGATAGTAGTTGAAAGTACAGTAAGAAGTGTAAAGGGGTAGCTGGAGTTCAGAAGAAGGATCTGATCCCAGATCTGGAACCTTTATTTTGGGAAATAAGGAAAAGAAACTAGGAATCACATTCCCAGGGAAAATGATTGATTAGTTATTTTATTTTAGATGATGAAAATCAAGAGTTTGAGGGCTGAAAGTTGTATTAAGATGAAACTGTTTAAAACTTATGTCAACTCTTGACATATTTAGAAACTTGATGTTGCAAGTTTCATTGAGTGCCAGATTGACAAGAAAAATTATTGGTTTGGTTTATTCTCTACTGTTGAATTATTTTTTGCTCTATTTTGATTCAACAAACATTTTTAATCACCTGTTCTGTGCAATACAATGTAGTAGGCAATGGGATACAAAAATCAAAGCCCCTTTTAGGAGGGAGCTTACAGCTTGAGCTTAGAAAGGAAGGACGGGTATTGTTATACCTTGTTATATACCTTTGGTATTGTTATATACTTTGTCCTGAATTATGCCTTTATTATTTATTCCTGATGAAAGGCACTTTGGAATAGGGATTACAGGCCTGATTTTAAGAGTCAAAAAGACCTGCGTTCAAGTTCTGTCTCTTAACACAGTAGCAGTATGACTGGGCAAGTCACATAACTTTCATTTGTAAGGCAATTAAATTATGTCACAGCTGAGTGGGAAGAGATTTCGTATTTTGAGTTCCTCACACAGATGAAATTACAAGTCCAGGAAAAGTGTTGATACAAAAAATAGAAATGAAAAATTATAACCAGGAATTATAATATCTCTTCTGTTTGGAGGCAGTGTGATATAATGGACATAGGGCCAGGCTTAGAGTCAGTCCTGAATTCATGTCTTGCCTCTGACACATACTAGCTCTTTTACTGGGAGCATATTACGTATCAGGCAACTTTCTAAAACTATATGTTTCTTATTTGCATCAGTGAATGCAAGTTTCCATACCAGGAAATTCCTTACACCTATTTGAAGTCATATGTTCAGACCAAAACCTTTTTTACTGTCTGAACGTTCCCATAATGGAATGTTTCCTACAAATAATCCTTCAAGAGATTCTCCCTAGAGAGCAGTGTTTGTCCCTCTGTCTGCCCATGGCATGTTTTTAGGGGTCCACAAAATATATTGCCAGAAGACCTTACGATATACTTTGCCTTTAAAATATCAAATTTTATCATTGTGAGTATTCCCAGTACCAGTGCAAATCACATTTCTATAATGCCTTAGAAACAGGAAGAATAGTGGATGTTTTTAAACAACCTGGCTTCTGATTCCTTCTTGCATTTTCTCATTTTCTCCGTCCTCCTCAACCTTCATTCTCAACCCTCTTCCTCTAGGTCTTAGTCCTCCCCTCACTCCTGCCCCGTAGCTCTAAAATAGAGAATTTAAAATGCTTTACATAGCTGAAGTCTACTTTGGGTTAGGAAAATCTGTTTTAGGGCATTTTCTTAGAATTTTTCTATGTGCAGAATAATTTAATATAGGCTGTCATTTAACAGGGCTATTGGTGCCTTACAAGCACGACTTATTTCATTATTTTGGTCATCTGGACATACTTAAAATTTGTTTTCTGAGGGAAAGTTTGGTGTTAGAGGACATTATTACATAAAAAAGGCCAAAAGAAAATAAAGTTTGATGTGCATTTAATGTCTTATATTCTCATTTAGACTGGTTAAAACTTGTAATGTTTAACATGTAAGGTAGTCTAACACAAAGTGGACAAGAGTGAGGGAAGCTGGATTAGGAACTGAGGTGGTGCAGATCAATAGGAGTTCCCAAACACATTTCATTTACTGTGTGGCCAGGAGGGATGTTAGATAATTTGATAGTATCAACAGCTGATACTATACTGAGAAGTTTTCAAAAATATAGATGGGTTTGGTACCCGAGGAGTTCAGCTGTTCAGGTAATGACTAGTATATACCTGACTCTACCTCTGTTTCTGCGAAACTTTGTCCTTTTGCAGTGAACCAATACCAGTCATGAAAATAGAGGAGGAAAAAAAAAAACCTCCGAGATTTTTATTTCCCAAATACTTAAGACTAGATCAAACCCAGTTTCTTCAGATAAGGAAATGACATGTGCTCTTGTACTAGTCTGAAGGACAAATAATGGGACTGCTAAGGGCTTTCTGATTTTAAGTGTGAAATGTACTCTATTTTTCTGGTAAATTGAGAGTGAGGGAAATCTTTTCTACTTGTAGTATTTAGGTGCCTGTGTTTTCTTTTCTGCTGAAACTTCTTAGGGCATGCCCTGGTTGACAGTATATATTGAGTTTCTGTGTGCCTACCACTCACTATCCTAGATACTGTATAGAATGCATAATAAGTAGGAAGCACAGTTGCTTCCTTGAAGAACTTTACATTTTGATTGAGAGATGAGGTACATATGCATGAAACAAATGGCAAACAATACTAGGGGGTTGATAATCAAGTAATAAAATGCATAATGTAGACTAAAATTGCCATTGGAATTCCTTTGACATTTCTCCTGCAGAGAGGCATTTGCTCATTTGCATTTATTTTTATCCAACTCTTGATAGGGAAGATTTTAATCTGTGTAATACAACCTGCTTAATACAGTTCATTGAGAGGCAACATGGTATAATGGATATAAGCTGGCCTTTGTGAGTCCAGAAGGCCTGGGTTCAAGTCCCTCTTCTCATCTCGGGCAAGCTTGTCACATAATTTTTCAGTGTCTTAAGACAGAGATAGGGAACCTGTGACCTCGAGGCCACATGTGGCCTTCTAGGTCTTCAGGTGTGACCTTTTGATTGAGTCCAAGTTTTGCAGAACAAATCCTTTTATTAAGGGGATTCAGTCAAAGAGCTACATTGTGACCTGGAGGCTTCAGGTTCCCCACCCTTGGTCTAAGATAAAGCTGCAGAATAGTTACCAGTCTGCACTGGTATTACTGGAGCCTTCTCTTCAAGAGCTCCCTATGCCAAGGAAATCACAGATCTAGTTTTAAAAAAGAAAGTGGTTCACCTCTGGTCTGAACTAAATTGTATCCTTTTTGTTTAAGGACCAACTTAGGAAAACTTCATCACAATGATGGCTATAGCTATAGGCTGTTAAGGTTTTCCAGCCACATCAACTTAGGAAGACTTTTTAATAAGTTGTAGAGAGATTGAAATCAGCTTCATTGGAGGGAATTCCTGTGGTTAGTGGCAATGGCACCTCTAGCTTTGACTTTCATCACCTGTAAAAATTTCAGGATTGTTTTGGAGATCAAATGAGATAAAGCATAAAGCACTTTACAACTTTAAAGTGCTAGCTTATTGTGACTATAATACCCCACTGGTGGGCACCCCCAACCATTGAGAGAGTTGGCTATTCTATATGTTATTGAGGAGGGGACCAAAGAAGTCCCCCCCAAATTATTTGGATAACTCCAGGCTGGTGAATATTGTTTTAGAAAGCCCTTTTGGATTGCTTAGGTATTTTCTTAGGAAAATTTAATCTCAGAAATGGTAGGTCCCCTCTCCCCATGTAGAATCGTGTTACAGAAAGAACACTGATATAAGAGAGATGGGTTCTGGTCCAGTGTGTAAACTTGGGTAAAATGTTAAATCTCTTAAGGTTTTTCTCTCTAAAGTCAAGTTAAGGGTCCAGGTAATTCTCAGGAAATAGTGAATACCTACTATGGTCTGCTTAGGCCTTATATAGATGCTAAAAGAATCCTTGCCATCTAGTTAAAACACATAGATGTATGGGACATGTGCAGTGATCTCTAAGGAGCTAGAAGTCCCATCTAGCTATAAACTTTATAATTCTGAATAGTACATCAGGTACTCTCACACCTAGTCAATTGATCAATGAACAAGTTCTTCCTACGTTTTAGGCACTGTATTGGGTGCTGGAGATAGGGAAAGAGGCAAAAGATAGTCCTCAAGAAGATGTACTATCTAATGGGGGAGACAACATGCAAACTTACAGAAAGCAAGCTCTATACGGGATCAATAGGAAGTAACTAACAGAAGGAAGGCACTAGCATAAAGAGGGGCTGGGGAACGCTTCCATTGCCAGCTATCATTTTGTAAGCAAGTACCAGGCCTTCCTCTAGTCTTCTTCCATGTGAGATTTTCAGCTTACGTGAGGTCATAGGTTTAGAGATGGAAAGGACCTTAGGGGAGGACATGTAGTCTAATGCCTCATTTTATAGATGTGGACATAGGCCCAGAGATGAGATAATTTGCCCCAGGTCACACGTGTAGAGCCCAGAGTTGAACACTGACGCTCTTCTGCTAAAACCAGTGCCCTTTCCATTGTAGTGTGTTCCATTAGGCTAGCCACATCTTAAACATTTAAAACAAAACAAAGCCTGGTCTTGATTGCTTAGTAACTGGCTCTAGAAGGTGTTCTGTCTGATATGTCAGCTGCCTGAAGGCTCATTTAGTATTCTACTTTAGTGCCTGCTCCCCTGTATAACCATCATTGTCAGAGTGACATTGCTAGTTTGATTATGGGGCTTATGAGTCATTCTGTTACTTTCCTTCCATTCACTTTATTATTCAAAATTGCCACCCCCAGAGTTACTTTAACATTTGTTCTCTACTTGGTTCATAAAATAGTGGGGGTGGAAGGAACCTCAGAAATGGTTTCCCAGCCCCCAGAAATGGATATAACGAAACCAACCCAAAAGAAATCATTAGTGTTGGCCCCCATCTTAAAAAATCCACAGGAAAATGTTGGTTTTGTGTTTCTGTATGTTTCTTTTTGGTATGTGAGCACTTACTGAATTTCTTGCCATCTGATTATTTTCCTTGAACATCAATTCCTAATGTACTGTGTTACTATATTTTCCAAATTTCCTGACTTTCTCTTCTGCCCAAATTTCTTTTGTTCTTTATAGCATTCCTACCCTCTGTTTTTGTTGTTGTTTTTGTTTTAATCTCCCTTGTCTGCTCTACTATCCATGATTCTTCAATTCCAGATGCTTGGTCTGGAAGAGACTTTAGCTTCAAGTGTCCCCTGCCTCCAGAAATGAATATACATGTATCTCTATTTATATAGAGGTACAACGTATAAAACAGCTCATCTTTATGTAGCACTTTAAATTTAACAAAATGTGTTCCTCATGGTCCTAGTGATTAAATATGACTGTATACAGAGGGCCTTCATATGCCAATTGTATGCACATACACATATATTCACTGCATATGGAAAATTATACAGAAAGCTATGAGTGGGATAACTAGGGAAAGAGCCTGCTCTCTTTGAGTTTAATAATGTTTACTATAAACTGTTTCTCCTTGTCCATATCTATACTTTAACCCCCAATCTGGATATTAACAAAAATTGATATTGCTCCTTTAAAATGAAATCTTATAGTAGTTAAAAAAAAGTTTTGTCACTGTTCTTTTTTTTTGTCATTTCCCAATGACTCCTCTCTCCTGTCCTACTAGGACCCTCCCTTGAAATAAAAAACTACAGTTGAGCAAAATAAATCAAGGTATTGGTCATGTCTGACAATGTGTGCTTCATTCCACACCTATGGTACACCATCTGGTGCTTTGGCACCACAGTAGTTTTTTCTTGATTTGGATAGGAATCCTATGAGATTGGGCTGCAGTATATTGTCAGATGCAATTACTCTGATCACTGTGGTTTATTGAGCTTGGTAAGCCAAACCTTTCCAACTCCTCAGGATCTCAAACACTCCTGTGTACTTTTCTATGCATACTACTGTGGCATTTTTTTCTTTTGCATTTCCTTTGGAAGCTGCCAACATGTAATTTTTATTCCCACCTCATTCAGATGTGGAGGTTTGAATAGTCTCCTCTTTATGGAAATTATTCCTTCAGAATAATTGGGATGTGGTATGAGATTTGATATTTGTTCCTGAGAATGATTGAGATGGGAATTCAGCAGTTTGGTTTCCTTGAAGTAGATAAAAGCTCCTCATCTTGGCAACTTGTGGGATAATAGATTACTCTCTCAAATGATGATATTGACAGACATACAGTCGTTTCCATCTTAAGAATTGGGATGGTTTCCAATGAATTGAGTTGAGCTCATTGGATCATTGGGTCCTATTGCTGTATGTAACTATTTTAGGTCTGGAAACACACTAAATAGCCAACCCACTAGCAGATGAATTCCTGTCTCCGCTAATCTAGTGCCAGTAGCTCTACCGCTAGAGGTCCTAGGGGTTAATGTTGGAAGTTCTTGGGATTTTAGGAGGTCATCTTGTCTACCTCTGCTACCAGGCAGGACTAAACCTAAAGCCATTCCTGAAAGATACTGCCTGTTTGCTGGAAAGTGTCTGGAATACATCGCATGTAAATAACCTGGTACTGTCCCACTTTTCTCTAGTTACTGTTGCCAAACGATTTATTGTACAATAAATATTTGTTGGCTGACTGAACAAACTTTTTCTCATTTGTGACACTGACATTCTTGTAAGGTGGTTGGCCAGGAGTGCACCTTCCTAAATCAGAAACGAGGACATTGCAGCATGGGGCAGACCTATTTAGAATAAGATTCTAAAGACTGATTTACTACCCACTAATGTTTCCCAGAGTTGCCTGGGGACCCTTACGAGTTTTCTATGGATGGTTCTTTTTGGTCTTGCTGTTGGTCAGGAGTTTTAGAAATTTAAAGGATCTGAAGAGAAGGGAAGGTTTGGAGAATAGGATTCAAGTTTGGCATAGAGGCAGTATAGAATGGATAACAAAGGTAATATTCTGTGGGTGATGGTGGGGCAAGGAGATAGAGGAGCCTAATGGAATAGAAATCACAATATACAATATATTCTTACTGTAATTTTTTTCCCATTGACCCTTCTACAACTTCTCTAGCTAAGAAAAGCAGTTATAGCAAGGGGGATGGAGTGAGTTTGCCCCTACAGACTAAATACAGACAAACGATCTGCAGAAATCAGAATTAGAGGTGCCTGTAACAGGATGAAATGGGGCTCCAACAGTTATGCAGTTGGTTATTTAGGAAAGAGAAAAAAATCAGCAACCAGATAGAGGGAAAGGGAAAACTGGAATAAAGTATGCTTAGAGTTGGGCAGTAAACATTCAGTTCTGTTGGGTGCTGGGGGATATACAAACAAACCAATCCTTATTCTAGAGCTTACATTCTGCCTGGAGTTACAATATATACAGAAAAATAAGCAACTGATTTGAAGACATCATTTATCAACTGGGGGGATCATGGCGTGTAGCTCCTGAGCTGAGGCTTGAAGAAAGGATTCTTGGGAGTTAGAAATCCCAGGTGTGACTTGTGTACAAAGATTTGGAATCAGGAAATGGGATGTAGGATTTGGGGGACCATTAGTAGTCCAGCCTGGCTAGAATATGCTGCACCTGAAGAAGGATGATGTGAAATAAATGGGACATCTATTCCCTTATTTGAAAGACAAGAAAACTGAGACCCAGGAAAGGTGAAGTCACATCAGTAGTAATTGCCAGAGATGGGATTTGAGTCCAGGTTCTCTCACATCAGAACCAAGTAGGTTGTTATCTTCCCCATTAAAAGGTAAATGCCTCAGGCTTTTTATCTTTGTTCACCTAGCTTAGACTACAATTCATTTTTTTTTTCCTTTTTGGAGGGGGGAAGGTAGGGCAGTTGGGGTTAAGTGACTTACCCAAGGTCATACAGCTAGTAAGTGTTAAGTGTCTGAGGCTGGATATGAACTTGGGTCCTCCTGACTCCAGGGCCAGCTCTCTATTCACTGTACCACCTAGCTGCCCCTACAATTCTTTCTTAGCAATGTTTGATTTGGTTCTTGAGGGAGAACGCTAAAGCAGAAGAGGAGGGAAATAGATGCACTTTGTTTCTCATCTGCACTAAACACACTCCCTCCTTGTTCTTGTTTTGTTTACCCCTTCTCCAAACTCACCTTTTGATCCTCTGCTGTCCTTGATATTTCTCAAAAGCCTCTTCACCCTGAACCTTCTTCACACCATACATCTTGGTCGCTTCACATCTGTCCTTGGCTGTATTCCTCCTTTTCCCACCTATCTCCCCATGGCTACCTTTCACTCACCTGATGTGCAGTGTACTATGTCGTTGTTTGTCCTTCATTTTTAATAGGACCAATGACATCACAGGGTGATGTCTTGACTCATGTATAAACTGGATTGAAGTGATGAAGAGTTGCACAAAATCATCAACCTCACTCTTCTCGTCATTGAAGTCCAGTGGCAAGACAAAAGTCAAGACCAGTGATGGCTCTGGAGGCAGTGAAGGACCTTGGTGTTTTTGATGTCTGACCAAGCTCTAAGCTCCCTACGGTACCTGCTTCAGCTATCTTCATGGCCCATTGAAACAAAATGTTCACTTCTGCCTATTCCACGAGGGAACATCTTCAAATGTTTGGGGTAGACACCCCCAACTCACTCCATCAGTTATCTTCAACTTGGTTTGGCCCATCTACTGAGGTGGTTTACCAGGGTGTTGGCCCCTGGGCAGGTTACAGCTTCTTGGAGCCACAGGTGAGAGCTGGGGGTCAACAAAGGTGTATGAGGAACCTGAAAAAGAGTCAACAAGCCCTCACACCAGCAGTACTAACCCTCCTTGAACACTCTATACATCCCATGCACTGTGCTAAAGCCTGGGAGTACTGCCTATCCTCAAAGAGTTTACAGTCTAGTAGATGATGCTAACTTTTAAAAGAATAAATGATGATGTCAATAAGAAGTTACTGAACTTAGAATAGCAAGGAAGACTTGCTGTGGGGAAGTAGCCATTGAATTATGTATTATATTTTGGGATTTTAAGCTCTGTCACTGTGAGCTTGTAAAGTACATGAACTAATTTGTTTTATGTAGTACATTTTGTATAATATCAGGCCCTAAATGGATGTTCAAATGTTAATTGGTGAAGCTGCCCTGCTTTTCTTTCAATTCAATGATTCAATTAAAAATAGCTAACATTTTTATAGCACTTCAAGGTTTGCAAAATAGCTTATACATGTTAATTTATTTGATATTCACAACATCCTGTTGCAGATGAGAAAACAGGCAAATAAAAGTTGTGACTTGTCCTCATATAATTAGTGTCTGAGACAGTTTCAAACGTAGCTCTTTCTGATCTTGGTATCAATGATCTATCACCTATGTCATTCTGCCTCCCATTTATAACTCCTAATTTATAATATATATATGTATGTATATAGCATAATTTATAAATCCTAATAAATAGGTCATGTATTATGGTCAAGGCCTTGGGGATTAAAAAAAAAAGCTGTAAAAAATCCATGCTCATGAGCATACAGTGTTGTAGGAGAAAGATGTGTACACAAATAACTATAATGCAAGAGGAAATAAGTGAAGACCTGTAAAGTGTCCTAGGAAATTTGAGGAGAGATCCCTGTTACTGGGTGGGAGGGGTTAGGGAGCTCCTGACCAATGATTGATTTAAGGTTGAAAGGGACTTTATAGGGCTTTGAGATCTTTATTTTAGAGATAACAAAAACATTAAAAGGCTTCTCATGCCTTGTGCATTCCTTAGGGGGATTTTAGGTGGTGAGAAGACAGGACAAAGATAGGGTTCTTTTGATTGACCTGCCTGAAACTGAAGGGGCATTCCTAGATCCTCAGAGAGATGACTGGAAGGAGTATTTGGAAATTAGTTATTAGACTAAGGAGGAGGGGGTAAAGGGGAATAAGAGGAGAGAAGGATGTCTCTCAGAAGCAGGTTTTCCTCCTACTCAGCCACCCCAGATGGAGACACTAAGTTGGCCCACGTATCACCACCAAGCCTGTTCATGAGTTAGGGCAGGTACTAATCCAGAGGAGGTATAATGTACTACCAAATAGTTGGGTCAATTATAGACAAATAGCAATTAGAAGAGACACTTAGCCACTGGCTAAAGGATGGAAAACTCATCTTTTAAAAAATTAATTATTTTTAGTTTTCAGTATTCACTTCAAAAGATTTTGGGTTCTCAATTTTCTACTCCTTCCTCCCCTCCCCTATCCCCAAGACAGTGTGCCATATGATACAAAATACAAAACAATCTGATACAAAAAATGATCTTTTGTGATCACAGATGCAACTTAGTAATGGGACCCCAGTAGGGGGACTTGACCCTTTTCCATTGGGCAGAGGGGTTAATATGGATGCAATGATCCCAAAAGGGGGAACTAAATCTGTAGGAATAAACATTGCTGGGTTGACTCTATGAGAATCTCCAGATGCGGTCAACTGTGACAAGCTCCCTAAAGTGGTCCAAAACCTCTTAAAGCAGAAACCCTTAATCTTTCTTTGTTGTGTCATGGACTGCTTTAGAAGTCTATAGTGAAGCCAAAAGAAACCAGTTATATTAAAATGCTTATCAATAATTTTTAAATAACAAGTTCACGGAGCCCAGGATAAGAACTTAGGTCCTAGTGAGTGCTCCTCCCACCTGGAAGCCCCACCTGGCCACCTAATAGTTATTCCTAAGATGATTCAGGACCTGATGATTATGCTGTTCATGAACCTAGCATCAATGGCTTTGGGCCAGCAGGTGTGAGTGTTGGTGTGCACTAGAGTGAAGGAACTCTAGTCCTAGCCTGGGGTGAAAGAGTCCCTGTCCTTATGGGAGTCAAGGATTAAGCTATTGAAATGGGGTACCTGAGGAGGACCATGGGATTATGGATGCAGAGATAGGATTGTCCAGGTCATCAAATCAAACTGTCCGTTTTACATATAAGGAAAATGGCGATCCACTGTAGCTTCTGCACCCCCTGTGAGTGGATCATTGTCTTCAGGCTCAGGTTCACTATCCGGCCAAGATCAATGCTAGGCCCAATGGAAGCCCAGGCCAAATACTGCTGTCTCCAACTTTCAGCAGGTCAGATGGCTTCCATTCATTTGGGACCGCCATGACTGAACTATCAGGCAGGAAGGGGGCAGCTCCTGGATTCAGCTCTTGTCTGGGTAAAGGTCCCCTTTAGAACAAAGCAGTCTTAGCAAGCTCCATCTTCCAAAGGACATCAACATACGATTTCCTCTCTGCCATCATCTAAGGCAAACTGTTCATCTGTACCATCGATAGGTCCCTTATTGGAGCCTGCTTTTTACTCTGCATCACTCCAGCCTCCTCATCACCAAGAAGGCTGAGGTTATGGTGGTTACGGTTTAAAGCCCCAAATCCTCAAGTTCTGTTTTGCAGCTTGGCAGATTACCCAATTGCAAAACTACTAGGTGTGATACAGTTGGTTAGTTTTGGACAAGATTTTTTAAAACAGGACATTGAATTTAAGCATCACAGCCAGGGATTAGGTCTACTGTAACTTTTCTCTCAGATGTTTAGAGGTTAGAAACCTCTTTATCATCTCTGTCGTTTAAGATTCCAAAGCACAGCTTAATAGGCAGCTGTGGCTTCTGTCTGAACATCAAATGGAGTGAAGCCTGACTCTATCTAGGATGGCCGAATAATAGGGGGAAGACCCGACACTAAGGGCAGCTGTGTGATGCAGTGGATAGAGAGCAATGAATGAGTCTGGAGTCAGAAAGACCTGAGCTCAAATCCAACTTCAGAGATACTTATTTGCTGTGTGACCCTGGGCAAGTCACTTAACCCTGTTTGCCTCAGTTTCCTTGTCTGTAAAGTGAGGTGAAACAGGAAATGGCAAACCAATCCAGTATGTCTGGAATGCCAAGAAAACCCCAAATGGGCTCATGGAGAGTGAGACACAACTGATACTGAGGGACTTGTTCCCCCTTGCCTTCTCCCCATTAGTCTAATAAGTAATTTCCAAATATTCCCCTTTACAGTCATTTCTTTGGGGATCTGGGAATGCTCCCTCAGTTTTAGGACGATCACTCACCAGGACTACATCATTGTGCTGTCTGTATGTCTCCCTCGATACCCCAATCCCCCTAAAGAGTGCAAAGCATAGTGTAAGAGCTCTTTTAATATTTTTCTTATATTGAATAGTTGCTCCCCCTACCAGTGGAAAAAAAACCTACTAATAATTACTAGTAATAAGTGAGTCATGTCACTAAGCACTGTAACAGCTCTGCAGTCATGGTGGTTATTTACCCCAGTACATAAAAGTAACTTTGACACAATTATACAATGCATTACTTCAAAACACAATGGTTCAATGATTCTTTGAATCAACTTGTCTGGCTTCTAGCAGAGTCTACTGGAAAGAACTACTGCTGATTTATAGCTCAGACCTTGAAAAAAGCCTCAGTGAAACAACTTATTTTTTAACTGTATCTCTGATTTCATTGGTAAAAGAGACTTCTCATGAGGAAATGCCCTGTAACAGTGCAGAGAGAGATGTCTTGGGGTACTAGGTAGTTAAATGAATCGTCCTGGGCCACACAGCTAGCATATGTCTTAATTGGGACTTGAATCTGCTGTGACACCAGCTTTCTCTCCTCTATGCCATACTTCCTTTTCCTAACAATTTCTTGTTTTTCAGTTGTGCCTGACTCTTAATGACCCCATGGGGAGGGGAGGGGGGCTAATAGTTTATTTTAGTCTTAAATATTAAAACTTAAGTGCATATTAAGAAAGAAAAAGAAACAAATATTAAAACATAAAATAAGAAAAAGAAAACATGTCATGTGCATAGCAGAATGCAAGAGAGGATTCAAATATATATAGCAAAAAATTTCCATTTCGAGAAAGTCTACATAATAAATGCTATGCACTGTATTGAGAGCTGTCCCTCTTTGCTCCCTTGTAAGTTTTCTTTTGTCCTCTGCTATATACTTTTTCCTTTGTTCTTCCCCCCTCCCCACCTCTGAAGGCTACAATTAAGCATGGATATATTTATATACTATCATATATATATATATATATATACACACATATACACGTACGTCCTTATATAAACATATACTTTCCCTAACAGATTCTACTCCTAATCTTTGTTTTTATATTTGTATATATCTCTTATTTCCTATCCCTCCTGACTCCTACTTTACTGCTACTACCTTGCCCTCCTTTCCTTAACCCCCTCCAGAAGATCCCTCCCTTATCCTCTCATTCCCATTAATCAAAACATTCTTCTATATCTCCCTTAACCTATTCCCTCTCCCTCCCCTCTACAGATCTCTCTCTTCTCTTTTCACACCTCCCTATCTCCTTAGTGTTTTATTTCTTTCTAAATTTAGAAGACTTATACTCTTCTAGATGTATATATATATATACATACATATATATATGTATATATATATATATTGTTTCCTCTTGAACCCTTTTCCTGATGAAAGATTTCCAGAACTAACAGCCCTCCTACCCCATCTAATTCCTCTTAGTTCTTCCTCTCACACCTCATCTGTATAAGATAATTACTTTTTTTTAACTGTTTCTGAACAGTTTTACTTTTAAAAATCATATCATACTCAGGTCTACTCCAATCTTTCTTATGAACTACCCAACTACTAATAACAGTGTTAGATGCACATTTTACATTTCTCATACATAAAAGGTAAACAGTTTGTCCTTATTGAGTCCCTGTTTCTCTTTGCTCTTATATGTCAAATATTCTGTTAAGTTCAGGTTTGTTTGTTTTACCAAAGTCCTGAAAGTCTGATTCATTAAATATTCATTTTTTTCATTCAGAATTATGCTTAGCTTTGTTGGGTATATTTTCTACTGGAACCCCAGTTCTTACGCTCTTCCCCATATAGTGTTCCAAGACCTGTGATCTTTTAGTGTCACCACTGCTAGGTCTTTTCTGAGTCTAATTGTGGCACCACCATATGTAAATTCTTTTTTTTTCTTGTTGTTTGTAATATTTTCTCCTTGAGCTGGGGGGTTTTGGAATTTGACTATAATATTCCTATGGGTTTTCTTTGTAGGACCTCTTTCAGGTGGTGATTGGTGGATTTTTTTTTCTATTTCTTCTTTCCCTGCTTGTTATAATGCTTCAGGACAATTTTCTTTAATTGTATCAAGATTCTTTTTATTATCATAGCTTTCAAGTAGTCTGATTATTTTTATATTTTCTCTTCTTGATATGTTCTCCAGATCAATTGTTTTTCTTATGAGATATTTCACATTCTCTCCTATTTTTTTATTCTTTATATTTTGTTTTATCGTTTCTTGGTGTCTTATAACTTCACTGGCTTCCCTTTGCCCAATTCTGATTTTCAAGAAATCATTTTCTTCTTTAAGATCTTGGATCTCCTCTTCCAATTGGTTGATTTTCTTATCATAATCTTTTTGTTTTTCTTGGATTGTTCTTATTTTTAAAAAATTCCTCAACCTTTCTCTTTTGATTTTTAAAGTCATTTTAAAATTCTTCTGTGAATTTTTTTGGGCAGGCGACCATTTGAATTACTCTTTAGGGTAGAAGATGATTTCCTTGCTTCAGTATCCTCTGAAGACAAACCCTGGTCTCCTCTATTTCCATAGCAACTCTTTATGGTTGCATTCTTTCTCCTTTGCCTGTGCAT
Organism: Petaurus breviceps papuanus; assembly: GCF_028583685.1. Lineage (NCBI taxonomy): Eukaryota > Metazoa > Chordata > Mammalia > Diprotodontia > Petauridae > Petaurus > Petaurus breviceps. Next base: position 8,671,948 of record NW_027185867.1, read on the forward strand.
TTTTTTGCTTGGTAGTAGCTTAATTTTTTAATCACCTCTAGTCCTAGGGTATAGAGGATGGTGCCTCTGGTCTCAGATCCTCCTTCAGTTCTCCCCTCTGTCCTGGAACTGGAACCAGGATCTCCAGCCTCCTGCAAGTGCCCACAGCCAGCAGCGTCCCTGCCTCACTGCTTCGGCACTCTCCAAGTGTGTGCTGGTTCCTTCTTGCCTCCACCACATTTCTGCAGCCTAGCTGGGTCTGGTGTTGCTTCTCCCATCAGCACAAGTTCCCTAGATCTTCCCCGGCTCAGGTAGCCAACTCCCCTCACTGCCTGGGCTAGGCCCCAGGCAGCCTCCCAACACAGCTAACCCCAGAGCTTGCCACTGGTTTAAACAGTCCCTAGCCTAGAGATGTTTACTCTCCACAGGGACCAAACTTCGTTCTGGGATTTTTCTTTAGACCTTCTCCAATTGTCCCAGAAGGACCACTGTTCTGTCCCTACTCTTATTTATTTTTTAATACTCTATGTTCACCCTGAGATACTATTTTATTTCTTTTGTGGGGGAAAATCTTGAGAACTTGGAATTTTCTGACCTACTCTACAATATCCCCAGAATCCTCTCTGTTTCCTTGGTAGTGATTCTGGAGTGGTTTGCCATTTCCTTCTCCAGCTCATTTTGCAGACAAAGAAACTGAGGCAAACAGGGTTAAAGGACTTGCCCAGGGTCACACAGCTGGTAAGTTTCTGAGACTAGATTTGAACTCAGGAAGGTGAGTGTACCTGACTCCAGGCTCATTTCTATCCAATGTGCCACCTAGCTGCCCTTCCTAATAATTAGGTCTCTTTAAAAGTGCAGTGGGGCAGCTAGGTGACTCACTGACCCTGGAATCAAGAGGACCTGAGTTCAAATATGACTTCAAACACTTACTAGCTGTGTAACCTTGGGCAAATCACTTAACCCATTTGCCTCCAAAAAAAAAAAAACCCAACCAAAAACGTATTAAGATTCCAGCACAGTTAGGTGGTGCAGTGAATAGAGCACTAGCCCTCAGAACGACTTGAGTTCAAATCTGACCTCAAACACTTGACACACTATCTGTGTAACCTTGGGCAAGTCACTTAAATCCAATTGCCTTGCCTTCCCCCCTCCAAAAAAAGCGTAGAGTGAGATACTTTCAGAAGGATAGAATTGTCCCTTGCTGAAAGTCTTTAAGCAAAGGTTGAAAGAGGATTCATATTGCAGATCCTAAAAAGTCCTTCACTTGATCCAGCTCTCCCCACTAATTCTCATCCTATATTTCTCCCTCCCTCCGTGAGAAAGCAGTTCATACTAAATGCCTCCAATTCTCTTACTCTGTTGTAAACCCTTTGCAACATGACTCCTGATCTTGTCCTACCTGAATGGATGTTCAAGGAGGTCTAACACCTCTCGTGTGAGGATTGTTGAGCCCCTTTCAGGACTGCTCGTTTGTCTTTGGCGCCCCCTGGTGCCCAGCTCTCACCTGTGGTTCCAAGAAGGTGTGGTGTGCCCAGTGGCTGCACCCTGTTAACCCTCTCAGCAGATGGGCTAAACCAGGTTGTGGGTAAACAACAGACTTCAGATTTGTCGGTGAGTTAGGGGGTGTCTACCCCAAGCATGCGAAGACTTCCCCTGCGGAATAGGCGCAAGTGAACTTTTTGTTTCAGTGGGCCATGGAGGCGACTGTAGGGCTCTTAGAGTTTGGTCACATATCAGAAACATCAAGGTCCTTCCCTGCATCCAGGGCCATCACCACTCATCTTGACTCTTGTCCTGCCACTGGACTTCCGTGACTGGAAGAGAGAGTGAGACTGATGACTTTGTGCAACTCTCTGTCACTTAAATCCATTTTACATCTGAGTCGAGACATCACCTTGTGATGTCATTGGTCCTATTAAAAAAAAAAAAAACAGCAACAACACTGAAGCCGCCATCCTCAAAATTGTAAATGATCTAATTGCCAAATCTAATAGCCTTTTCCCAATCCTCATCCCTCTTGATCTCTTTGTAGCAGCTGACATTGTTGATCACTTTCTTTTTGGAGTGTGGAAGGCAGGGCAATTCGGTTTCAGTGACTTGCACAAGGTCACACAGCTAATAAGTGTGTCAAGTGTCTGAGGTTTGAACCAGGTTTGAACTCGGGTCCTCCTGCCTCCAGGGCTGGTGCTCTATTCGCTTCACCATCCAGCTGCCCTGACCACTTTCTTCTATATATTCTAACCTTGTTGGGTTTTTATGACAAGGCTCTCTCTTCTGGCTCTCCTCCTCCATGTCTGACTGCTCCTCTTCAGTCTTCTTTGCTTGATCTTCATCCATATTATTTCTACCAACTGTGCTTGTCCCCCGGGCCTTCTTTTTTCCCTCTTTGCTATTTCATTTTACAATCTCATCAGCTCCCACGAGTTCACTGATTATTTCTATGCAGATGGTTCCCAGATCTATATAAATAGCCCCAATCTCTCTCCCAAGTTCTAGCTCCACACTACCAGCTCTCTTTTGAACATCTCCAGTGGAATGTCTCATAGGTACACCAAGCTTATTACTTCCAAACTGCCCATGTCACTCCCTTCTACACTCAGTAAACTCCACTGGGTTAACGGCTCCCTATTGTTACTGCTGGGATCAAATCTTAATAAAGGCCTCTGTCTGGCAGTTAAAACTCTTCACAACTTGCCGTCTTCCTATTTTTCTAGTCCTCTCATGCTTCTCTATAATCCAGTGACACTGGGCAACATGCCTGCTCCTCTCCCTCTTGACCTTCCGTCTCTTATATCTGTGCCTTTGTCCTGACTGTCTCCTATTCCTGGAATGCTCTTCTGCCTTAGTTCCCCTAACTTCCTTTGAGACTCAACTGAAATCCCACCTCGTCTAGGAGGCTCTTCTTGGCCATGTCATTGCTAATGCCCTCCCTTCTAATTTTACCTTCCATTTTTTCTGTATATATCTTGTATGTAATTATTTACATGTCATCTACCCTGTCAGAATGTGAGCTTTTTAAGGACAGAAGCTTGCTTTTATCTTTCTTTTAACACAGTACATGGCACATAACAAGTGATCAATAAATGCGTGTTGACCGACTAATACATGGTGTGCACTTATAACTGATCTGTCATTACATGTGCTAGCTAGTGCAGTGGAATAAACAACTAAACTCGAACTTCTCAGTGCAAGCAGTGTGAAGATCAGCCCCTCTGAGAATAAACCACCAACATGAGGTCTCTTCTTATACCAGTGCTCATGACAAAGTTTCCTCTCTGCATGGCTGGAAGGTCACATACCTTCTTCCAAGGTGGTCACCTAGCAAATATCAGTTACTCAGTGCTGCTGTCAAGTGTACAAAGGCTACATGAGTCTGGGGGAATGCAGGAGTCTGTCTTGCAGCTAACTGGTGCCATGGGTGGAGCGCAGAGTCTGCAGCCAGGAAGACCCGAGTTCAAATCTGGACTCAGATACTTACTAGCTGTGTGACCCTGGGCAAGTCACTTAACCCTATTTGCCTCTGTAAAATGAGCTGGAGAAAGAAATGGCAAGCCGCTCCAGTCAGTGTCTTTGCCAAGAAAACTTCAAATGAGGTCATGAAGAATTGGACATGACTAAAACGACTCAATAAATTTTGCAGATGGGGAAACTGAGGCAGGTAGTACTTAAGAGATTTACCCAGGTTCACTCAGTATCTGAAGCTGGATTTGAACTCAAGACTTCCTAATGCCAGGTCCAGAGCTCTATCCACTGTGCTGCCTACATTTTTACCTACCACATTAAGAGAAAAGTTTGTGTCGACATCAAGAAGTTTGCAATTTAAGAGAATTAACTGTACTATAGTAATAAAAATTCAGGAAGACCAACATTATTGGAGGGAAAAAAGAACTTATAGGGGTAGTAATAGTAGGGGAATGATTAGATTCACTATCTCTTTTCTTTAAAGTTGTCTTGCGTCAGCTTCAGTGGCACTTAAAAAGCTGGAAGCTGCCACATGTAAAGAAATTTCTTATTAAAATTTTGTTCATGCCTTTTGTGTTTACATTACATTTATTTCTGGACTCCTTTCCACCATACAGAGGCAGCTAGGTAGAACAGTGGGTAGGACACTGGGCTTGGAGTCAGGAAGACCTGAGCTGAATCTGGCCTCAGATACTCATTAGCTGTGTGACCCTGGGCAAGTCACTTAACCTCTGCCTCAATTTCTTATCTGAGCATGGTAATAGCATCTGCTTCCAAGCGTTGTTTGTGAAGATCAAATGAAATGTGTAAGGGGTGGCTAGGTGGTGCAGTGAATAGAGCACAAGCCCTGAAGTCAGGAGGACCTAACTAGTCACTTAACCCAAATTGGGCAAGTCATTTAACCCAAATTGCCCCACCTTCCCCCCTCCAAAAAGCAACAAGAAAAGAAATATGATGTGTAAAGTGCTTAGTACTGTACCTAGCACATAGTAGGTGCTATAGAAATACTAGCTATCGTTAACTATTCTTGTTATGACAGATGAGAACACTGAGGTCTGAGGAGCTGCTGACTCAAAACAGCCAGTGTGTGGCAGAGCCGGAATTAGTTCATCTCGCTCTTACCCAAGTGCTCTTTCTGCTAGGCAGCTCATGGCTTTGTTCCATTCTGTACCCAGGGTGTTCTGGACCTTCCCTCATAAAGCACCACTTTCTCCTCTGAGAAGGACTCCCATCCCATCCCAAGAGTGACTCAACTTCAATATTTTCCTGCTTTTGACATTTGACTGCTTGGGCTTGGACCCAGCTGTCATTTTACTCCCTTTTTCCAGATCAGTTGAAACCAAGGAGCTAGTCAACAGTGTAATGCCATTAAAATAAATATATCAGACTGTGTAAACAGGAATATGCACACGCAGGAACAATGAAGCAATCCTTCCATTGCAGTCAGCATGTCCCTAAGAAAATGCTCTGTTCGGTTTCAGACTTTGCAATTCAGCAAGGTTCTAAAAATCTGGAAGGTATCCAGAAAAAAGCAATGAAAATGACAAAAGGTTTTGAAAAATAAGACTTGTGAAGAAAGATGAAAAGAATTGTGGTTATTTATCTTGGAGAAGAGAAGGTTAAGGCTGTCCTTAAAAAGAAAAAAAAACCCAATAACAACAAAAAACCTTTAAATGCATGACCAGCTGTACTTGTAGAACAAGAAACAAGTCAGTAGCAGTAGGAGGGCTTGAGTGAAACAAAAGGCCTTCCTGTACAGAAATCCATACATCAAAGCTGCGGGATTGAGGCAAGCTGGGGAATCTCCTTCCCAAGAGCTCTTAGAGGAGGAGGAACACTCATTTTTCCTAGATCACTTTGGCTAGAAATGTAGCCTAGGCTTAGATTTGGGTAGAAGTAACCTCTGGCACAAGGCGTCTATCCATTTCACAGCTTTTCTAGTCCATTTCATGGCTTTTTCTCTCATTGATATTTATTTTCTGAAGAAGTCCTGAACTTTGACAAGGTGAATCTTGAAAGGGATAGTGAATGTTCTCAATTAGTGCTCCATGTAGGATGGATGGCTTTACCAAAAAAGAAATGTACATTTAGCTCCTCTCCTCTCATGACCACCTTTATATGAATCTTCTCCAAGTCCATAGACCATAGAAGTTCAATCCCTTCATTTTGCAAAAGAGACCCAGAAAGATTAAACTCAAGGTCACACAGGGAGAAATTATGTTGTATTGTATCATATCGTGTCACATATCATAGCATGCCATATCATATCATACATCATATTATATCATATCATGGTATGGCATAGTATGGCATAGTATAGCATAGTATAGCATAGTATAGCATAGTATAGTATAGTATAGTATAGCATAGCATAGCATAGCATAGCATAGCATAGCATAGCATAGCATAGCATAGCATAGTATAGTATAGTATAGTATAGTATAGTATAGATGCTGCTAGGTGATGCAGTGGATAAAGGACTAGGCCTAGAGTCAGAAAGACTCATCTTCACAAGTTTACATTTGACCTCAGACACTTACTAGCTGTGTGACCCTGGGCAAGTCACTCAACCCTGCCTGCCTCAGTTTCCTCATCTGTAAAATGAGCTAGAGAAGGAGATGGCAAACCACTCCAGTATCTGCCAAAATAATGCCAAATGGGATCACAAAGAGTTGGACATGACTAAAAAATGACTGAAGAACAACAAAAATATTGTATTGTAACAAATAAGCTGTCATTTGACTCCAGATCTAGCTTCAGATCCAGTGTTCATTTTGTGTTACCACAATCTCTCTCAAATTCATTCCAGTTCTACGACATCTCTTATGTCTATCTACTCCACTCTATTCCCATGACCATCACCCCACTATAGATCCTTATATGCAACTTTCTGTACTACTACTATTGCCTCCTAACGGGTCTTTTGCTGTCCATTCTTTCTTCCACTTTCTTCTTCATACTATTACTTGAATAATTCTTTTTTTTGTGTGTGTGTGTGCATAGATCTGGTCATTCTTCTGCACAGGAGTCTTCAGTGGTTTCTCAATCGCCTCTGAAGTATATCATTCAGGTTCCTTTGTCTGGCCTTCCTCAGTCTCTTGCCACTCTCTCTGTCCACCCTCATCTCTTCCTCCTTGCTTTCAGCACTAAGGCCTCTAACCAAATCAGATGACTTTCCCTCCTGGACATTCCACATCCTTTCCATTACCTTTGCTCAAGCTAATCTTTCTGCCCCATTCACCCTTTGCCTGTTAAATTTCCACCCATGGTTTAAAATATAACTCCGACACCCTCTCCTCTGAGAAGACCTTCCTGATCCCTTAGTTGGTGATGACATTTTCCCTCAAATCTCATAAAGTACTTTGTTTCTAAGGCAACCCCAGTCATGACACATTGCATGTCGCCATTATCTCATGTAATATTCCTCCTGCAAGTAGGAGCTCAGCAAGAGGACAAGCTAAGTTTTATTTAAACTTCGTATCTTTTCTGTTGCCCAACATAGTACTCAGCATGCAGTGTGTGCATAATAAATATTTGTTGAATAAATGTATTCATAAATTTCGAGCTTTTACTATATGTTCAGCACAGTGTGAAATGCTGGGAAGGAAATAGATGAAGTATAAGGCATGGTTCCATTTCTCAAAGTCTCACCTCCTTAAGACCTAGGTTTGATGCCTGGCTTTTTTTCACTTAGCTGCGTGACCTTGGCCAAGTCATTTAACCTCTAAAAGTCTCAGTTTATTTAATTGTAAAGTAGATATGCCCCGTGTGGTCAAATGGACTCTGGCATAAAGGATCTGGAGATAATTTGGGGGGCATTTTTTAAGGTGGGGAAGTCTTTCACAAAACCTCTTTGATATGTGTCCACCCAAGGCAACCTAGAGTATTGGTTAATTCTGATTTATCCCAAATGACCCTCAACTGCTCCATCAGCACTCTGACTAATGAAACAAATAAGCAACAGATTTCATTTAACTTAATAGAACTGCAGAATGGGCTCATACCTGAGTTCACTGGCCTTAGGAAAGTTCTCCATTTTCATATTCTTTGACCATTTGTCTTTTTGGGAAATGGTTCTCATTTTATATTTGGATAAATTCCTTATATATCTTGAACATTAGAACTTTATCAAAGAAGTTTAATACAAAGATCTGCATCCTTCATATTCCCCCCAAACTTTTAATTTTAACTCCATTTTGTTTCTTTAGGGGATTTTCAATTTTATGTATTAAAATTGTCCATTTATCTTCTACGATCTTTTCCATCCTTTGTTTGGTCAAAAATTTTTCCTCATCCATAGCTGCAAAAACTGTATTCTTTCTTGCTTCTCTATTTTGTTTATGGTGTGACCTTTTATATCTAAGACATATATTTATTTGGAGTTTATTGTGATATATAGTGCAAGATTATGTTTTAAACTTAATTTCTATCAGACTACTTTCCATTTTTCCTGAAAATTTTTTGGAGAAAATCAAGTTCTTATCCCAAGCTGGTATCTTTGGGTTTATTGTATGCAATGCCATTGTTTGTCTGCTCCTGTTATCTTGCCCACCTAATTTGTTCCACTCATCAACCTTTCTATTTTTGAAAATAGAACCAAATCGTTTTTGTGATTACTGCTTTGTAGTAGTATGAAGCCTTCCTCCTTTCCTTTTTTTCATGATTTCCCTTGAGATTCTTTTTTAAAAATTGTTTTTGTTCATTTATTTTAAACTGAAATACTAAAACTAAAATACACAATAAGAAAAGAAAAAGAGACATAAGCCTAAATATGAAACAAGAAAAGGAAAAAAGCATTGCCATGTGCACAGCAGAATGTAAGAGAGGATTTAAAATATATAGCAATAGGTTTCCATTTTTAAAAAGCCCATACAATAAGTACTACACATTGCATTCAGAGCTGTCCATCTTTGCTTCTTTGTAAGTTTTCTTTTGTTCTCTGCTGTGCACTTTTTACTTTGTTCTTTTTTCCCACCTTCCTCCCCCCAACCCAAAAAAGGCTACAATTAAGTGCAGAAATAGAAATATATGTATGTTATGTAAAATATATGTGTACATATGTATATATATATGTATTATGTGTATATGCATATGCACATATATGTATAGCAGCCCTGCACAACTTGCCACCGATAAGTTAGACTAGAGACTGACAATGGTTGGTTGCTCCGGGTCATGTGACAAACACGAGAGTGCGCTGTGGCAACCCTACATTTTTTGCAGGCAGCCTGAAATCCTTTGGTGGGCTGCAGGAAGCCTGCAGGCCATATGTTGTGCCAGCCTGATGTATAGTATATAACTACAGATATACTTAGATATCTATATATAGATATACTCACGTATAGCCATATACATTCATGTGCATCCATGTAAGACCGTGCTATCCTTGTTTGTTCTGTTTCTCTGAGGGTGGATAACATCTTCCTTCATATGTCCAAGTCTTCCCATATTTTTCTAAGTTCACCAACTCGTCATCTCTTACACCACAGCAATATTCCAAATTTGTACAGTCTAGTTATTTTAAATAGCCTAAAACAATATTGATTAATATGGCTGACATATAGTGTAGTTTTCCTACTTTCTCTTTTGATTAAATATATTTTAACTTTGACTTTGTATGATATCATGATTACTCCCCTCACTTTTTTTCCCTAATAAGTTCTACTTCTGATCTTTATTTTATGTATATCTCTTATTTCCTATCTCTCCTAACTCCTCTACTTTACTTCTAAGTACCTGCTACCTTGCCCTCCTGTTACTTAAACTACCCCTCTTCCCACATACCTCCCATATCCTCTCCTTCCACCCTTTCTCCTTGCCCTCTTATTTCTATCTGAATTTAGACTTTTATAGCTTTCCAAATATGTTATTCTCTCTTTATCCCATTCCTGTTAATCTAGACACCTTTCTATCCCACATTCTATTCCCTCACCCTCTTATTTCTTTATAAATTTAGAAGAATTCACTTCTAAATGTATATATTATTCTCTCTTTAACCCAGATATGATGTGAGTAGGGTTCTCTCTAAAAATCCCTCCCTTATCCTCTCGCTGTTCTGTATCCCCTTAACTTTTTATTTCTTTCTGAATTTAGAAGACTTTTATAATACATACCTAAATGTGTGTATGTATACATACATACATACATACATACATATATATATATATATATATATCCCTCTTTAATCCATTCCTGATAAGAGTGGGGTTCTAGAACTGCCAGACTTTCCCCCCCCCATCTAATTCCTCTGTGTTGGTTCTTCCTCTCACACCTCATTTGTATAAGATAATTACTAATTTTTCCTTTTTCCAAAAAGTTTTACTATTTAGAATCACATCATACTCAGATCTACCTCAATCTTTCTTTTTAACTACCCAATTATTAATAACAATCTTAGACATATGTTTTACATTTCCTCACATAAAAAGGAAACAGTCTGTCCTTACTGAGTCCCTTATAATTAGTCTTTGAAGTGTACCTTATATTTTTCTTGAATCTTATATGTCAATTTTCTATTAAGTTCTGATCTTTTTGCAACAAAATCCTGAAAGTCTTGTCAATTCATTGAAAGTCTCCCCCCCCTTTTTATATTCAGGATTATACTTAACTTTTCTGGGTATGATATTTTCAGCCATAACCTCAGTTCTTTTACTCTTCAACATATAGTGTTCCAATACTTGCAGTATTTTAGTGTAGCCCTTGCTAGATCTCGTGTGATTCTAATTGTGACTCCATCATATTTGAGTTGTTATTTTCTTGTTTCTCACAATATTTTCTCCTTGAGCTGGGGGTTTTGGAATCTAGCTATGATCTTCCTGTAGGTTTTCCTAGTAGGACCTCTTTCAAGTGGTAATTGGTGGATATTTTCCATTTCCACTTTCCCTTTTTGTTCTAATGCTTCAGAAAAATTTTCTTTAATTATTTATTGTATTACTGTATCAAGATTCTTTTTTTTAATCATAGTTATCAGGTAGTCTGAGTATTCTTATTTTTTCTCTTCTTCATCTGTTCTCCAGATCAGTTGTTTTTCTTATGAAAAATTTTCTTATATTTTTCTTCTATTTTTTCATTATTTATATTTTGTTTTATTATTTCTTGATCTTTTATAACTTCACTGGCTTCTCCTTGTCAAACTGTAATTTTCAAGGAATTGTTTTCTTCCTTAAGATCTCTTTTTCCGGTTGGTTAACTTTCTATTCATAATCTTCCTGTTTTTCTTGGATTGTACTTTTTTAAAAAAAAATTGGTTTTTTTCCTTAATTTCTCTCATTTGATTTTTAAAGTCTTTTATAAGTTCTTCTATGAATTCTTTTTGGGCAGGTGGCCATTTGATATTATTCTTTGGGGTAGGAGGGGCTTTTTTGCTTCACTATCCTTCTCTGAAGAGGAACCCTGGTCCTCTCTATTCCCATAGTAAGTCTTTATGATTGGATTCTTTCTCTTTTGTCTGCTCATTAAAAAAAAATTGTGACTGTTTATTATTGTAATCACCTTTAGTCCTTAGGTATGGAGGATGGTGCCTCTGGCCTCACATCCTCCTTCAGTTCTCCCCTCTGGCCTGGAACTGGAACCAAGATCTCCAGTCTCCTGTAAGTGCCCACAGCCGGCAGCATTCCTGCCCCACTGCTTCTGCACTCACTGAGTGTATTCTGCTTTCTTTTCTCCCAGAGCTGCATCCAGGCAGCACAACTGGGCTTTGTGTCCCTTATCAGCAGAACTTCCCTGTATCTTCTCCCACTCAGATGCCCAATGCCCCACACTATCTGGGAGGTGAAAATTCCTGTGGCTGGGGCTAACACTGCCTCCCAACCCAAGTAGCCCCAGGGCTCACCCCTTGATGTTTCAGCAGAACTAGCCTGGAGGTGTTTACACTTCACAGGGATGAAACCTGATCCTTCAGATCTTCTCTGGTTGAACCATGAGGACCACTGTTCTGTCCCAACTTTTGTTTATTTTTAGTGCTCTACATTCTCCCTGAGGAACTATTGTGTCTTATTTGTGGGAGAAATCTGGAGAGTTTGGAATTTTCTGGCCTATTCTGCCATCTTCCCAGAATCCTCTCTTCCCTTGAGATTCTTGACTATTTGTTCTTCTAGATAATTCCCCCCACCCAGTTCTATAAAACAATGCTCTGGTAGTTTGTTTGGTATGCACTAAATAAATTTATTAAGATAGTAATGTCGTTTTTATTGTATTTTCATTTCTCTAATAATTTAGGCCTATTTTTTTGTCTTTATTAATTTGTTTTTCACTTTTAGGTTACAAGATTCTGTTCCACGATTCCTTGAGTTTCAAATTTTCTCCCCCTCCTTCTTCTTCCTCCCCCCCCCACCATGGTGGCATGCAATCACGTATAGGATCTGCAAATACTTCCACGTTAGACATTAGTCAGGTTATAAAGAAGGATTGTAATGGACGGAATGAACAATGGGAAAGAGGAAACAAAACCAAACAAGAAAAAGAAAGAGAGCAGGTAATTTGCTTCAATCTGCATTCAAACTCTGTTCTTTCTAGTTCTTTCTCTGAATGTAGACATCTCTCTCCATCATGAATCTTTTGGAGTTGTCTTATAACTCAGTCTATCAAAGTTGGTTGTCATAATATGTTGTGTCTGTAATTGTGTACAGATTTCTTCTGATTCTCACTCAGCATCAGTTCATATAAACCTCTCCAGGTAAATATGAAATCCATCTGCTCCTCATTTCTTATAACACAATAGTATTCCATTACATTCATATACCACAACTTGTTTAGCCATTCCCCAATTGTTGGGCATACCCTTAATTTCCAGTTCTTTGCCACCACAAATAGAGCTGCTATAAATATTTTTGTACATATGGGTCTTCCTCCCACTTCTATGATCTCTTTGGGATACAACCCTAGAAGTGGTATTGCTGGGTCAAAGGATATGAAATTATTTATAGCCCTTTGTGTGTAGTTCCAGATTGCTCTCCAAAATGGTTGAATTAGTTCACAACTCCACCAACAATGCATTAGTATTCAAATTATTCCACATCCTCTCCAGCATTTTTCATTTTCCTGTTTTGTCATCTAAGCCAATCTGACTGGTGAGATGTGGTACCTCAGAGTTGTTTTGATTTACATTTCTCTAATCAATTGTGATTTAGAGCATTTTTTTCATATGCTTATAGATATCTTTAATTTCCTCCTCTGAAAACTGCCTGTTCATATCCTTTGATAATTTAGGTCTATTTTTGTTGCTGTAAAGAGTGCTTTGCAATGCTGTATTTTATCAAAAGTGTTTTCAGTGTTTTTGATATAATAATATGATTTTATTTTTGTTAATTTTCTTAACAATGGTTATTTAATATTTAGTAATGCATTTGTTTATAGTTTTCCTAATGTTCAACCAATCCTGCATTCTTTTTCTTTTTTTGAGAAGGAAGGTAAGGCAATTGGGGTTATGTGATTTGTCCAAGGTCACGCAGTTAGTTAAGTGTCAAGTGTCTGAGGCCAAATTTGAACTCAGGTCCTCCTGACTTCAAGGCTGGTGCTCTCTATTCACTGTACCACCTGGCTGCCCTGAATCTTGCATTCTTGATGTAAATCCAAGCTGATCATAAGTGTACAATCTTTTAAATATGTTGCTCTTTGCTAATATTTTATTAATTTTATTAATATTTTACTATATTTATTAATTTAATATTTTTACTATATTAATTAAATATATTGGTTTATAGTTTTCTTTCTCTGCTTTGTCTTCATTCCCCTCTGATCTGTACTTTTCATTCTCCTGGATTTAGCCACTATGATTAAACTGCCTTCTTAACCTAGAACTTCTATCCACCTAGTGCCTGGGCCTTCTCACTTTGGAATATCACTCCCATATTCTGGTCCCATTATCCTTTTGTGTGGTTCCTTCTGGGGCCTCCATCTTGGGCGTAGGCATAGGCCAGCCATGCTTCATTCTGTGCATCTTGCTCTCTGGACTTCATTACATGACCCCACATGCACACCTTTTCCCCTCCTCCTCTTTTATATATCTCTTCCCCCACCCCCATCATTAGAATGTAAGCTCTTTGAGGGCAGGTACTCCCTTTTTGCTTATATTTGCATCTTCAGCACTTGGCACAGTAACTGGCGTATAGTAAGCACTTAATAAATGAGTGTTACCCACCTACCGATCTCCTCCTGGTTTATTTATCTAGAATATATTTGTGTGGCAGGGTTCTTTATATTCTTTTTTGGCAAATAGCTTACATACTATTAAAATTAATTCTTCAAATGTTTGATAGAGTTCATTTGTCAAGCCATCTAGTTTTGGAGGTTTTTTATTTTTTTATTTTTGGCATATGGCTCGTCCTGGTTCTTCTTCTGAAACCGAATTATTTAAATTATATAATTCCTATTATGTTTATCTTGAGGATTTTATGCTTTTTGTAAATATTCAGCCATTTAATCTAAGTTATCAATTTTGTTGGCACAAAATTAGGCAAAAATAATTTTTGGTAATTTCCTGTACTTCCTCCTCATTTGTTGTCCTATTTCTTCCTGAAATTCAATGAACATTTAAATATTTAGATGATATGTAATTCAATATATAATATATCTGATGTAGGCTGCACATGTACAATCACATTACATATATTTCCACATTAGTCATGTTGTGAAAGAACATATGAGAAGAACAGTGAAAAAGAAAAAACAAAACAAAACAGAGTGAATAGTATACTTCAATCTGTAATCAGACTCCATAGTTCTCTCTCTGGACTTGGATAGTATTTTCCATCATGAGTCATTTGGAATTGTTTTATTGCTAAGGAGAGCTAAGTCTGTCAAAGCTGATCATCACACAATGTTGCTGTTACTGTGTATAATGTTCTCTTGGTTTTGCACACTTCATTTAGCATCAATTCATGTAAGTCTTTCTAGGTTTTTCTGAAATCTGCCTGCTCGTCATTTCTTATAGCATAGTAGTATTCCATTGCATTCATATATCACAACTTGTTCAGCCATTCCCCAATTGATGGGCATCCCTTCAATTTCCAGTTCTTTGCCACCACAAAAAGAACCGCTATAAATATTTTCATATATGTGTGTCTTTTCTCAATTTTTATGATCTCTTTGGGAGATAGATCCAGTAGTGGTATTGCTGGATCAAAGGGTACACACAGTTTTATAACCCTTTGGGCATAGTTCCAAATTGTTCTCCAGAAGGGTTGGATCAGTTCACAGCTCCATCAACAATGCATTAGTGTTCCAGTTTTCCCACATCTTCTCCAACATTTATCATTTTTCCTTTTTTTTTGTCATATTAGCCAATAGGATAGATATAAGGTAGTACCTTAGAGTTGTTTTAATTTGCAATGAAATTTAATAGATTTTGCTGCAGCTCCTTATTTTAACTCTATAAATCTTTAATTTTCAGATGTTCTTCTTGTAAAACTGTATTGTTATAGTCTATTTTCTAATCCATTCTACTGTTCTCTTCCATTTTATGGGTGAATTTTGCCCATTTGTGTTCAAAGTTATTATTTTTAATTGTAAATTTCTCTCTATTCTATCCTCTTCTACTTTTCCTTATCTTTGCTCCCACATTTTTCTCCCTCATCACATAAAGAAGATGAGGAGCAAGTAGGATCTTTAATACTAGTATTCTATAATTAATATGTTTTCCTGCTCTATCCCTTCTTTTCCCCTTACATAGTTCCTGTTTTTCAGGTATTCTGATTTTTTTTTATTATGTCTCCTTGATTTGTTTCCCAAGTTAGTTGTTTTTGATTGCCAGTTACTTACATTTCACTCTATTTTTTCAGTTTTTAAAAATTTTTATTCTAGTATTTCTTTTGTTTCATGGATTTTTGTTTGGTTCATTTTAATTTTCAAGGAGATTGTTACTTGTGCAAAGTTTTGTAACTACTGTATTAACTTTTTTATTCTCCTTCCAATTATTTCCTTCAGAACTATCATTTCATTTACAATATCATTTTTGAAAAGCCCCTTGCTTCATTTCTCTCAGGAATTTTAATACACTTTGTGGTATAGCTGTATTTTTGTTTGAGGATTTGCTAACTGATATTGTGAAGTTTTTATCTTCTTGTAGGTTTGTGTCTTGGTGTCCTAGGTTCCATAATATTTCTTTCTTTCTTTTTTTAAATTTACTTTTATTTTACAACATTCAGTTCCACAGTCTCTTGAGTTTCAAATTTTCTCTCCCTCCCTTGAGCCTCCCCCCCCCTTCATGGCAGCATGCACTCAAATATAGGATCTACAAGTATCTTCAAAAAACATTATTTCTTTTTTTTTGGGGGGGGGAAGGAAGGGCAATTGGGGTTAAGTGACTTGCCCAAGGCCACACAGCTAGTAAATGTTAAGTGTCTGAGGCCAGATTTGAACTCAGGTCCTCCTGACTTCAGGGCTGGTGCTCTATTCACTACTCCACCTAGCTGCTCCCATAATGTTTCTTTAATGGGCTCTTCTATTTATTCATTTGTTCAGCCTTCCTTCTTGAATCAGAGCTTTGTATCTGAACCATGCTCTGAATACTTGAGGAAGGAAGATGGACTCCTCCCCCCTCCCCCCATTTTTATCTTAATCTGCACCACTGCTTCTTCTGGGTACTGAGTACCATGTTCTTCAAGGACCTCAGGAGACAATCAGGCCAGTAAGCAAATTTTTTATGCCCTAAAAAATCTTATCCAGGGTATTGTCTGATTGCTACTTTCCTTGGCTGAACTTTTCAGGTTCTTGACCCCTGATCCCAACAGAGCAACACAGACACAGGTTCTAGGTTTTCCTAGCTTGATCCTGGTCTACACTCTGGCAGACTTCCATGTGCTTGGAATCCTAGGCCAGTTTTTTTTTTTTTTTACTGGATTCCTTCCCTAGTACCCACAAGTTCCTGAATGTCTTTTCATGTGGACCTGGGTTGGAAAAATGAATTTACTATAGTTTCTCCTTAAATTTCTTTATCATTACTCAGTCATATTCTCATTTTTCATCCTTACTAGATTAGTTGTGAGGCTATTATACTCCCATACTTTCTTCCATCTTTGCAATAAGTCCCACTGTTAGAATTTTATTGAGCCTATCGGATGACACTCCTCAGTGCATGTGGTTCCATATTATGGTCACAAAGATTTAGATGTGCAGAATTTACTTCAGGTCTTTGTGTACCTTGGGGTTTCTGTATCTCTTTCATTATACTATGTGTGCCTGGTTGTATATGCATGCTGCATGCACAGGAAGGTTTACAACAATCCCCCATGAATGAGATGGAAGTATTTTACTAAACCTTGAGGGTGGAATATGCTTTCCTGCTATACCTTCTTCTCAGTTAAAAATGTGCAGTTTCTGAAAAATACATTGGATGCCATAGTAAGTTGTTCCTTTCACATTTGGACATTTTTATTTATTGAAAGGTATAGGAAAATAGTATATTTGTGTGAGAAACATTGAGAAAAACAACGTGTCAGAGAAAACTGAGTGGATGTGAGAGAAAACAACTCCTCAGAGGAAATGTACTTGGAGAAATCAAAGATAGCTGAAGTATCTTTCCCCCAGCAACCCATTTATACAAGTGCTGTGTGGATTTTAAGGGTGATAGCTATAAAAGCCTAACTAGAATTTTTTTGGTAACTATAGGGTAGCTGTGCATTGACTATCTGGAATGGGTCTTGTGGTCCATGGGTGAATTTTGGTTTCTCACTCTAAGGCAGAGGTGAGTTACTTTACACAAGGAAACACAGCTTTGGGGCAGGGATCATACAGCAACTGGAGTTGGGGACCAGAGACAGAAACAGAATGGCTTGAAACTGAGTGGAGAAGGATTAGAAGAACAGGAGAAAAGGACAGCTACTTTAACATGAACCCAGCCAAGACCAGATGAATGGAGGTAACAGCTTTCCAGCTAGTGCTGGGAGCTGAGTTGATTGGAGGAAAGAAAAATTCTCAGCCATTTGAAGAGCTGACTGGGGAAAGTAAAGGGTAGGCTTTATTTCCTTTTACTACCACCATCTTGAAAAGTAGAAACCTCTTAGAGAGTTTGTCTTCACTGGTCTTTACTGTCACCTCCAACAGTAGAGAGGAAAGTCCAGGAAAGTGGAGTAAGCAAACCTGAGTGGGGAAAATTGTGGGGTTTTTTGCCCTTTTTTTTGGAGGCGCAATTGGGGTTAAGTGACTTGCCCAAGGTCACACGGCTAGTAAGTGTTAAGTGTCTGAGGCAGAATTTGAACTCAGATCCTCCTGACTCCAGGACTAGTGCTCTATTCACTGTACCACCTAGCTGCCCCAGGGGAACTGGTAAGTTAACTGGAACTGGGAGTCCAGTTAAGACATATCATTGGTCCTTTTTGAAAAATTAAGGACAGACAACAAGTGAACAGAGCTTAATAGCTCTACAGACCAGTTTCTGGTTTCACCAAAAGAGCAGTAACACCTTCTTCAGCAACCCAAGAGTAGTAGCTAGTGAGTAGCTGTAGATAAGCCAGAAGTGACTGTCTCTCATGGAGACTGACATCCAGACTAGTAGCCCAGAGCTGTGAGTTGGCCCAGATACTTGTTTCTCTACCTTTGCATCTCTGCTAGATTTCTGCAAATTTGTGCCCGTTCTCCCCCATGAATACTTTGCACATTGATGGGAGAGCATGATTTATGGGTATATCATTATATAATGATTATTTTTCGTTTTGTCTTTGTATTTAATAAATATTTCATGATTAAGAATTATTGGTGTCATATTGTCTGATTTGTTTATTTGAGTAGCACATGGGAGGAGGCTCACAAATTAAAGTAATGAGCAGATAACCTATAGTTCTTCCACACCAGGATCACCCTTTGGACTCTGAAAGAGTTATAGCTGCATGGCCACCCACTATGGGGAACCACCCCAACCTGCCAATATGTGTGTAAGTGAAATGAATACTCTAGTCCAGCCTAGAGAGAGAGTTGGGCTCAGTGAAATGCCAGTATTATACCATTTTCCTTACAATGTAGTAGACGGCCCTGTGCCAGAAAATATTGGTAGGGGTATATGGGTAACGTATACCCTTAACCCATTATGCATCATCATTGATAAACTAAGCACCCTCTGGGATGACTTACAGCTACTTGTAAATGCACCATCTCCCTGTGTCTGTTGAAATATTGTACAATCTTAATTTAAGGCAAATGGGGATATCTCTGGTTTCTAGGGAATCAGACCCCATAAAGGGCTACTGTTCCCTTAGGACTGTCAAAGCTGAAATAGTGGACAGGAAAGAGTTGGCCTCTAGATTTAACCCCTTTAGATTTATCCTTCAGAGAAGTCTTCCCAATGATGTACATAAATTCTACTTCCTTTTCCTTTGGATTTTGCTCTGAACTCTTTCTATATGGGTAATCCTTTGATGTCAAATTTTTAGTTGTATTTGGTGGAGATGTCTTTTAGGGATCTGGTCCTTCGACTTTCCCATGCTTTTGTCTGTCTGTTTACCAAGGAGTCTGAGAGTGAATGTAAATAGCAATCATTTCTATTCTGGTCAGAAACTCTGAAGGACTTCCCCTCCCTGATTGATTCTTTTGTGAAGGCAAAGTAGGCCATCTTTTACCTAGCTTTTGACTACTGAATAGGTGTTGCCTCAGACAAACTGAGACCTGGGAAAGAACTTTGCTTAAGAAGGCCAAGATCTCCCAATGCATTCTGGGCCATTGCCAGTCATCCAGACCTATGACTTGCCTCTAGACTCTAATGACTGTGGGGGAGGGAGTGGGGCTGATGACTTTGCACAGCTATGCCTCACTTGAATCCAATTCACTGGCAAGTTCAAAACTTCACCCTCCTGATGTAATTGGTTCTTTTTGAGAATGAAGGACAAACAATAGCCACCAAAGTGTCTGACTAGCTCTCCTAAAAACTATATGTGACAATGCATGATTTTCAAAGGGCTGCTTAGGGTGGCTTTCCAGTAGTGTATGATCTTGCATTTTCTCAAAACACCAAGATTTTGGAGCAAGACACAATCCCTTAGCAGGAATTCCTAGCAATAAACTTGGACATTACACTATAAGTTATAGCTTTCCACGCTCTTTTGAGCTGAAGCTATTGCCAGGCAATAGGCCTCCCTCAAATGATTTTTCAGGTGAGTGACTTACCAGTCATGAGTCTCTATATCTTCTTGATCCTTAGAGATGCCAAAGTACAAGTCCATTGGCAGTGGGGCTTTTAGGCTGTGGTCTTGTTCCTGGTGACATTATACTTATACATCACATGCTGACTCCAGCGACTCACCCACCTGGGCCTCTGTTTCCCCATCATGCTCAACAGTTAAAAAACTTTGGATATGCATCTCTCTGGGGGTGGCTTTTTAGACTTTTTAATTCCTCCTAGATCAAATACCTCCTTGGGTAGTCAGCTCTCAAAAATCTGAACTTTGATAAAAATAAATTCTTTCAAGGAAACCAAAGTAAAAAAACTTCTACTAGAACACTTTGGTGACTGCAGAAGCCCTCTGGTTGCTGGTTGGATAGGCTTATGTGGGTGGCATACCTGAACCAAAGGGCCTACCTCCAGGGCAATGGTGTCAAACTCAAATAGAGACAGGGCCACTAATCTATACCAAAGATACCCTATGGGCTGTGTGGTGACTTACTTTTAAAATGTTCTGGTATCTGTGTCATATTGTATTTTTATTTTGTTTTTGTTAAATATTTCCCAATTACATTTTAATCTGATTTGGGCTGCATTTGAGTGTTGCAGTCCATAGATGGCTAGAAGACTGTGTGTTTGACACCTCTGCTTTAAGATGGGCCTTTCTAGAGTAAAGGCGTTTTATGCCCACCAGCTCAGCTGCTTACATCCTTTGTCAGGAGCAGCTGAGCTTTTCTCTGAATGCACCAAGCATGGGTCTCACACTTCTTGTAAAGTTCTCTTGTCTAATGTATCCAAATAAGTTTTTTTTTTGCTTTTTTAGAGGTTGGAAGGTTAAGTGACTTGCCCAAGGTCACACAGCTAGTTAAGTGTCAAGTGTCTGAGGCCGAATTTGAACTCAGGTCCTTCTGACTCCAGGGCTGGTGCTCTAGTCACTGTGCCACCTAGCTGCCCCCTATCCCAATCATTGTTATAGCCATGGATAAGTTAAATTTGGGCTACACTTATTGACTTTTCACGGGCTCTGACTCCACTTTTTTTGATACCGGCCTGATAGGTTTCAACTTCTGGAAGAGTAGTACTAGATTCTCTTGTGTGCATTTAGTTTGTTCCCAGACTGTTCATAGTTGAAATAAGATACCATTTGGGGCATACTCTTCAGTGTCATGCCATCTTGACTTTTGAACCTGAACCTCCTTGGTTCTCGGCATGTGACTCTGGACAATCATACAGACAGCAAACCTGTCTGGAACGTTTTAGGTAGTTTGTCTGATTTGGTTTGGTTCTTACTTTGGTCTCTGTGGTTCACACCTGAGTGGACTGCTTGAAGATCCACGGGATCAATTTTTGTAGCTTGAAGCTGTTTTCTTTGTCTGTATGTTGCCCCGATGTTCCTGTTAAATGGGATCAGTCCTGAGTGGCTGAGGGTCTGTCCTAGCTGCTTAACCAGGTAGGGTTTCAATAACGTCACTTGGTGCCCCCTCCCCCTGCCTGCCCATCCCCCAGCACTTGGGTGAGCCTAGTGTCATTGCATACACAGAGTCACTGCAACTTTAATCACAGGTCTCTGCAGTTGTCACTTGAGCCTTTGCACAAAGCTGGAAAACTGCTTTTCCCTCTGAGTGGAAGATAAAGTTAGGAACTTAACATGAACATCCTCTCTGTTCTCAGTGTCACCAAAGTGTATATCCTGAGGCTATAGACATTTGAGTACTATAATGGGAATTCCATTTTCAAGGTGTGTAGAATATCAAAGAGAGATCCACTGAGGTTCTAGCAAATAAAGGTCCACTGGGCCTCTGCTCAAAGCACCTGCCATTTGTGCAGTGACATGGAGGCATGTTCCAATGGTGGTCTGAAAACTGAATCTCTAGGCAAGATTATATTGTTCCTGAGAATAACTGTGATTGTATATGGGGTGTCCTCGCAGGCTACAGCATCTATATGACAACCTAGGCTCGTGCCTCTGCTGTCTTCCAGTTTCCAGCTAAGGAAGAGAGTGTTTTAGTCCATAGCAGGGTCCTCCCAGTATTCCACAGCCAACCTTCCTTATCTATACGATAGTCTGTGCCCAAGTAAAAGATTGAGCAACTAGTCTCCCAGGAGCCCCTTCTTCAGGTACTCTGGGGGCTTGGGAAGGCTCCACAGTCTCAGGCAGCTCACACAAGCTTGGTGACCTCCTTTGCTGAATGTCATCTCCAGCCCCCCTCTCCCACCTTCCCTTTAGGCCTCTACAATCCACATGCCTCAGTCTCTATCTGAGTTGTTCCCTACTGCCTGTGGTTCCTAATACACGGATCTCTTTTGAAGAAGCAAGCCCTCCTTAGGTGCATGTATATCATTCTCTGCAGTGCTAATCACTCTTGTAGGAGCAAGAGTCAGATTCTTAGTTTTGTTCCTTCCTCTGTTGCTGTTTCAATGTCACTGTCTGGGAGCTGGTTCCTCAGTATATGTCAGTCCCTGAAGGGGCATTTGGATGTACAGGCCTAATTATCTCTGGCTCTTCTTGCATAGTCTAGCATTCCTTCTAAGGTGCATTCTGTGTAACAGAAGTGATGCCAGAGCGTGGATGGAGCTGAGACAGACTCTCCTGGCTACTTTTGGGGACACAGATCTGTGCTGATTGATTTGGGGGTGATGCATCAATCTCTTGGTCCTTGGGGTGGTACCAGGTGGGGAGAGATGCATCGAGAAGTATTGACTACTTAACCAAGAAGCGCTGTCTATTCAGTAGACTCAGTCAATCCATGAACATTTATTAAATATCTTATGTGTCAGGCACTAAGCTAAATGCTGAGGTTACAAAAGAGGCAAGAGACAGTCCCTTTCCTGAAGGGAGACCAAAAGTTAATGGGGGAAACAACAATAAACAAATATATACAAAGCAGCTATATACACATAAGTGGAAAATAATGAAGAGAGGGAAGGCACTAGAATTCAGAGGGGTTGGGAAAGGCTTTCTGTAAAATATGGTATTTCAGTTGGGACTTAAAGGAATCCAGGAAAGCTTGATGAGGCAGAGATGAGTCAGGAGAGCACTCTAGGAAAAGGAGACAGCCAGAGAAACTGCCCAGAGCTGAGAGAGGGAATGTCTTGTTCATGGAACAGCAGGAGACCAGTGACACTGGACTGACATATGGGTAGGGAGCAAGGTGTAAGGAGACTGAAAAAGTAGGAGGGGGCTAAGTTATGAAGGGCTTGGAACACCAGAGGATCTTGTGTTTGATCCTGGAGGCAATAGGGAGTCACTGGAGTTTATTGAGTAGGAGGGTGACATGATTTGACCTGTGTTTTAGGAAAACACTTTGGTGCCTGAATGGAGGCTAGATTACAGTGGGGAGAGACTTGCGGCAGGCAGACCCACCAGCAGGTTATTGCAGTAGTCTAAGGGTGAGCCTGCACTAGAGGGGTGGCAGTGTCAGAAGAGGAAAGGGGGCATATAGGAAAGATGTTCCAGAGGTGAAACCAACAGATTGAATTTGGAGGGGGGATAAGAGGTCTAGGATGACTCCTACGTTGTGAGGGATTGGGAGGATGGTGTTGCCTTTACAGTAACAGATAAGGTGGGGTTGGGTTGATGGTAATAGATAATGAGCTCAATTTCGGACATATTGAGTTTAAGATGTCTACTAGACATCCAGTTTGAGATGTCTAAAGGACAGTTGGAGATACAAGATTGGAGGTCAGCAGGGAAGTTGAGGCAGGAGAGATAGACTTGAAAATCATTAGCATAGAGGTGGTAATTAAATCCATGGAAGCCAATGAGATCACTGGATGAAGCAGTATAGAGGCAGAAGAAAAGAGGGCCCAGGACAGAATCCTGTGGGACACCTAAGGTTAGAGGTCATAATCTGGATGAGAATCCAGCAAAGGAGATTGAGAAAGAATGGTCAGGTAGGTAGAAGAAGAATTTTTGTTGTTCATTCATTTCAGCCATGCCCAACTCTTCATGACCGCATTTGGAGTTTTCTTGGCAAAGATACTTAAATAGTTTGCCATTTCCTTCTCCAGTTCATTTTACAGATGAGGAAACTGAGACAAACAGGGTTAAGTGACTTGTATAGGGTCACACAGCTAGTACATGTCTATGGCTATATTTTAACTGAATTCTTCCTGACTCCAGGTCCAGCACTTTATCCACTGAGTCATTTAGTTGCTCCGCAGGAGAGAGTGGTGACCTAAAAATCCAGAGACAAGAGTGCATCAAGATGTTGATCAGTCCTTAAAAGCTACAGAGAGCTCGAGGAGAATGAGGATTGAGAAAAAGACATTGGATTTAGCATTTAAGAGATAATTGGAAACTTTGGAGAGAGCAGTTTGGGTGGAATGATGTGATTGGAAGCCTGATTATAAGAGGTTAAGAAAAGAGTGAGAAGAGAGAAGGTGGAAGGACCTATTATAGATGGTCTTTTGTAGTTTAGCCAAAAGGGCAGAAGAGGTGTAGGATGATAATTAGGCATGGAAGGACCAAGTGAGGGTTGTTTTCAGAATGAAGGAGACATGGGGATGTTTGTAGGCAGTAGGAAATGAGAGCAGGAAAGAAGCCAGTGGAGATTGGAAATAAGTGAAGGAAGGAGAATGACAGAGGGGACAGTCTGTTTGAAGAAGACAGGATGTAATTGTATTGCTTGAACAGGTAGAGGGGGTTAGCCTTAGTAAGGAGTAAGACCACTTCAGCATGTGAGACAGGGGTGAAGGAGGAGAAAGTAGCAGAAGGAGCCTGAGTGATCGGTATAAGGAAGACGGAGAACAGGGAGTTCATAGTGGATGATCTCTTTTTTTTCTGTAAAAGATGAGGCAAAGGGTGTTGGGGCCATGGAAGGTTTGAGAAGGGATAAAAGGTTTGGAAGAGCCACTGTTGGGAGTTTGATACGTTGATGAGAGAAGTATAGCAGCAATGAGGCTCCAGTTGTGTAGCATAGATTTGAAGTGGACTAATAATGGGTATGTGATTTTTCTTCACCTTCATTCAGCAGCAAGTGTATAAGAGCAAATGCAGAGGGTGGTTGGAGTGATCCAAGGCTGAGGCTTGGCTGGGCATAATGACAAGGGGGCTAGAGACTAGGACAGAGAAGAGAACTTCTGTTCTCACTTTCTTCTCCTCTCTTCTGTGGCTTGATGACTCTTTCAGCCTTTTTCTTGGATTTCTCACAAATGTGTGGTCCTCCCCTCCTCTCTAGAATCTGTGGCAGCTGCTCTCACATGGAGCTCATCCAGGTTAGTTTGAGACTTAGTCTCAAGGCTCTGACTGTCTCTCCTGCCTTGTGTTTCTTTTCTTGATCACAGATGACTGAACAGAAATCCTGAGAGATGGACTTCTTGGGACCTGTGGTTATTCCAGCCTTTCCTAGGTCCACAATCAGTGTCACCTGCCCTACAGATCTCAGTATTCAGAGAAGATGACCCCCACCACGAGGATGAGCCCAAGTCATGATATGGCTTGCCGGGAAATATGAATGTTGAGAAGCTACCAAAGTAGTGAATGTGGAGCTAAGTTGTAGGTGAAATGCTATTCAGCAGCCCCCAAAATGTTTCATGCTTCGATGTTTTCATTCTCAAAGAGGACCATGATATCTGGAAGGTGATGCCATGACCTGTGAGTGAATTGGATTTAAGTGAGGGAGGTCTGTGTAAAATCACCAGCCTCACTTTCTCCTCTGGAAACATTTGGATTCAGCAGCAAGATATAGATCAGGACGATTGGAGATGTCCCCAGATGTTTTAAATATCAGCCTCTGGAAAGAGTATAATAGGATTTATAGATTACTTTGTAATGATAAAAGATTTTGTTAATATAAGCTTGTGAGTCTTTTGTGTTCTAAGAATTTCTTTTGTGTGTAAGAAATAAATAGCTGTCCTCTACATGATCTTTCTTCTACATTGATTCTAGCAAAAAAAAAACTCTTGATCCCTTTTGGTGAGACCTCAGACTTGAGGCCAACTTAATATTTAAATGTTTGACATGAAGAGCCAGAGACTACAAGAAAGACCCTGACTCCTCCCTTTAAAGGCTAGGCTTCCCCAAGCCTGAGCTGGGGCCCCTTAGGGGGACAAGTGTTCCTATGTCTCTGTTACAGAAGTATTATTTTATTATGTAAAATGTCTGAGAGCAGGGATTATTTCATTTGTTGCTTTTATATCCCTTCCCTAGCACCAAGAGTAAAGGGTGTCATCAGAAGATTATATGACAGAAAAAAAGATGAACTGGTGATGTGGTGAGAGAGGAATGGAGGGCCAGAGTGTTCCTCAGATAACCTTGAGGTAGCAGAAGAAAGCCAAGAAGGTCTCCAGTGCTTTGGATGGGTCCCCCAGGGAACTTTTGGGAGGTCAAGGACAGGAGTTACATAGGCTGGACATTTACTCTCTAGACTCTCCTCTTGGACTTTACTCCAGAAACCCCTCTCCACTGCCCCACCCCACCTCATGTCAGGCCTGAACTTCACATGTGGAAAGTATCCTTCACACCTGTGACCCCTCCCTGTTATTGCTTGGTTCCTCCCAGAACTTCCAGGCTTCCCATGCCTTTGTTCCTCTCTAGGGTGTGTTCCTGACTCTCTTCCCCAAGATTTTCTGTGTGGTGCCTCCCACCTTCATGGTGTGCTTTTATTCCCACCTCTGCCTCCTCCCTAGAAAGGAACCTTCCCAGCTTTCTTTTATTTTAACTTCCCCACCCCCACCCCCCTTAGAATGTAAGCTTCTTGAGAGCAGGGGCTGTCTTTCTTTCCGCTTGCATCTGTATTCTCAGCACTTAGCACAGTACCTGGCACATAGTGAACTCTTAATAGTTCTTAGTTGACTTTCACATGGGTATGGATGGTACATTGCATTGTTGGAAAGAACTCCAAAATCAGAGAGACCACAGATCTGTTTGAGAAATTGAGTAGATATCCCTAAACTAGTACAGTACCTTTCACAGAATAGGTGTCCAATCAATGTTTAATAGAGATGAATTAGAACAGATCACTTGTTACATGCTCATTCCTGGGAGGCCTGTGAGCTAGACTAGAGAATTACCCACGTGCCCACCATATAGGAATAATATTTGCATAGGGGTGGTTTGAGAAAAGGGACAACAAGTTATCATTATTATAGTTTGTTGGTGAGATCAACACATGAAATGTCTATAAGATAATCCATAATATATATGTGTGTGTGTATGTCATTTTCTCCTTCCCCTTTCCTTTTCAGTTTAAAACTCTTTTGATTAGATATTAAAGCCTCCAAGCAAATACATTTTTATCAGCCCTTGTCAAATGTATTCCATCCCCAAGACCAGCCATGCCTCCATTCTAACCATGTCTAGAAATCCAAAGCTTGTCTTCAGACACATCTTTTTAAAATCAGTTATTCACTTCCCATATTTGCTTTTCTCTTAGGCAAACTTAACTAGTTATTTACTTCCCAGACCTGCCTTTACCTTTGGTACCTATGGCATTTTAACACTGTAGGTGGCTACTCCTATTAGTATAGCTTATGAGTCCTACCTAGGATGTTTCCCATGAACAATCATGGCGGTATAGGCCTTTAGGAAAGGCATCTTAATGGTATAGTGAGAAGTTATTATAACCTGCTGCCCCTCACCCCAGCCTCGTGGGTGTATACTCACAGTATCTGGTAGTGAAATGTGTATGATGTAGGCAAAAGGTAACTCACAGCTCCTGGTACTGTTCTATCTCTTTATAGAGTTCTTACAAGACTTCCCCCCAAATATTGGCTCTTTACTGGGAGAGTCACTGAGCTGGGCTTTCAGGTCTGCTCTTCTCTTGAAGGAAGCACTTATTGCCTACTCTGCCAGGCACCATGCTAAGCACTTTTTGTAAATATTATTTTTCCCATTATACAGTTGAGAAAACTGAGGCAAGCAGAGGTTAGATGACTTGCCCAAGGGCATATAGCTAGTAAGTGTCTGAGGCTGAATTTGAACCTCAGTCTTCCTGAGTCCAGACCTAGACCACAGATCCACTGTGCCACCTAGATCCCTCCCTTGATACCGTACGTAGCTCTCTTCTCTGATGTAAAGACCCACGCTCCTTGCTTCCTCTTTAGGCGACTGTCTCTCTGTATCCTTGTTTGTTCTCTGGTGTATCTCTGATCCTTGCTGGATGCATTGTCTTTTACTGGTATAATAGCCCTGGTATAATGTCCAGTGGGGGCCCCAAAGAAGGGCAAGTCCCTTCCATAGGATTCTCCCCCATGAACTGCTCTGGAGATTGGATTCCTCCAGCTCTTAAACTTGGAACTGCTGAAATCCATCCAGCTATTTAAAGCCCCCAGGTATGTAGCCAGTTCACTTGCTCAGTCAATCTCTGTTGTTCCCTACTTGGCCCACTCAAAGAAGTTTGAACCTCACCAAGGGATCACAGGGTGTAGACACATTAAAACTTGATCAGTTGTGACTACATTCTATAGTCACAACGTAGATCAATGGAGCTAGGTGATAGCGGAAAGAAGCGAATCCTTCCCTTGTATTTGTCTCATTAGTACCTGGAACATACTAGGCACTTAAGAGATGTTTATCTTTAGGAAGCTAATGACTAATGGAATTAGGCTGGTATTGGGCTAGTCCTATCTGATTCTTGCCAGACTTGGAAAGACTAAGGGAGTTGTGAATTGCTATCAACACTCTCCTTTGCAAATCTGTAAAATCTTGTAGAATGAGTGGAGGAGGTTGAGAGACTGGACTTGAACCTTCCCAATGACTTCAGAAAGGGCCAGAAAAGTGGAGAACACCCTGATCATTCTTCTGTTATCCTTTCTGGTCAGTTGGTCGACATTTATTAAGCACATACTATTACTGCACACTAATGAAGCCCAGGAAGCCAGGATCCAGAGGTGGGGAGGGAAAGGATTCCAGGTACTGAGGACAGTCAATGCAAAGCCCAGAGTTCTAGGGTGATGCATGAAGAACAGTAAGGCCAATGTCACTGAATGGCAGAGCAGCTAGAGGGGTGTGAAGTATAAAAAAACAACTGGAAAAGTAGGAGGGGGACTGGTTTTGAAGGGCCAATAGATGATATACATACATACAAATACGCAATACGTATGTATATGTATGTAGACATAGACATGCATACATATATGTCTGTGTGTATATACACAATATGTCCCAGAGGCAGCAGAGAGAGAATGGAGTTTATAGAGTAGGGGAGTGACATGGTCAGATCTGTGCTTTAGTAAAATCACTTTGGCGGTTGAGTGGAGGATGCATTAAAGACTTGAGGCAGGGAAAGCAATTAAAAGACTATTCAAGATGGAAGGTGATGAAGGTCTCCATGAATGGAGAGAAGGGGATGTTATCAGAGATGTGAAGGAAGAAATGATAAGACTTGGCCACAAACTGGATATAGGAATAAGAGAGAGCAATGACTACAAGGTTGTAAACCTGGGTGACTGGGAGATAGAGATGCCCTCAACGCTAATAGGGAAATTTGTAAGAATGGCAGGTTTGGGGGAAAGATAGTTGTCCTGTTATGGATGTTGAGTTTGATATGTCTACAGGATAGCCAATTGGAGACGTCAAAGGGCAATACCTGATATGAGAGTAGAGGTCAGGGTAGGAGAAGCTTGTTTTTATTGTTAAGTCAATTTTAATTGTGTTTGACTCTCTGTGACCTCACTTGGGGTTTTCTTGGCAAAGATACTGGAGTGGTTTGCCATTTCCTTTTCCAGCTCATTTTGCAGATGAGGAAACTGAGGCAAACAGGGTGAAGTGACTTGTCCATGGCATCCATCTACCAAGTGTCTGAGGCCAGATTTGAACTCAGGAAGATGAGTCTGGGAGGAGATTAGGACTGAGATCTGAGAATCATCTGCATAAAAATAGTAATTGGACCCACCAGACAAGAAAATATAGAGATAGAAAGAAAGAGGGCCAAGGGCAGATGCTTGGGGGCTCTGCAGGCTTTGCTTCTTAACCTCTGGACTTCATCAGGATGTTCTTGTTTGGGTGCCTTCACCCTTCTCCTACACCCCTGCTTTTTAGCTCCATTCTATGTGTTTGTTGTCTTCCCCCATTAGAATTCCTTGAAGATAGTGACTGTCTTTGTATCCACAGCATTTAGCACAGTGCCTGGTACACAGTAAGAACTTAATAAATGCTTGTTGACTGATTGACTGGATGGAGATTGAGCAAAGGAGACTAAGACAGAGCAGCCAGAAGACAGAACCAGGAGAAAGCAGTTGTCAGAAAAACCTAAAGAAGAGAGTATATCTGGGATAAGAGGGAAATTGATAGTGTCAGAGGTTTCACAGAGGTCAGCAATGAAAAATGAGAAGAGGCAAGAGTTCTTTGGTGACTTAGAGAAGACAGTTTCAGTTGAATGCTGAGGCCAGATCTCATCTCTTCTCTCAGGCTCATTCCCAATTCTTCACTAATTCAAACTCTCCTTTCCAAGCCTTCTTCCATCCTCTATCCCTTTGTAGGTAGCACAGTGGATGATAGTCTACTAGGGCTGGAGTCAGGGAGACCTGAGTTAAAATCCAGCCTCAGACACTTGACCTTAGGCAAATCATTTAACCTCTGCTTGTCTCATTTTCCCCAGCTTTAAAATGGGGATCACCATAGTGTCTACCACCCAGGCTTGTGGTGAGGATCAAATGAGATAATATTTGTAAAAAGTGCCTGACACACAGCAAGAGCTAATATATTCAAATTCCTTCTCTGTCCCTCCCTATCCTACCAAGCTCCCCCTTTTCATTCATGGAGTTCTCAAATTCCTACCTTAAAGAAGTGTTCCTTGCCTGATTGAAAGACTGCTTAGTGATTCCTTGCATAAACATATCAATCCCAATATCTTCAACTACGATCACTTTTTTACTTACACCTAATATTTGTGCTAAAACTTTCTTCGAATAAAGAACTTGTGCACATATTTAGTACTTTTTCTGTTGTCTATATGGTTTTTTTGGTTGTTGTTCAGTTGTTTCTGTTGTGTCCAACTCTTTGTGACCCCATTTGGGTTTTTTTTTTTTTTGAGCAAAGATGATTTGCCATTTCTTTCTCCAGATCATTTTACAGATGAGGAACTGAGGCAAACAGGGTTAAGTGACTTGCCCAGGGTCACACAACTAGTAAGTGGCAGAGGCCAGATTTGAACTCAGAAAAATGTCTTCCTGACTTCAGGCCTGGCACTCTATCCACTGTGCCACCTAACTGCTCATTCTGTAATATAGAGACCACTATGTCTCATCTTCCATCTTTCCAACAAAGTATCCCAAGGGACACTTTAAGAAATGATTCTGATGATGTGAATTCAGGTAGGGGTAGGTAAAGAGGATGTGCTGTAGAGAAAGAGAAACACAGAAATGGTATGTGCTTTGTAGACACATGTAGACCCACCAGGGAGAGCTCTGCTTCTTCCAGATAAGTACATAGGCAACTGGACTCATCTACAAGAGTGTGTACACACACAGACACAAACACAGACACACACACACACACTCACACTCCGAGCTGTGAAATCACTCATGTGGAGGTGGTTGGTGGCTGTGGAGAGGAGGGGGGGGGCAGGAGGGCGGAATGTGGGTTGGGCAAAGTTTAGAATTACAGTGCAGCAGAGGCGTTCTCAACCCATACTTTAAATAGCCAGCACCTTCCCCCTTGGATTCTTCTTCTCCCCCTTAGCTGGACCCCTGGCAGCTCCTTCCTTAAGGTCTGTAACATTTCCTTATTTGTTTCTCTCTCTCTCTCTCTCTCTCTCTCTCATTCTGTAGAGTAGGTTCTGGTCTTCAGGTTGAGTTCATCCAAAATCAGATTTTTTTTTCTTAAAAAAAAGACAGAAAAAATTATTTGTGGGAATGTGTATGAAAACATATGATGTCTCCTTCCTTCTTCTAGATGTGTTTCCTCCTCAGATATACTATATACATATGTGTATTATATATATACACATACATATATATGTACACACAGATACACACATACATACATATATGTATATATCTTTTATGGCTGCTTGATTTGGGGACAGTGTTATTTGCTAGACAAGAGCCCCAAAGGGAGGTAAGGCACCTGAGTTCTTTCATCAAGTGATTAAGGGTTGCCTGATTCCTGGCCCTAGGGTCTTAATGTCTTCTAGGAAATGGAGCAATGGCTGGCTTCAGGTGGGAGTGAGAGCTTTGGAAAATCTCTGCAGCAATTTGTCTTTAGAGACCCAAGAAAGGGTTGTTTTACTGGAGAGAAGCTAGCAAGTTGTGAGAACTGTGTTTTTTTCTGTGCCCTAGAAAAGTCCATCAGGAAGAGAGGGAAAGGAAAAAACCAGCCAAGAGAGCAAGAGAGTTTTCACACACCAGTACTTGGAGAGGACCAAAGTCCTCATTTTTCCCTTCCTAATCTCCCCATAATCACCTGAACCCTTTCCTTTTATCCCTAAGCTATATTGACTACCAAGCGTGGCTCTTCTCTCTGTCCTAATAGTAGGTCAGTATATTGTTGGGGCAGCAGAGATACTGGAAGGCCTCTGCGGTATAGAAAAAATATGTATTGTCCCCTTTCTCCTATTCTTTCTCCCTTAGAGGTACTGCTGGGCAAAATTAATAGAATCCTTGGTTGATAGTTATAGTCAGGGCCCCCTCAAGTATATTCCATTAATAGGACTGGGGCTGGAGAAAAGGACATTTCTAAGACTGGTCATCTCTATGTGCTCTAGGCATTGTCTAGAAGCTCTCATCCCTTCTTTTTAAACTTGTCCTTTGAGACCCAGTGGGCCCTCTTTGACAAAGATGTGGTGGAGAAGGGGAGTGATACACATTTTTTTATGTCCTAGAAACTTTGAGAGGCCTTTATTGGCTTTTAGAAATAGGGTCTAGGAATCAGCTATCCCTTGAAAGCATCTAAAGTGGAGTATCTCATTTTTTTCATTCTTCCCCTTATTTCCCCATCACATTCATCTCTTTCCCTGACCCTGTCCCATGGAGGAAAATAAAAGACCAATCTGACAATCATCCAACCTCTTGTTTGTAAATCTTTAGTAAAGGGGAACCTACAAACCACTGAGGCAGCCCATTCTACTTTTGGACTACTTTGGTGCTTAGAAGTTGTTTTTCCCCTGACATTAATTCTAAGTCCATCCCTGTACAACTTGAATCCATTGTTCAGAAGTTCTGCCTTCTGGAGCCCAGCAAAACAAATGTAGTAACTATAATAATAATAATAATAATAATAATAATAAGCATTTTATAGCACTTTAAATTTTGCAAACTACTTTACAAATTCTATATGATTTGATTTTCATAACAATCCTGTGGGGAAAGGTGCTATTATCACCCCCATTTGATAGACAAGAAAGCTGAGGCTGAGAGGTTAAGTAAATGCCTGAGATGGAATTTGAACTTAGTTCACATGACAGCCCTTCAAATACTTGAAGGATATTATCATGCTCCCCTACTCAAGCCTTCTCTTCTCTAAGTTAAACACCCCCAGTTCTTTCAAACAATTCTTTTTTAACATAATCTTTAGGCTCTTCATAGTTCTGTTTACTCAACTCTGGATGCTGTCTTATCAATGGCCTTCCTAGAATGTGTCTTTCAGAATGGAAAATATCATCAACGCTACCACAACTATCCCCATTTTACAAGATGTAGCAGGCTAGTTGCTGCACTGAAAGCAGAACCTAGACAATGCCTGTGGTCATGTGACCCTTTCCCCCTTCACATGCCCTACATAATCCATGGGAATCTGTGGGGAACTCAGTCTGGGCTTTTGGGTTTAATGAATGCCTTCTAGCAGGAAGGAAGGGATACCAGTATAGAGAATCTTGGGGTGTAGACTCAAGTTGGTCTCAGAAACTGGAGCATTTAGATATTTCTCAGTAGGAGATGCTATGGATGAAGTGACCACTGAGGTAGAATTTCTTCCTCCTTCCCTCCCTCCCTCCCTCCCTCCTTCCCTCCTTCCTTCCTTCCTTCCTTCCTTCCTTCCTTCCTTCCTTCCTTCCTTCCTTCCTTCCTTCCTCCCTCCTTCCCTCCTCCCTCCCTTCCTTCCTATGTCTCTCTGTCTTTCTGTTACTCTCTCTGTCTCTGTCTCTCATCTGCACTTGGGGAACTAGGGGATTTTCATTTCTAGGGATTTCCTATCAATAACAAGACTTCCTATCTCTGTTCCAGGTGGGATGGATAGCAGGGTCCCTGGTGCAACCAGCAATGGAAAGACAATATCAACTTATTCAGTTGTGGAAAAGGAGAAAAAGGAGGAAGAAGAGGAGGGAACACTAGAGCGGGGTCACTGGAACAACAAGTTGGAATATGTGCTGTCTGTAGCTGGGGAAATCATTGGGCTGGGCAATGTCTGGAGGTTCCCCTATCTCTGCTACAAGAATGGGGGAGGTGAGCACCCACTGGCTCCCACCAGGAGGGGAAACTGTTTTCATCTCCTGTACCCATGATTCCTTAGGTGTCCTAAAGTCTCAAGGCTCCTCATACTTTTCCTTGGACCTTTCCTGGATCTACTGAGCCGCCTCCAACATCATGACCTTTGGACCTGGCTGTTCTTGCGTCCTAGAGATAGCCACTACAAATCAGGGAGTGGGGAGTGTAATCCTTGATTCCACTTCTCTAGGGTGTCTGCTGGTTGGGTGTTTCTGTCCTTCAGAGCTATAACTAGATCGGGGTGACAGGGGCTTGGTCCTTTGATGAACTTTAGAGGGGCTGAAGAACAGCACTCTCAGCCCTTAAAAAGCATAGAAGTAACTAATTTTAGCATTTTTTTCTGTCTGGAACAGAATTGTGATTTTATTGGTATAGGAAATTCTTAGTGAGAATAAGCCAGGGCTCTGCAATTTAGAAAGCTGTCTGGGCACTTAGTGGTTAAGCGACTTGCCTAGCTAGGCTCACACAGTCAGTACGTGTCAGAGGTGGACTTGAACTCAGGTCTTCTTAATTCTGAGGCTGGCTGCATGTGATGTTGCCTCTCTGTGCTTAGCAAAAGTCATTAAATGGAGCTGAGAAATTGTGTTATCTTAGGGAATCTATGGTGTCTTGGGGTATTCTCTTCACCTAAATGAGTGCACATTTCACAAAAATTATGTTTCTGCTCTCCCCCTTAAAAAACCCACAACTTTCAACTGTTTTATTGATGCCTTTTGTTATCTGATTTCTAGAAAAAGCAAAACCTTTCTAGTCTCCCATTTAACAAAGAATGACAGTTAAGCAAAGGCACTTGATGCAGTGGATGCATTTGATATCATATACAATATTCTGACCCAATAGTCTCCCACTTCTCTGCTTTGAGAAGGGTCATTGTCTGTTCTCTAGGATCTTCATTTGTTTTTCAATTACTTATAGTTTGACTTTCTTTTGGTTATTTTTTTACATTTACATTGGGCATAGTTGGGCATAATATTCTTTTTTCTATTATGTTAATGTGTTTCACTGCATTGATTCATATGATCTTCCTGTTTCTCTATATTTCTCATATTCATCATTTCTAATTTCACAATACAATTTGATATATATATATATATATATATATACACACACACACCACACTTTACCCCCCACTGATTCCCAAATCAATGAGTACCTATTTTCTTTCTAGGTTTGAGCTTTTTTTTTCCTTGTTATTAATTACATTGTTGTAGTCATTGTGTATATTAATTTCCTTGCTCTTCTTAGTTCACTACACATCAATTCACATGTCTTCTCATGCTTCTCTGTATTCGTCATATCTTTAGTTTCTTATAGCATAGCAGCATTTAATTTCATTCATTTTGGACCTTCATTTGTTGGATCTTCATTTCTGTCTCATACCCCTAGGATCAACAAGTATACATAGCTTAGTTATGTTTCTTACATGATTCCAAATGGATATCCAGAATGGTTTGACGTATCCACAATTCTGCTAACAATGCATTAGTGTGCCTGTCTTTCCACAGCTCAACCAACATTGACTGCTCTCAGTTTTTTATTATCTTTGCAAATGTACAAAGTATGAAGTGATCCTCAAGAGTAGGTAAAAAAAAAAATACATCGACTCTAATAAATTGTAACATATATTTTGCTTTGAGATGACCTTCATTTCCTAATGTTTCCTTTCCCCTCTCCTCCACTCTATAGTTAAAAGCAAAGTTGGGAGGGAGGGGGAAAGTCGTTACATAATACTAACCAACACTTCTACTGAGTTTGACAGTTTATGTAACGCTCCATGCTCATTGTGTCCTACTTCATCAAAGAAGGCAGAGAGGTACATTGTTTCCTCTCCTATTTGGGACCAAGTTAATTATTATAATTAGCTTTATTTTTTCTTTCCATTATTGCAGTCAGTGTATATCTTGTTTTCCTTGTTCTGACTCATTTTACAATTCATATATCTTCTCATCTTCCCTATATTCTTCGTATTTAGTTTCTTTCTTTCTTTCTTTTGCTTTTTGGAGGGCAATTGGGATTAAGTGACTTGCCCAAGGTCACACGGCTAGTTTTTGTGTTAAGTGTCTGAGGTCGGATCCAAACCCAGGTTCTCCTGACTCCAGGACCGGTGCTCTATTCACTGTGCCACCTAGCCGCCCAATATTTAGTTTCTTATAGCTTGGTAATATTTTATTATGTTCATGTAACACATTTGTTTAGCTTTTCCATAATAGATGAACATCAACTTTACTTTCATGATTTTGCTACTATAAAAAGTAATCCTATAAATAATTGTTTAACATTCTTTCAATCCTTGACCTCCTTGGGGCAGAGGTCAAGCAGTAATATCTCTGGGTCAAACGATAATGGACAGTTTAGTCATGTTTCTTGCAACATTCTTAATTGATAACTAGAGAAGTTAAACTATTTCACATCACCAAAACTGTATTAGTGTACCTGTCTTCCCATAGTCCTGACAACACTGACCATTCCCATTTTTTGTTTATCTTTTTCAATTTATAGTCTATGATGGGAAACCTCCAAGTTGTTTCAATTTGCCTTTCTCATATTATTAGTAATCTGAAGCATGTTTTCAAATGATTACTTGGAGTTTGCAGTTCTTTAGAAAATTGTTCAGATCAGTTATCTATTGGGGAAAATTTTTTACTGTTATTTATTATCATTAATTTCTGTATGTATTTTGGAGATCAGATTTTTCTTGATGATATTTGGTATAAATATTTATTCCATTTGGCAACTTGTCTTCAATCTTCATTGGTTTAGTTTGTACAATAACTTAGATTTTGTGTAATCAAAATTGTCTATTTTGCCTTTCATAATCTCCTTTATCCATGGTTTGGTTAAAAATTCTTCACTTTCCGACTCTTATAGAAATCTTATAGAATATATTATATTATAACCTATAGAAACTCTTAAAGAAATCCTGAATAATGAAAAGAAGTTTCAGGATAGCTCATTTTTACTCCTGCTGCTCTCTTTTACATGGTTCCCTAGGTTAGGCAACCCTAAAGGAGATGCATGGGTACCTGGGTTAACTATCAGGCTTAATAGGTCTTGCAAATTTGCAGGTTACCATACAGAGGTTAAGTGGGGAAGTGTTCAAAGCAAGGCTCGTGTAACCTCCCTGGGTTAGAAATATTTGAAGAGGGCATGGATATAGAATAGGCAGAAGCAAGAGATGGAATTCAGTGGTTTACTCCACAGAATATAAGGGTTCAAATGTCGTCTGGTGGTACTTATAGCCTGCCATAGGGATTGCTGTCAGGCTGGACTAGTGGAGCCTGTTATATTTCTCTTCTTAGTGATTTAGAAGTAGGCTATAGCTAGAATTAGTATATTTGACCTGGGGTGTATCCTGGTGTGTACCTCCAAACACTTGTTTGTTTGTGCTTGAGGCTTTGGTGATGTGTAGAATAGGTTCTGTATGGATGAGGGATTATGAATAAAGGTACAGGAGGGAGTCAGCCTCTTTGTAGAATTAGGCATTTGTTCCAAGGCCTGTAGGCTGACTGACACTTTTGCAAAGGCATAGACAGAAGCCTTTGGGTCTGGGATCACGGGTCTTATTCTAGTTTTTTTTTTTCTCCCTGAGGTCTTCCTCTGTGCTGTTCCCTGTACCTAGAGGACCGTTATGGCTTTGTAAGGGGGAACCTGGCTTAAGCACCTCAGCTGCTGAAATTGTACTGGGAGTCAGGAGGATTTAATTGGAGCTCAGGAACATTTGAGATTGAATAACCCGCTTAGTCCCTCACATTGGCAGAAAGAGGATTAGGTGGTGAAGCTGATTTCCTCAAGCCTCTTTGGAATTGGGTGATCTTCAGCCTAGGAATCGGGGGAATGGGGGGTAGAAAGAGAAGTACAGAATGAACCCATTTGCTTTGGGGTATTTAGGTCCAAGTTAGAATTGCCTGTGGATCGTGGGGTTGAAACATAGGGACAACCTTTGGAAAAGTAGGATTTGGGAGTAGAGAATATTATTGGGATCCTGGGCCTCTGGGGAAATGGTCTTTGACTTTGTATTTAGAAGTTCCTTGCTGAAGTCTCTCTGTACAAAACTAAAAAGGTCTGATGGACTAATCAGAGATAGGACCCCTTATCACGATTTATTCTAAAAATTTTGATTAATGGGGCCATAGGTGAACAAGGAGAGTGGTTTCCTTATTTTAGGGGCATGGATTGCTGATCTTAGAGAACCTGGGCCAGCCTACTTTTTTGTTTTTATCCCTCAGTCAACTGATTCCTTTCCCATCTCCAAGTATATCAAACTTCCCCAGGAAGTCCACCCCCTGATAGAGTGGTATCTCACTGTGGGAAGTATATAGAGCCATTCTTCATTCTATGGTCATCTTGGTCTCCCTAGAAAGAGAGATGCCTCCATGTAAGAAAACTTCGTGTTATATGATTGGGAGGCAATGGAAGGAGTGAACTTTCTTGATCATCTATTTTGTTTCCTTTAAGTTTTTTGGGGTCTCTCAGGGTCACTGCAGAATAATTCTTGACAATCATGGAAACTGGTGTTGTAGAGTTCTGAAAATCTGTTAACAGACTATGTTCTATGTGAAAGGGCTGTCTACTTCTATACCATTTCCCTGCCTTCTCAGGCTTAAAGAACTGCTGCTATACTGAGGAAAAAAGATGATCTATAGACTTAAAAAAAAGTTTTTCTTGTCAGTGAGGTGATAAGTATTTGGGTGGGGGGAGTTCATAGGAGACTGGAAAACTCCAAGAACTGCTATTTGAATATTGCACTAAAAACCAAACAAGCCAAACCCCTCCCCCCAAACCTAAGACTCTCTGTGCATATACTGCCAGGAGCTGTATATCAGTATTTCAGTTTTCCTGTTTATTTTTTAGTTTACTCAAGTCACTGTCCCTCTCTGTGCTCCTGTGTTCCTCCCCAGATCCCCATCGTGATGAAATGATTACTGATGACTAGTACTGACTGCTAAACTTCTTGCCTGCTTAATCACATAGGACAGAATTATCTGTATGCAGAGCCTTTTGGTTTTATGTGAATAGTTGAAGGTAAACAGGGTGGTCACAGGAGACAAAATTTATCTTTGTACTTCTTTTCTTCCCTTGATAGGGATTCTTCCCATCTTCCTTCCTCCTCCCCAACTCCCACCCCCAAGGAAGTGAAGGAATGAGACCCAAATGATCTTAGGTCCTTGAAACCTGGAAAGGAATGATTGATTAGGTTGGAAATAATGGTAGTTCATGCTTAGAAAGTTTACAAAGTTTTTCTTTCTTCACAACAACCCTATGAGATACAGGTAGTGCAAATATTTTTATATTCATTTGACAGATTAGGAAATTGAAACACATTGGTATTGTGTCTACCTTGGGATCACCCAGCAATTAAATATCAGGGATAGGATTCAAATGCTGGTCTCCAAACTCCAAGCCCAGTGCTTTTTTTTTACACTCCCTGAAAAATGACTGACAGAAATTGGGTTTATATTGAGAGTATTTTCTCAGGTCTTATTTCATTCATAGGGTTTGGACTATAGGGTTGGTGAAGGTTTTTACCCATCTTACTTTACAATTTCTAGAG
The DNA here is from genome assembly GCF_028583685.1 of Petaurus breviceps papuanus. Classification (NCBI taxonomy): domain Eukaryota; kingdom Metazoa; phylum Chordata; class Mammalia; order Diprotodontia; family Petauridae; genus Petaurus; species Petaurus breviceps. The sequence continues at coordinate 8,711,391 of NW_027185867.1, forward strand.
ATCAGAGCAAAGCCTCAGGAGTCATGGCTTTTAGCCAATTCACAGTTGGAGGGACATGTGACTGGGGAATGGAGTACCTGACCTAGAAAACTAGGTGAAATTGTTTTGCAATTGACTCTCCATCCCTTCAGTCCACCCTCCCTGCCTCTATCTTCAACGTTTTGATAGACGAAGAAAGACAGGCAGATATATATAGAAAGATAGTAAATGTGTTTCTCCAATAGGGTTGGGATTTCTAGGGGACTTGAGAGTTCAGAAAAAGTCATGGAAACTTGTGTTGTAGAGTTCAAATTTGAAGTGTAGCCTTGTTGCTTTGATGTCATTCATCCCCCTAAGAGAATTATAGAATTTAAGAGCTGAATAGGACACTAGCAACCCTGTCTCTCCAAAGGAATACTTTCCTGAGTAAAGAGAGTCAGTAGTGGTTCTCTTTTCTTGGGTGATGGTGGTGGCAGTGGCAGTGTGGGTATCTCTTGCCACCCAGGAAAGATTGCCTAAAGTTTTAGGATAAGGGGAGATAGTGTGTAATGTGTATGTTGGAGATAAGGTATCTGAAGGAACCCTACTCCTGTCCCTGAGTCAACTCCACTTTCTGTTAGAAATTGTCTTGGTGACATTTTCCTGAAGTGCTTCAAAGGCAGGGATCCTCAAGAGAAAGAAGGACAGGTGCTCCTGCACCTACTGGACTCCATTCTAGCTTTGTCATTCCTTCCTCTAGCCTTACCTTACTCTACCCATTAGGTTTAGACTTTGTCCTTTCCAGCACACTGTTGGACAGCTCTTTCAAGAGGCTAAGGAGGAGGGGAGCAGAGCAGGACTGTAAGGTTAAATATTGTCTTGACTTCTTGGGAAACAGTCCGGAGTGGAAAAAATGGGGAGGAGGAGGAACTGGTACTAAGCCAGTCACTCTCTCCCTACCCTGTACTGTTTGAGAGCCCTAGACGATGTGGTCAGTCTTACCCCTGCTAGGCTTCTGGCATTACCAGGCATTTGTTTTCTACACCTCCCCCTCAACAAAGCTTTGATTGATTTGTGGACATATTGCCCTTAATTGAAAGTACTTTTTGTTTCTTGGTCTCCGGAAGGACAGAGTGTTGAGGGTTTTACCCCCTAGAGTCTACATTAGGTATGTACAGTAGGAGTTAGAGATTTAGGGTAAGGAATAAAAACTATAGAATCTTGTTTTTCGGTGCTTGACCCTTTGCACTTATTAGTCTTGTTCCCTACTAGTAGGCTGAACGGTGATTTCGAAGGTATAGGGAACTTCCAGATAAGGAAACTCCCTTGACCAATGCAGGTCAGAGCCTTCTTGACATTTTATAATAGTCAATAGCACTTTGTGCCAGGTACTATGCTCAGGACTAGAAATGAAAAGAAAGGCAAAAGACTGTTCCTGCTCTCAAGGAACTTACAGTCCAATGAAAGAGACAGTGTGCAAATAACTATATACAAACAAGATAGAAACAGGATCAACTGGAGACAACCAATAGAGGGAAAGCACTGGCATGAAAAGAGATCAAGAAAAGTTTCTTTCAGATGTTGGAATTGTAGCTGAGATTTGTAGGGATACAGGAAAGCCAGGGGGCAGAGAGGAGAAGGAAAGGCATCCCAAATATGGATGACAGTAAATGAAAATGCTGGGAGTCAGGAGATAGAGGGCCTAGTTCAATGGATAGAGGACCAATGTTACTAGATCTAAGAGTACATGGTAGTGGTGGGAGTTCAGTGAACTTAAGGAGTGAAAAGACCAGAAAATAGGGACAGGTCAGGTTATGGAGGGTTCTTGGGCACTAGGTTAAATGACTTGCTTAGGGTCACACCGTATGTGTCAGAGGTGGAACTTCAAACCAACTCTTTCTGATTTTGAGGACAGTTTCCTTGTCAATATGTCAAATTGCTTCTTAATAGTATATGGAGTGTGGGGTGGCTAGGTGGCACAGTGAATAGAGCATTGGCCCTGGAGTCATGAGGTCCTGAGTTCAAATCCAGCCTCAGATACTTGACACACTTACTAAGCTGCGTGACCTTGGGCAAGTCACTTAACCCCAATTGCCCTGCCTTCCTCCCTCAAAAAAAATAGTGTATGGAGTAGATTCTAATGAGGGATGGGGACTTGTCTCTCTTCTGTGGTCCCATTCCCTGGGGTGGTAGTAACAAAAAGACTGAAGGAAAGTGATTTCTTGGGAAAGCTTTTGTCTGGTGGTAAGATACTAGGAGCATAGTCTTCTTAATTTTATTGTACCAATTCTCAGTTCCTGATTCCAAACCACCCCATCCCCCACTCCCATGCCAGCAGGTGGAAAAATAACTATGTTTCTGGTCTCAGGATATTTGTCACATCCAATGCTCATGAAAAGAATGGCAAAAGGGGATTGGGATTCCAACCATGAAGGCAGCAGCAAGCCTTGAAAGGGGTTCCAAATTGTAGGTTGTGCTAAATTTACCCTGGCTTTCAATTATTTGATGCATTGGTTTAGGTAAGGGTTAGTATTTGTTGGGGGGAAAAACCTTGGTGGAGCTAGACTGATTTTTCACAGTGAAAAAAGCCACAGTATTGAAAGGGTAGTAGCTGCCTTGTTCTCTCCCACGTTGCCAATTCCCTTTGTTAGAGCTATGCACAAGCTAGCTCCCCATTCACCCTGAGGGATGATTGTGTTCTGCCAGCTTTGGGTTGAAAGTAGGTAGTTGGAGGTGGGATGGGGGCTGTGGGAGGAAAAGTTGCCATGGAAAATGGGTTGCAAGGTCCACAGGCCACAAATGGGAGTTCAGAACAGCATGATGTAGGGGGATGGGTGAGGGCAATGAAGAGACTGGAGACAGTGTAAGCTATAAGACACGTTTCCCCCTACTCATCCCCCATAGGTGCCTTTTTCATACCCTACCTCATCTTCCTCTTCACCTGTGGCATTCCTGTTTTCCTCCTGGAGACGGCACTGGGTCAGTATACCAGCCAGGGGGGTGTCACAGCCTGGAGAAAGATCTGCCCCATCTTTGAGGGTAAGTGCCTGGAGTGCAGCTCCAGAGTATAATCACTGGTGGTCATAAAGCTGGTCTGGGAAAATTGGGATGATTAGAAAGAATGTCAAGGTCAAGAAGGGGTGAATATTTCCAATTGAAACTCAATCAGTTGATTTTGTAAATGGGACTGACTTTGCTTGACAGGGGGCAAGGAAGTAGACATTAGGAACAAAGGAGTAGGGATAAGGGAGTAAGGGATACAGGGACTGTGCCATTTACTTTCTGTTCAGCATTCAAGTTATGTACAAACCTGTATGGACTTATTTCCTGGGTGTATATGATGCTGCAACTTGTAAATGCTAATAATACCTGTGAATTGGTGGACTTAAGGGAATATCTTAGGAGTAAGAGCAGCTGGAGAGATATGCCAAGGGAAAAACAATGAAGCAAAGGCCACGCTTATGAACAAAAGGAACAAGGGCACTGATTTTGGGAGGCTGGGACAGGAATGGAAGGGATCAGTAGCTCAGGCAGCAATAGGATCTTAGCACTAGGAGCAAAACTTTGTTCAAGGTAGGGTTGGGAAGAGGACAAGTTTCACATGCTCCTGATGCCCATTACAGGGTGAAGCAGAAAGACCACTGACTATGCAGGTGGAGAAGCTAGATTTGACTTTTCCCTTGGCCACCTACACTCTAGACGAGTCACTTGGGGGTGGGTGAATTGGATGCTTGTTTCATTTCAGGTCTGTTCTTCTGTCCTCTCTGTGCTCTGCTTCCCAGGCATCGGTTATGCCTCCCAGGTGATTGTCATTCTCCTCAACTTCTACTACATCGTTGTTCTGGCTTGGGCCTTCTTCTACCTCTTCAGCTCCTTCACCATCGACCTTCCCTGGGGAAGCTGTGACCACGAGTGGAACACGGGTAAGTAATACTGTCTCTCATATACAAGCTACCTCTTATCCTCCCTTCTCTCTCCCTAAGGGCTGCCCCTAGCAAATCCCATTCACATTCTCTTGGGTAGGGACAGGACCAGGCCATAGGACTGACTGATGGAACTAGGGATTCTTAGTTTAGTGAATAAAAGACTTGAGGGGGTGGGATGGCTTAGTGTTGGTAGAAGGGCAGAGAACTAGATAGCTATGTTTAAGCATTTGGAGGGCTGTTGTGTAGAAAGGGGATTTAGATTTGTTTTGTCTAACCCCTAGGAGTCACAGAGAGGAGAATTTTTGCTTAAAATAAGGAAAAAATTCCCGAAGATTAGAGCTATAATTAGGTAGAATGGGCTGCCACAGGTAGTAATGAGTTTTCTACCATCTGAGTTGTTTAAGCAAAGGAAGTATGTCATTTATTTTGGGGGGAGTGGCTTTTAAAATGTTTATTTATTTTTATAAACATTTATTTTATTTTATTATTGCTTCTTAAATAAGCATTTATTATCTCTCCCTCTCACTGCCTTCCCCCACTGAACAATTAAAAAAATAACACCCTCATAGTAAGTATGAAGTCCAGCAAAACAAATTCTTAAATTGGCCATGTCTAAAAATGTACACCTCATTCTACACTATAAGTCAATCACTTCTCTGGCAGGAGGTGAATGGTATGTTTCATCTTCAGGCCTCTGGTCTCACAGTTCACTGTTGCATTGATCAGAGTTCTAAAATCTTCCAAAGTCGTTTCTTCTATATAATGGTGTCATCATAGTATAAATTGTTCTACTTCTTCTGCTCATTTCACTCTGTATCAGTTCACAGAGGTCTTCCTGATTTCCTTTGAAATGGTCCATTTTGTCATTTTTTATGGGTACAATAATATTATATTACATTTATGTACCACAATTTGTTCAGTCATTCCCCATTAGGTGGGTACCTTGTAGGACAGCTTTTTTTTCTTGGATTGATGAGATAACCTATTAAGTCCTGTCCAGTCCTGAGATTCTGTTGCCAAAGGGGATTCAGCCACTGATGTTAGAGAGAAGTATTTTTTTTTATCAGCTGTATATGACACTGTGTCTAGTACTGGGCAGATAGTTTTGGGGAGACAGGACAGAACACTAGGGAAAAGCATTTAACCAAGAGTTTGAGATTCAAGATTCTACTCCTTGTTTCCTACAGGAGTCAATGTGATACAGTGGAAAGAATATTAGCTGTGGATTCAGAGAACCAAGTTAAAATACTACCTCTGATTTTTACAACTCAGGTGGCCTTGCTTTTCTCCCAAATGAGATTAGATGAGATGACCTCTAAAGTGCCTTCCAATTCTGTGGTCTGTGAGCTAGCTACAAAAACCTTAAGCAAGGGGGCAGCTAGGTGGTGCAGTGAATGGAGCACTGCACCTGGAGTCAGGAGGATCTGAGTTCAAATGCAGCCTCAAACACTTAACACAAAAACTAGCCATGTGACCTTGGGCAAGTCACTTAACCCCAATTACCCTAAAAAAAGAAACCTTAAGCAAGTTCCCTAATTTCCTTGGGCTTCAGTTTCTCCATTCCTAAAAACAAAACTATAAACAAAAAAACTAAAGATAATACCTTTCTTGTCTACCTCACAGGGTTGTCATGGTGATTAAATGAGCTACTGAAAGTAAGGGCCTTTGTAAATGGTAAAGTGCTATATATAAATAAATGGTCATTACTATTTGTGCTTTCTGGGGATTTATTGTCCAATGTAATAATCCAGCTTTGTACCATGAGAAGAAAACCCCAAGTAACTCCAGAAAATCTGTGGGGTGAATCCTTGAGAAGTGAGTGAGTAGACAAATTTTGGGATATCCTTCCATTTGTCCCTTGTTTATTGTTTATTTGAATGTGAAATACAATTTGTTTGAGTTTTTTGTTTTGTTTCATCTTGAAATTATGGCAGGGGCAGTTCAGTGGCACAGGGGATAGCATGCAGGGCATGGAGTCAGAAAGACCTGAGTTCAAATATGACCTCAGACACTTTTACTGGCTGTGTGACTTGGGGCAAGCCATTTAATCTTGTTTGTCTCAGTTTCCTCATCTGTAAAATGAGCTGGAGAAGGAAATGGCAAATCAGTCCAGTATCTTTGCCAAATGGGGTCACGAAAAGTCAGCCACAGCTGAAATGACCCAACGACAACAACAATGACAAACACCATTATGGTTGTCTCCAAGTATCAGTATTGACACTTCACAGACTCATAGAATGAGGAAGGGACCTCGGAGACCATTCAGGATCACAAACTGCTAGGAGCATTAAAGATCATCCATTAATTGGAAGCCAGCTCTTCCCAATTGTGAGACCAGTGTCCATGCGGTCCGCTTCCTAAGCGAGGCCCCAGAGAGGTTACACATGGAGCAAGTTACATAGGGGAGAATTGAACCTGGATCTTCTTCGATGATGCCTTTCTTTCCCCATCTCCTTTTGTTAATGATAGCTAGCATTTATCTGTTGCTTTAGTTGGCAAAGCACTTTGCAAATATAATCTCCTTTGATCCTGGACAACCTTGGGAGGTAGGTGCTATTATTATCCCCATTTTACAGATGAAGACACTGAGGCTTATAGAGATAAAGTGGCTTAGCCTAGGATCACACAGTTAGTAAGTGTCTGAGGCTGGATTTGAATTTAGATAACAATAATATTTATATAGTACTTACTATGTGTTAGAAACTATGTTAAGTCCTTTACAATTAAGCTCTCATGTGATCCTCACAACCCTGGGGTGGGGGGGGGAAGTGCTATTATTACCCCCATTTTGCAGTTGAAGAAATTGAGGCAAATAGGTCAAGTATGTGACCCAAGGTCACATAACTAGTAAATGTCTAAGACTGGATTTTAACTCAGATCTTCTGCCTGTAGGTCCAACACTCTCTGCACTGTCACCTCACTACTTCAACTATTACATATTTTTCTGCCTCCTTAAAAAAGTGTAATTAATATCACTTAACATTTTCTTTAAAACTCAGGTTCTTCATTATGCATATCAATTATTGTGCTATATTATGTCTGTGGGGGCTCATTGAGATGAGTTTGTCATCCTATGAACTGGACCCAAACTGCGACATATTTTAAGGTCTTGTTTCTGATTTTTGCAGATTTTCTGCTTGTTTCTTCCCTTGCTGTCATCCCTTCTGGTTGGCAAACTAAATTCCTCCAATAGTACTTCTTCCATATTATTTCCTTGTGGGAAACTAAATTGTCAAGCTTGTTAGAATTGTGTCTTAAGAAGGTGTAAATAGTCTATGAAAGAAAACCTGAGGAGTACTCTGAGTTCAGGTCATGAACATTTTGATTTCTCATCTAGTTGTTCAAATGCTCCTTTTACCCTGTGCAGTTTTCAGTCTTGCTTTAGAGAGTTAAAGCTGCCAGATAAGTAAAGCATTACTCTTTAAAACCAAAACATCAATATAATTAAAAATGATATTTCTAGAGTGTCACAGAATCTCCAACCTGGAAGGAACCTTTGCAATAGCGATCTCACTCAGTTTATACCTGAACAGGCATCCCCTCTAAAACATTCTTTTTTTTTTTAATTTAAGAATATTGGATTTAATTTAATTTAATTTAAGAAAATCTGGATCATAAAAGAGGCAGCGTAGATCTTGTTATTTCTAAAGGAATTGTTTTTAAAAACAAAGCTTAAGAAGCTTTCCTAGGGTACTCTCAGGCAATAGGTCATTAAGCTTTCACGGTCCCCAAACTATCTCCATCCAGCCCTGATACAAAGCCCCAGATTTTCATGCCAGAGAGACTAGCAGAGTGCAGAGCTCATGGCTGAGGTTCGGAATGCAAAATTACATTCAAGTTGGACTTCCTCGTCCTATGTCTTTGATTTCCTCTTTTACCTCCAAGATGTCAAATTGCTCTCACTTATCAAAAGGCAAATTAAAAAATACCCATAAGCTTATGACAGCATTCTCACTGCCTCTTCTTGAAAGGGAAACAATTATAACAAAATAATATGAAAGTATTAGAGACCTTGTAGACCCATAGGGAGGGCATCTCCAAGTTCATTATCTCCTCCTGGAAGTGAGAAATGAAAGATAACAGTGGTACCAGGTGATTGTGTTTCCCAAATCCCTTTTTAAATTTATTGCATACCCACTTACTGGGTACAATATTTCATACTGATGCCCAAAGCAGTCTAAGTCATGGGATAGTCAAAGTTACTTCTTCAGGTCTCATGGTTGCTCCACATCTTCAAACGTGAGCAAGTATCAGTTATATCGGATAGACATTCTTTCTTCATGAGCACAAGTTAGGAAGATTAAAAGAACTCCAACTCCTAAAATAACTTTCACTGAAGTGGGTTCTAGAGCAAAGATACTGGCCTCAACAAAAGCATGGGAATTCTCTTCTCTTCAAACATTCTGAGAAGTTGCCTTTTGGTCTTTGCTTGAAGAGCTGTAGGGAGAGGAAACCAATATTCAACTGGGGCAGCTTGAACCATTTTTGGACAGCTCCAGCCATCAGGAAACTTTTTCTTACATCAGTCTAAATTGGAATCTCCGTGACTTCTGCCCATTGCCCCTAGCTCTTCCCTCTGGGGCCAAACAGAATAAAGAACATAGAAGTCAAAAAAGTATGAGACCTTAGGGTACACTGAAGAAGGAACAAAATCCAAAGTATGGGAGGTAAAAGTCTCGCTGCCCACTGAACAAACTGGTCAGACTAAATCTAAATATTACATTCAGTTCTAGTTGCCAAATTTTAGGAGTGTGTCTGGAGGAGGGGGATGGGGGATTGCAGAACATGCCTTATGAAGATTGGTTTGATGCTTATAATTGTAATGGTTATAATATCTGCCATTTATGTAGCATTTTAAAGTTTGCCAAATACTTTAAATATATTATCTCTTTGATACTAACAACTCTGAGGTAGGTATTACTACCATCCTACATGAGAATCAAAAGGATCTGAGATTGTTTAACTGTGTTCCAGTATTTGAGGGACTGTCATGTAGAAAAGGGCTTCAACTTATTCAGTTTGACCTCAGAGAGCAGAACTGGGAAAAGTGAGTAAAAGCTGCAAAAAGACAGATTTTGGTTGGATGACAGGAAAAACTTACTTACCTTTAGAGTTATTATTTTTAAAAATTTTGGAGGCAATTGGAATTAAGTGACTTGCCCAGGGTCACATAACTAGTAAGGGTCTGAGGTTGGATTTGAAGTCAGGTCCTCCTGACTCCAGGGCTGGTGCTCTATACACTATGCCACCTAGCTGTCCCTAGAATTATTTTTTATAAAATGGTTTGCCTGAAAGATTAGTGTATTCAAACAAAGACTGGATGGTCACTTGTTGGGGACATTGGAGAAGGAAGTTCTGTTTAAGTCCATGTTGGATTGGGGGGCATCTTCTGAGGTCCTCTGCAGCTTAAAATTCTGTGATTCTATGACTTGCCTTACATCCCACAGTCATTAAGTGGCAGAGTTGTTTGAATTCAGGTCTCCTGATTCCAGGTCTTTCTCTTTCTACCACATTTATAAGTCCAACAGGCAAAGCACAATATCAACAAAGGCTGTACTAGACCTTTTTTTAATAGGCAAAAATGGATGATTACTTGTTAAGCATGGTATAATAGAAATTCATTTCAGGTATAGGACTAGATGGCTACTGAAGCCCCTTCTAGCTCAAAAGTGATGTGATCCAAGGATATATTTTTCAAGTTATTGGCTTATCAAGAAGCTAACAGAGTAGTAGAGAATAAATAGCTTTTTATGGTCACAAAGTACTTCCTGCAAAATATTCTCTTTGGTCCTCACAATACACTTGTTCTGTCCTTTTACTTGTGGATAGAGGTAGAAATGGAATATTGTTCAGCTCTTTGTCTCTGAGGATCTTGGTTGCATGTGGCTTTCCTCAGCGAGCTTGGTCTATGACCTTGGCCACCTCGAGGCTGTTAGTCCAATGCATTTAACCAGATCTTAGAATCCCAGATTGTGAAGCATAATCAGACTATGGTCTATCCTTAGCATAGCACTTGATATCATTGCTTAGACCTCCCTTAACTCCGGTTGTTCAGCAATGATGAAACCAGTGAGATTGTTCATTTAATCTGGGTCATATCTGTGTTTCTTCTTCCACTCCCAACCCTGCAGTTTTCAGAAGAAAACAAATAGAGTTTATGATTTTGTGGTGATGCTTAACTCCTGAAAGCCAGCAGACAAAACCATTTCTTTTCAGTTTTCCAATCCTGAGTAGTCCAACGGTCTCCATCTACATGGCTGCCAACATAGTCATTGAACTCATCTGCTACACCTACTTCATGAGACAGCAGTAACGGTGTAGTTGTAGTTACACTAGAAGCCCACTGCCTGGCATATAGTAGGCACTAAATAACTACTTACTGATCTGATAGATTTATTAGTGAGTTTATTTGTAGAGTTTCTCACTAGGAAGGTTTATGGGACTTGTGTTGATGGTAACAAAGTTCTGGTTCAGGCCTATGTGCTTCTGGACTGATTGGGGGGCTTTGAGAGAAGTGAAAAGTCTGAGTCCTTTTTTTTTTGAGGGGGGAAGGCAGGGCAATTGGGGTTAAGTGACTTGCCCAAAGTCATACAGCTAGTAAGTGTGTCAAGTGTCTGGGGCCAGATTTCTGACTCCAGGGCCAGTACTCCGTTCACTGCACCACTTCACTATCCCATCTGAGTCCTTTTTATTGACAAAAAGTGACTCTTCCAGAAGACTTCATAGTAGGCAGTTCTCTTAGTTTATCTGGTTCTATTATGAACACCAATGTTGACATCAAAACTAGAGATTTTTTCTTTATTAATGGCTATTTCCCTTTGGGAAATTGGCATTCCTGGCATGATGTAACTTCTCATGGTTAAGTATGAGATGAGGCAGCTAGGTGGTGCAGTGAATAGAGCACCGGCCCTGGAGTCAGGAGGACCTGAGTTCAAATCTGACCTCAGACACTTAACACAAAAAAACTAGTGACCTTGGGCAAGTCACTTAACCCCATTTGCCCTGCCTCCCCCCTCCAAAAAGCAAAAAAAAAAAAAAGTGTGAAATTCAGCCTTTTCTAGATGCTGTTTTATCAGATTGTTCATTGTTCATGAGACTGTGACCTCATGAAGTGAAGTGTTTTGGGTTTGAGGTAAGGAAACGTTTTTCTTAACTCCATCTGAACATTCTCCAGTGAGAAGATAAGTCCACCACCACAGAGAAGCAGCTGCCGCCTCCATGAAACTGTTTGTCATTGTCTGCAAAGGGTCAGTGGGTTGCATTAGGGATAATGGTGCATAAGGAAGCAGTGCAGACACAAGTTCAGCTCAGAGCTCCTCTACATATCAGCTCAGTTTTCCCGTAGCTGCCTCTTGCCTTCCCTAATTTTCTCATCAACCTTTCCAGCTCTGCCTTGCACCTGCCTAATGCTTCCTCTTCCTTCCTACTTGTTTCTTGAGCAGAGCACTGTGTGGAGTTCCAGAGGACCAATGGCTCCCTGAATGTGACAGCTGATAATGTCACCTCTCCTGTCATTGAGTTTTGGGAGTAAGTGAAACCTTGGCCTTGTTGGAGAGAGGGATATGGGGAGAAACAGTCATGGTGTCAATTGTTGTTCAGTCATTTCAGTTGTGTCTGACACTTCATGACCTTTTTGTGGATTTTCTTGGCAAATGGAGTGGTTTGCCATTTCCTTCTGTAGCTCATTTTACAAATGAGGAAACTGAAACAAACAGGGTTAAGTGACTTGCCCAGGGTCATACAGCCAGTAAGTGTCTGAGGCCAGATTTGAACTCATGAAGATGAGTCTTTCTGACTCTCAGCCCAGTGCTCTATCCATGTAGTGAAAGAATAAAATTCCTCTTTAATTCTCTGTTAGTTTGTTCCCATCATGGTTGACCTGGGTCACAGGGCTGTGTCCCTTAGTTCAGCATTTCTCAGGCTTTCTTATGATTTGTCAGGAGATATTGACTGCCCCGTCATGCCCTCCCCTGTTTGTTCATTCTCACTCTTAAACATTGGGTGCACACAAATGTACTCTCTCTCTCTCTCTCTCTCTCTCTCTCTCACACACACACACACACACACACACACACACACACACATGTATGGAGTAGGGGAAAGAAGTTTTGGATATGGAACCAAAGGACTTGAGTTCAAGTCCCAGTTCTTCCACTTAATGGCCATATAACCAGGTCATTTCCCTTCTAGTTCTCAATTTCCTTATTTATAAATGAGGGGGTTAGATTAAACTTCCATGTTCTGTCCCCCCCTTTTTTTTTGCTTTTTGGAGGGCAATTGGGGTTAATGACTTGCCCAAAGTCACATAGCTAGTAAGTGTGTTAAATATCTGAGGCCAGATTAGAACTCGGGTCCTCCTGACTCCAGGGCTGAAGCTCTATTCACTGTGCCACCTAGCCGCCCCTCTGTCCTATTTCTTAGACTGATTCTGTGACTCCATGGATATGAACACATACAAAGTGGGCATGTGCATTCTTTCCTTCTACATTATGGTTCTCACCAAGTCCTCTTGGTAAGGGGGGGGCAAACATCAGAAAAGCACCCACTACACGGAATGCACCCAGGTCATGTTTGCCCAGGGCCAGGACAAAGTATGTGTGTACCCAAACCTAGGCAAGGTTTGAAAATCACAATCCTACTTGTAGCATACGCATCTTGATACCACAAAATAAATACTGAAATATCACAGAAAGTAGGATTTTCTGGCATAAAAAGATGTCAATGTAGAAGAAGTTATCCAGCCCTTTCCCGTTCATACTAAGTCCTAAGCAGCTGCCCATTTTACCTGCCTCTACTTCCAGGTCTGTGCTCACCACTTGTTAGAATCCATTTGGTTCCTCAATAGGCATTAAGCTTCTGCTATGTGCCTTATGTTGTCCTAGGCATTGGGGATACACACACACACACAAACACACACACACACTTGCACATACACACACACACAACCAGTTTTTGCCCTCAAGGAGCTTACATCCCATCAGTGTGGGACAGTGGGAAAAGCACAGGATTTGTGTTCAGTTCCCATCTCTGAAGCTTGCCCTTTATATGACCTTGGGTAAGTCATTTTATGTCTTTGGGCCTCAGTTTTCCTCATCTGTAAATAAGGGGTTGGCCTAGATTGCTTCTAAGGTCCCTTTTAGCTCTAGATCTATGAGCCTATGTATTGGAGACAAGAAGTATGAACATAAGTATATAAAAATAAAATTATTTCAAGGTAGTAGCAGCTGGAGGGGTGATGAAAGGCACATGAACTTTGAAGGAGGCTCAGGAACATCCTAACACATGGTTGGGGAACAGGGTTTTAGACCCTTCTTCCTGGCTTAAACCAATAACAAACCCCTTCCTCTTCTAGCCCTCCCCTGGACCTTGTCTATGGTGAAGTTTGCATTTGTCCCTCTTGACCTCCCAGTTCCCTGCCTTTCATCTGGGCCAAGGAGACCCCTGTGGATGCCTGGGGGACCACAGCTGGTGACCCCTTGTGATGAATCCTTGGGTTAGATAGAGTTCATGTAATTGAACTGTTGTTCTGAGGATGGGGTCTGCAAAACTTGATGGGTCATCCAAAATTGGAGCCAGGGTCAACTTTTCTCTCCATAGGAGGCGGGTCCTGAAAATCTCCGAAGGGATCCAGCACGTGGGGAGCCTGCGATGGGAGCTGGCCCTGTGCCTCCTGCTCGCCTGGATCATCTGCTACTTCTGCATTTGGAAAGGAGTCAAGTCCACAGGCAAAGTAGGCGTTGGAGGAGTTCCTGTACTCTTCAGCCTCAGGATTCACTGCCTTCCCTGAGTGTCAGAGCCACCAGATGCCCATTAGGTCATAATCTGGAGTATGGGTTCTGAACCTGGAGTTCACAAATAGATTACAAAGTCTCTGATTACTTGGATGGAAAAAAATGACATCTTTATATAACTACCTAATCTCTATATAATTAACTATATAATCTTCATAAATATATCATCTATATAATATATACAAACTGCTTTAATCTATATAAACTATAAATTTATCATCTATATAACTATATATTGTATATAAACTATATCTAATCTACATAAATTATATTAATTATCATGTATATAATTAACTATATAATATATAAACTATGCTTTAATCTATATAAATGATACAACTATACCATCTATATAATTAACTATAATCTATACAAGCTATCCTTTAATCTATATAAACTATATAACTATACCATCTATTTAATTAACTATATAATATTTATAAACTATGTTTTAATCTTCATAAACTAACTATACCATCTATATAATTAACTATATAATCTGTACAAACTATACTTTAATCTATATCAAACATGGAAACATATCATCTACATAATTAGCTAATCTTTAACTGAAACAGTATTTCCTCAAATTATTTAAAAGCATTATTCTGAGAAGAGGTCAGACTGTCAAAGGGGTCTATGATACGAGAGGTTAAGAGCCTCTAGTTTAGAGGCTACCGTCCAGCTCCCTTTACCCCTGCCTTCTCCCTTACTCTGAATTCGACAACTCTCTCCACTCTGTGCAACATACTTTTGGTGGAAGAAAATAAGGTCACTGATAATTAGTAGAATTAAAAGAAAGTACAAAAGAATAGTCTACAAAGGAATTCTAACTTGCAAACTGCTTGAGAGTATACCACATAGGCTGTGTAAGTACAATTTGTACACAGTTCACCTACCTCACCTTTCCTTAACAATAGCCAACTTTAAGGTTTATAAAGCACTTTATAAACCTCATCTCAGTTGACTCTCACAAAAATTCTAAGACAAAAGGTATTATTATTCCCATCTTATGGATGAAGAAATTGAAGTTAAGAGAAGCTGAGGGGCTTACCTAGAATCACAGGGTTGGTGGGGGTGGGGAGGGCAAAGATCAAAATTCTAGTCCAGGTCCTCCTCACTCTAAGTCTAGCAGACTTTCCGCTGCTTGAAACAAATTCCTTGTAAAATCCCCAATCGAGATCAGTGACCAGCCCCCTGACCTTCTGGGAACCAGCTGGAAAACCGAGGGGAACTGTTTACTCCAGAATGAGAGAGGTATCAGTAGGTATTTTGAGTCTATTAAGTACTTTCCATTCAGGGGACCCATCTGGGTGCTTGACAGTCCTAAACCTATGCTGCAGAGGAAGGGAGGTGATGTCCCAGTTACATCAGGATTTAGGAGGAGTTTGGAAGGTGGTCTTGCTTACAATCATATTATGTTTTTGTGTGCGCCATGTTGTCTAGCAAGACACAGTAAATTTTAGGAGAAAAAAGAAGTATGAATGGAGGCGGATAGGTGAATTATAGAGGAAAGCCGGTGGATGCCTGAATCCTTTCTAGCAAGGGAGAAAAATGTGGAGGAAAGGTAGCAGGAGAGAGGAGGGGAGACGGATCTGAGCAGCTGCAAGGCATGTGGGGAGGGAACAGCTGAAGGGGGAATCTCTTTGACCTTTCCCATGGGGGAGATTTCCTTGCCCCTTATCTCCAAACGTCCTCCCCTCTCTTTGAGCACTCCTTTGCTTAATACCTTCCTGGCTACCTTTGCTTGGAAACCCCCTTATTTTAACTCCTCTGAACCGGTGCCTTCCCTTTTTGCAGGTAGTATACTTCACAGCTACATTCCCATACCTCATGCTGGTGGTCCTGTTAATCCGAGGGGTGACTCTGCCTGGTGCTGCCCAGGGGATTCAGTTCTACCTGTACCCAAATCTCACCCGTCTGTGGGATCCCCAGGTAAGGAACTTAGGGCCATTCAGGTGCAGGAATCTCCATGGCCATTCTGGGCCAGCCAAAGGTTGTCTATCTATTCCTGGGGATTGCTTTCCAATTACTTTCTTGGGACTTAAGTTGCCTAGGAAGTGGTGTCTGGAATCTTCACTTTTCTGATTCATAGCTGCCAGAAAGCCTGGAGGCTTGGATTAACATTGGTAAATGCCTTGGAAACCAAGACTTTGCTCTTTGACAGCTGCTTCCTCTTCCCCTCCCTTTATGCCATTCTTCTCTTTTGAGTCGACATCTCCCCCTTTTCCCTTTCTCCTCAACTTCCCATTCTCTGGGCTATTTCTTTCTGTTTATTTGACCCATTCTTATGTCCCAGGGGCCTTGCTCTCCTCATCTCCCCCTTCCTGCTGGGCTATACTCATAGCCACTTTCCCCTTAGACTGGCAATTCCTGCTCTTGTGACCTCCAAATTAGAGGCTGCTTTCAGTTCTCTCTGGCACAAGATATGTTATTCTGTAATAAATACCATTCACGCCTGTCTTTACCCCTGCAGGGTGCAGGGAGGGACAGAGAGAAAGCAGCCTTAGGAGACAAAAGCACCTCCAAAGGAGATTAAAGGGTTCAGGCATGAGGGGTCTGAGAAACGGTTCAGTTCAGATCTCTGTGGTCTTCTTATTTAACTTTTGAAACAACAGATTTTATCTGCTGTTCTGATGTGTGGTTGGGGTGTTTCTAAAGCAGACGGGCTATAGGGAGAGTGGTGAAAGTCAGATGCCATCCTCTAACACTCCACTTTTAGCTGAGTCCAGGTTACTGTCTTGTCCCTCTTTTCCTGCCTCTTCAGTTTCACCAGGAAGGCAGAGAAAGGGCTCCTGGGCCTGATTTACAGCCTCAATGTTTCTAGTACAGTGTTACTCCCATTCACAGAGAGTAGTTGCTCAATGAATAACACTGATTAATTTGGTGTTTTGTTCTCCAAGAGGACCATGACATGGGGAAGGAGATGTCAACACTTGGCAAATGAATTGGATTGAAGTGAGGTAGGGTTGTGATTAACTTATCATTGCAGGGAATCACCCTTATCATTTTTTCCTGCCTACCCATATCTCATCACTTTCTCAGCTAACTGTATGCAGTGCAATGAACATGAACCATCCAAATACTTCAAGAACAACAGAAAGAAGGCTTTTGAGAGTCATTTTGATTCAAGGAAATAATTATCAAGTGCTCACTATGTGCAAGGAGATAGCAACTCTGCTTTGAGTAGGAAGAGTATGCTAGTATTTGAGGTAATCAAGAAAGGCTTTATTGAGGACTTGGCACCAGAGCTGAGATCTGAAGGAAGCTAAGGGATCAAAGAGGTGAGAGTGAACAGGAATGCCTTCTTGGAATTCAAGACACCCTGTGGAAAGTTAGGAAAACAGGAAATGGAATGATAAATTTGGAGAATAATAGTAGGTCCATCTGGTGAAAGGGAGAAATATTAAATAAATCTAGAAAGGTAGGAGGAAATTGTGGAAGCCTAAAGTGTCAGGATATCCTCCCGAAGAACCAGTATTTCATTCTATTTTATTTTTTAATTTTTTTAATTTTAAATTTATTTGTTTTTAGTTTACAACATTCAGTTCCACAAGTTTTTTAATTATGAATTTTCTCCCTCTCCCTCTCTCCCCTTTCTCCCCCAAGATGGCATGTAATTTGATACAGGTTCTACATATACCTTCACATTAGACATATTTTCACAATAGTCAAGTTGTAAAGAAGAGTTATAACCAATGGGATGAACCATGAGAACAGTATTTCATTCTAGAAGTAATAGGGAGCCACTGAAAATTTCTGAGCAAGAGAATGGCATTACTAAAACCTGCACTTTAGGAAGACTGCTATGGTGACCGTGGGGAAGACATGGCAGTAGGGATACCAATAAAGAGACTATTATCATAGTATAAGTGAGAAATGATCAGAGCTTGAACTAGAGGGGTGTAATGTGGGTAGGGAGAAGAGGACAAGAAATGCTGGGGTGGTAGAATCGATCATTCTTGGCACCGGATTGGGTGAGGGGATAGGTCAAGCATGACTCAAAAGTTGAAACATAGGTGACTAGAAGGATGGTGGTGTCCTCAACAGAAACAGAAAAACGTGTAGGAGGGACAACTTAAAAGGATAAAATGAGTTCTGTTTTGTAATTATTGAGAGGGAGATGCTTATGGGTTATTGAGGCAGAGACGTCAAACAGGAGGTAGGGAGGGCACTCCCCACTAGAAGCTGGGGGGGGGGGACATCAGGAAAGGCCTCTTATAGGAGATGGTGCCTGAGCTGTGCTTTGAAGGAAGCTAGGAATTCTCCTTGGCAGAAGCAAGGATGGTGAGCATTCTAGACAAAGGAAGACAACATCTGCAAAGGCATAAAGGTGGGAGATAAAATGCCATGTTCAGGAGAACAGCAGTTGGTCCAATTTGACTAGAGTGTAGAATGCATGAAGGATAGTAATGTATAAGACTAGAAAGATAGATTGGGGGTCAGATTGTAAAGGTCTTTAAATGTTAGGTCAAGGAAATTATGTTTTATCCCAGAGACAGTGAAGATTTTGAGCAAGGAAGTGTTAGAGTCAGACCTGTGCTACAGGAGCAGCAATTTGGCATTGGTTTGTTTTTTTTAATTGTTTAAAAAATTCTTTTGCTTTTTGGAGGGGCAATTGGGGTTAAGTGACTTATACAAGGTCACACATCTAGTAAGTGTTAAGTGTCTGAGGCTAGATTTGAACTCAGGTCCTCCTGACTCCAGGGCCAGTGCTCTATTCACTGCACCACCTAACCACCCAGCAGTTTGGCATTGTGGAGAATGAATTGGAAAGGGAAAAGACTTGAGTTAGGGAGACTAATTAGGAGGCTGTTGTAATAGTCCAAAGATGAGTTAATGAGAACCTGAATTAGAGGTAGCTAGGGGTGTAGGAAATAGACCTGGATGGATCTGCAGACAAGAAAGCCTGCATTCAAATCTTGTCTCAGACGTTTACTAGCTATGTGAACCTGGGCAAATTATTTAACCTCTGCCTGTCTAATAGCACCTACCCTCCAGAGTTAGTGTGAGGATAAAATGAGATAATATTTTGTCAAGTGTTTTGCAAACCTTAAAATGCTACATTAATGCTAACATCCTCTTCCTCCTCCTCCTCCTCTTCCTCCTTCTCCTCATCATCATTAGCCAGCTAGCTAGGGTTCTGGCTTTGTGATTGTAGAGAAGGGGGTGAATATGAGAAATATTTGATAAGTAGAATCACCAGATCTTGACAACTCTTTGAATATGTGGAACAAAGAAGAGTGAAGAGTCAAAGATTACTAGAAGATTTCAAACTTGGATGACCAGAAGAATGGTGGTGTCCTTGATAGAAATAAGAAATTAGTGGGTTTTGGTGAGAAGATGATGTGTTCTGTTCAATGATGAGACACATTCAGTTGGAGATACCCATGAGGCAGTAAAGTGGCCAGTAGGCAGTTGGTGATGTGGGATCAGAGCTCTGGAGAGAGATGATCTGGTGAGATCAATGAAAGAGTGTAGACAGAAGAGGAAAAAAAAAGAGTGTAGGCAGAGTGTTGGGGGGAACTCACAGAGAAAGTAATAGGAAGTTGATCTAGGAAAAGAGACTGAGAAGGTGGAGCTAGACAGGGAGGAGGAGAATCAGGAGAGAGCAATGCCATGAAAATTCAGGGAGGGATGCTTAGGGGGATGGAGTAGTGGACAGTGACTGAAGAGAGCTAAAGAATGATAAGGACTGGGGCGGCTAGGTTGCACAGTGAATAGAGCACCAGCCCTGGAGTCTGAAGCACCTGAGTTTAAGTCTGGCCTCAGACACTTAACACTTACTAGCCCTGTGACCTTGGGCAAGTCACTTAACCCCAATTTCCCTCCAAAGAAAAGCCAAAAAAAAAAAAAAAAAAAGAATAATGAGGACTGAAAAAAGGCCATTACATTTAGCAGGAAAATGTCAGTAACCTTGAAGAAAACTGTTTTAGATAATATGATAGCTCAAAGGAGTAAGTTCTTAGGGGAGATATGAGGGATGGGATCAAGGGTGTAAGTAGAAAGGGGCACCTTTTCCTAAGAGATTTAATGCAAGCTTTCCTA
The DNA here is from genome assembly GCF_028583685.1 of Petaurus breviceps papuanus. Classification (NCBI taxonomy): domain Eukaryota; kingdom Metazoa; phylum Chordata; class Mammalia; order Diprotodontia; family Petauridae; genus Petaurus; species Petaurus breviceps. The sequence goes on from NW_027185867.1 coordinate 8,731,114, forward strand.
GTCTAGCACCCTGTCTGTGGCCCCAGCTCAGGGCTGAATCTATGCTCGCTGTTTGACCTCGATTCAGAGCCAAGTCTTTGTAATAAGCAGAAAGAGTAGCTCCTTGCAGGGTGCCTGTACCAGAGCCATAATTGAATGGATTTGGCACCTCCCTGAGAGTGTGACATTTCCAACTGGCAGCTTGGCACCTGTAGTCTCTTATCTTCACTTTCAAACAGCCAGCCAGGGAGCTGAGATCAGGTAACCCACATGGGCAGAAAGAATGGCATCTCCTCTGTCCCCTTTTCTTCTTAGAGCAGAGGAGACGGAGCTAGGAGAGGGAATACTAATGCTAATACTTTATGGATTTGTGAACTCTTATGAGGCTTAATAGATGGTTCTCATGCACTGTGAGTATTCCTCTGGCAATGTATGTGATGCTCTGCTTTTGGAATCAGAGGACTCAGGTTCAAATCCTGGCTCTGCCCTATATGATGTGTGACTTTGGGCAAATGATTTCACTTCTTAGCTTTATTTTCCTCATCTATAAAATGGAAGGAATGAACTAGATGATCTCCCAGGTCCCTTCCAACTCCAAATCTTATGATTCTATAATTTGAAAGGATGAAAAAACATTTAAGTGATTGCTATGTGCCAAGTATTGTGTTAAATGCTGAGGATACAAATATACACACATATGTATGAATATATATGTATATGTATATGTATGTGTGTGTATATATATATATAAATATAAATTATATAAATATAAATTAGGCAATCCTTTTTGTTAAGGAGCTCTTTCTTTAACCAAGGGAGACAACACATATAGAAAAGTGCATCTGCTGGTCAGACAGAAAGGCCAGACATTCTAAGAGTCAGCAGTTGCTTAGATGGCAAAGCCCGAGGGTCCTTAGCTATGTAACCATTGCAGACAATGGTGTCTAGGTATCTGGAGGACATATCAGCAGAGCAGGTGGTGGGGCCAAGTGGGTTTTTGGATGCCATGACTGAGCATTTGGTAGGGCTTGATAATTGTGCCTCTCAGTTGAAGGCTTCTAGTTGGTTATTCCTGGCTTATCCAAGTAGTAACACATAATTATATCATTCTTTTCCCCTGTCTGACCAAACGGGGTTGAGGTAGACTGGAGTCTGGGGAGGGAAAGGGAAAGGCAAAAGGGAAGCATGTCCCTGATGCCGGTCTGTCGTTGGATTTGCCCTTGGTAGAATTGGCCAGAGCTAGATCCACATGGCCAAGACTCCAAGACAGGGTCCAAAGTTGCATCCATGCCATGCTGAAGCATCAGAGATGGCATGGTATAGTGTGTAAGTGTTGGACTTGGAATTAGGAAGAGCTGGATTCAAATCCTGCCTCTTGCTGTGGGATCATGGGCAATTCACTTAACCTTTCCAAGCCTGTTTCCTCATCTATAAAACAGGTATATTAAAGCTTACCTCATTGGGTTGTTGTGAAGCTTAAATGAGATATAGGACATGAAGTGATTGGAAAATCTTAGAGTACTTACATAAATGTTAGTTATTACCATTTTTATATTAGTAGAGGATCCCACCTTGCCTTTTATTAGTGCTTTTGCTTTCTAACCAACGAATAAATGGAAAAGCATTTATCAAATGCCAAATACTGTGCTAAATGCTAGGGATACAAAAAGCAAAAGCTAGATAATCCCTGTTCTCAAGGAGCTTAGATTCCAATCAGGGGAGAAAACGTAAGCGTGGAGCTGCAGGGTAGATGGAAAAGTCGAGGAGTCCTAAGGGTTTAGCAGCAGGGCAAACACGGATCCTTAGGTACTTCCACACCTACCGTCTCATGCTGTCCTCATCACAGTGTTGAAATGGACATCCCAAAGAGCCTTCTCTCACATCTTACACCTGGGGAAAACGGAGTCCCAGGGAGTGGAGATGACTACCCTCTGAAGTATGGGCTCATATCTCTTGGTTCCTGACTGCGCTGATGGCATTCAAAGCTAAACTGAATCCTGAATCCTTTGCTAGAGAGTAGCACTTCACACTGGAGTCCGAGTTGTCTTCCTAGACTCGTTCTGTCTTGGGTTGGTTGGTAGGTTGTTGTTTTGACACAACTTTTTTTACACAGGTAAGTAACTGTTAGAGCTTCAGGTACAATTGACTTTTCTTTTTTCTGAGGCTAATTACTTGGTGCCTCAATTATTCCAGTGTTCTAATTCTTGTTTATTCCACTTTTGGGGGCAAAAGAAATGTAGATGGGGAGACTGCTAGAATCATAGAATGTTAGAGCTGGAAAGGTTCTTAGAGATGACCTAGTGCAGGCCCCTCATTTCATAGACGAGAGAACGGAGCCTTTGGGGAAGAAAGTGACTCCCATCACAGGGCCTTTCCCATAACACCCAATTGCTTCAGATCAACCTTTTCAGCTCTTTGTGAGCAGTTCTATGGATAGGTTTGATGGAGAAAAGAATAAAACTATTGTAAAAAAAGGTGAATTTTCACATTATCTGTGAATTATGTCCTATATAACCTAGAGAGTGAGATTGACTTGCTCTAGGAAAAGAAACAAGATTTCCTTGTTCAAAAAATGACAGGTTGTTTCACTTCAAGACCACATGCCTCTTTGAAGGATTTCTCTCCATTTTTTCCAGATAACTTTTCCTGATTCTAATTTTGTTGTTCAGTTGTCCAATCATGAATTTTGATATCCCATGGACGACAGCACAACAGTATAGTCCATGAGGTTTTCTTGGCAAAGATATTGGAGTGGTTTGCCGTTTCCTTCTCCAGTGGATTAAGGCAAACTTAAGTGACTTGTCCAGGGTCACCTAGCTAGTAAGTATCTGAATACGGATTTGAACTCAGATCTTCCTGATTCCAAGCCCAGTGAGCCATTTATCTGCCTCTAATTTAATAGATCACTGCATTTTGGAGTCAGAAGACCTGGATTGGAATCCTGGCTCCCCCACTTCAAACTCCAATGCAGATAATACTGATGCTAGCTAGCTGTTTCAATGAGGCATTGTGAGCTTCAAATGAAATAATGTATGTAAAGTACCTTGTAAATATCAGCACTAATAATACTAATGATGATGTTATTACTGTTGGGTGTCCCTCCCCTCCTCTGTCCCCTAAACTCAAAGACTTTCCCTTGAAGTTTCCCTGGAGGATCTCCACCCCTGGTCCAGCAAGGTTTTTGCTTCAGAAACTAGTATCTTCTGGTGAAAGTGAGGAGCCTGTGTACATGTTGCGAGGCAGGGAAGCCCAGAGCAGTTTGCTCCATGGTTTCCTAATCCCCTGCTCTGACCACTGTTCTAGCAGGCACGTCATCACAGGCAGCTGTGCAGAAAGCTGACAGCTTGCCAAGGACACAGTGAGGGGGCCCCTTGTCACAAGGGCTGGACCTGAGCCTTGAACTCTGAACTCTGGCTCTCCTACTGGGTCTCTTCTTCTCTAACAACTTGTCTCATCTTAGATCCTTACATGTGTGGGGAACTGTAACAGCATAATTTTTCTTGGTACTTTCCTCCCTTGGGAGCTGCTTCTAGATAAGCAATGTTCAGACTATTTCAGAAGGTAATCAGGAATCTCCCTGGTACCTTCTAGGAAATCTTCATGCTGAACTTTTAGACCTGGGGAGGGAATGGCAATGTCTTGAGTCCCTGGAAACTCTGCCTAAGATTCTGATATCAACACCAGAGACCTATGGTCAGGCTTGTTTTCTTGAGACAAGAGGGTCATCCTGGGGAGAACCCTAGGCCTGATGGAAAGGATTTTAGAAGAAAAAATATTTCAAAGTGTCACAAAAGAGCATGCAATCTGTCTTTGGCATTTCTAAGGCTACTTACCCTTAAACTTTCCTTGCTCTACTTTTTAAACGTTTAGCATCAGACTTAGTTTTGGGGAGTTTCAACTTTATCTGAGTGCTTCACTGTGGCCAAGCTTTCATTTCCATTCATTCCCACCCTTTTCTCCTTTGCCATTTAAAATCAAACCAAAGATTTTTTTCTTACCCCATCCCACGCTGAAATCTTTACCTAGTTACTGTACCTTATTCAGTGTTCCTTTTCCTTCCTATAGCCACCCCCCCTCCCACCTATGCAGAAATTGTGCCCATGCTGGTTCTATCTCCTTTTCAGCCCTGACTCCTTGCCCATCTGTAACTTCAGTCTTTGATCTTTCTCTTCCCTAGCAGCAACTTCTGGCCCTGAGAACCCCGCATGAACCAATGAAGGACCTTCAGGGTGAGCAGAAGGGACAATAGATTAGAGCCATGACCATCTCACCACCTTCTCTGGCTCTTTTGTGGCCCATTTCCACAGGGATGAGAATAAAGTAGGACACCCAGGAGTACCTGCTGATGCTACCTGTCAGGTGGTACAGTGGTACAAAAAGAAAGGCTGGGTAGAACCCAACAAATTTCTTAAAAGTCAACCGAGGAGGGTTTAAGGGACATTTTGTTGGGTGTTGGGGAGAGAAGAAGGTAGCAAACCTCTGGGTGCTGGTTGACCTTACATAGTGGAGCAGACCTGGGGAAAAAAGCAAAGATTGGGCAGCTTTGATGTGGGAAAATGGATAAGAGGTGGGAATCAATCACTGCTGAGTGGAAAGGAGTAGATATACTTGGGGAACTTTACTGTGATCCAGGACCTGGGGGATGTCAAGGTTTGGGAAAGGGGCAGGGTCTGGGATGATTTGAATATACTCTATGGTCAAATGATATGCTTCAGCCATTTGAGTTAACAGTTTGGGTGTTTTTTTGTAATAGGGTAATAGTCCTAGGCTATCATGGTGTAAGGAAACATTCAGGTTAAGAACTGAAATCCTCTGAAGTCAGGAAATGCGGGTCCATGTAGCAACAGGACCCCAGTCTCCTGCAAGGCTGTAGGATTGCTTAGTCCTGTTTTTCAGGACCTACACACTCTTGGGGATGTTTTTCTAGCTGTTAAAGCTGAATCATAACATGTACAGGCTGTGCCAGCCAGCTGAGATAATAACAGTAACAATAATACCCAGTGTTTATCTAGAGGGCTATTCCTGTCCTCCCTCTCTACAGCCCCCAGCAACCTCTTTCCCCTACCCTCCACCCCCTTTACATTCCAAGAGTAAAGCCCTTTATATTCAAAATCTTGTCCATTTCCTTGACTCTTTCTGTGTTGAGGATTATTCCCCCTTATCTTCAGATGGGGATATGGGTGGGTAGTGGGTAGCATTAATACATTGGTGATGCTGCAGATAACTGGGAAGTAAGGAAAGGTGGTGTAATAGAACATGGTACTTGGAGTCTGACATCTAGACTTTAGTCCTTGGTCTGTCACTTCCTGGCTATGTGACTGGGTAAATCACCTTAACTTCTCTCAGGCCCAGTTTTCTCATCTGTAAAATGGGGATAATAAAAGTACCTACCTCACAGGGTTGTTGTGAGGCTCAAATAACACAATAGGTGTGTATATGTATATATATTATACATACGTATATCATAAAGCTTAAAACACCACATAAATGGTAGTGATGATGATGATGGTGATGATAATTGGTTTTCTCTTCCGTAAGAAGAGGATGATAACATTCTCATAAACACTTGTGAAGAAAGTACATAGTTATCAACTTTAAATGCTACATAAATATGAGGTTATTTTTGGAGCGATATTCCAAGAGTTTCTGCCTCTTGAACGCTTCCCAGTGGGTCAGGTTAGCCCTGGTCAGACAAAATGTAGATGGAGATAAGGTACAATATTTTCCCAGGAACCAGGACTTGGGAGGGACAGGTACATTCTTTAAAAAAACTATTGGTATTTTTGTTTTAATATTACTTCTGTTTCCAAACATATTCCACTTCCCTCCCCTCTGCCCTAATAAGTAAGCCATTCTTTGTCACTAAGAATTTTTTTAAAAAAGCAGTTCAGCAAAGCCAATAGAATGAGTCCTAGAGTATAATGTTCCACAGCCATAGTCCTCTACCTCTGCAAAAAGGGAAGGAGGCACATTCAACTCTTATGATTATACAGCGACTGGAGCTGCCTGGAGCTTTCCCCTTAAGAGCCTAAGTTAGGAGAAACCAGGAAACCTCCAGCAAGGCTCAGGACTATGGCCTAGTTCCAATTGCTCTTCAGCAGATTAATCTTTATTGTAGAGTATACCCCAAGTTCTCCCTTCCCCCTGCCTGAGTCTCCAGGAAAGTCTGATCATTATCCATTACCAATTGCACTTTCTTTGGCACTGTTCAACATACTAGCTCTGGAAAACAGGCGCCAAGACCCATCACGTGCAGATGGGGTTCTCTGTTCTTCCTCTGCCAGTTTCTCATCCTGTTAGTACTCTGTTGACAAGCATTAAAGCTCAATAATGTCAGTGTGCAGTTCTAGAGCCAAATCTCTCAGCTCACAGGTATTGCTCAGCTTTGCTGGCCTTTCGTTGCAGGTGTGGATGGATGCAGGCACCCAGATCTTCTTCTCTTATGCCATCTGTCTGGGGTGCCTGACAGCCTTGGGCAGCTACAACAAGTACCACAACAACTGCTACAGGTAACTTGGCAAGTGAGTCTCTGGACACATTTTGTCTCTCTATTTACTCCTGTCTCTCCCCACCCCCTACCGTGAACGGAACGAAATTCCTTCTCTTCCTTAATCTCTGATCCTTCTCTACTCCACTTCTCCTGTCCTCATAGTCTGATTTGTGCTAGAGGTATTGGTGACTTATTCCCGGAATTAGATTGTAAGCTTCCTGAGGGCAGGGACTAGGTGTAACTCATTTTGTGCCTCTATTTACATAAGTATTATTGATAATGAAAGATAATTTAAAGAATAAAACAACAACAACCAACCCTTCTAACTTTTGCCTGATGTAACTATGAATACTAGTAAATACTAGTCAACACAAACAAAATGAATTATGCCTGCCGCCCCAAAATTAAGTGAGCTACTTTAAAACAGTTTTATTGGACTTGCTCATCTATGCAGAGAAATAGCTTTTTGGAGGGGGAAGGGAGGGCCATTGAGGTTAAGTGACTTGCCCAAGGACACACAGATAGTAAGTGTTAAGTGTCTGGGTCTGGATTTGAACTCAGGTCCTCCTGACTCCAGGGCTAATGCTTTATTCACTGCTCCACCTAGCCACCCCATAGGAAGTTTTTAGAGTAGAGGTCAAAGACCTGTGGGATTGAATGATAGCTGGTTCTCTAAAACCTCAATTCAGTTTTGAGTTTATACCTGTTGGGTGCTTTACACATTTTTGGTACTGACACACTTTGGCTCTGGACCTGTGATTTCATGGGTTAGGGAAATTCCTTGGTGAGGAAACCCCTTTGCTTACTATAGATGAGCAGCTGTTCAGCAGTTTGTAATTGAGGGTTGTCTGGGGCACCAAGAGATTAAGTGATTCGTCGGGTCAAATGACCAGCATATGTCAGAAGCAGGCCTTGAAACCAGGCCTTTCTGACTGAAGCCACTCTCTAGCCACTACATTGTACACAGTAGGAGCTTAATAAGTTGTTTTTGAATGTAATAGAATTGTTCCTCTAGCAAGGCACTATGCCAAGGAAAACTTGGAAGAATGTACCAACTTTGTAAATTTTCCCCAGTCTTCTTCCCACTTATTCTAGGTGTGTGGTGAAGTAAAACAAACCCTCTTCAGGGTGAGGTCATCATTAAGATCTTAGAAACCCACAGCACTGAAAGAGCAGCTTAGCTTGTAGGGGTCAGCGGGTGTGGGGTTATTGAACAAAGAAGACAGGTAGGCAGAATTGCTTTTGTTCATTCATTTTGGTCATGTCCAACTCTCTGCAATTCCATTGGGGTTTTCTTGGCTGAGATACCAGAGTGGTTTCGCATTTCCTTTCCATCTCATATTACAGATGAAGAAATGAAGGTAAACAGGGTTAAGTGACTTGTCCAAGGTCACACAACTAGTATGTGTCTAAGGTCACATTTTAACTTGAGTCTTTCTGACTCTAGGATGGGTGCTGTCTCCACTGTGCTACCTAGCTGCCCTACAGAGTTGCTAATGGCAATCAGTTCTAAGTCATCAGCTTTACAGATTATACACAAAATATATTTAATGCTGGGACAGTTCTCTGTTCACCACAAGTACCCACTATACTAGCTCCTAATGGCTTGTGAAGCTTAAAAAAAATTATATTTTCTAACTGAACCTCTGAAATTGGCAAATGCTACAAATCAAGGCCCAATTTATTGTTTTGTTGATTAATCTAGACTTAAAGAAAGAAATAGAAAAATGTTAATAATTTAGATTAAATTTAAGAGTGTCTTATGTGTATTCTTTTTGGTTTTTGGACAGCTGGTTAAATATTTATTAGCACATCCATTCCTCTGTACCACCTTTTGCTACATTGTCTATTTGTTAATGCAAATAAATTTTAATATCAGTTCAAGTAAAATGAATTGGGTATTGTCTAAAAAATCACATCATCTGTTATAACCTTAAACTGAAGTGGATTTTGTTCTTCTGTTTTGGATAAGCCATGAGGTAGAAAGCTTGCTGAACTTGGAATACAAAGCCCAAATCCTGGCTCTTCTTCTTATACTACCTGGGTGACCTTGGGCAATTCATGTATCATTCAACGTGCGTTTGCTAGCAGGAAACATCAGTGTGGAGGAATAACTGATTTTTAGCTAATTCATTTAAAAAGCACTTATTAAGCATCTGTTATGTTCTAGACGCAGCACTGGGCACTGGAGATCAAAAGACAAATCTGATTGAATTGAAATTTAAGATATTTATGAAGCACCTACTGTTAAAATCTGTATCTTTAATATTTCTGCAATTTTGGGCAAATCACTTAATCCTCTGGTTTCTTCATCCTTAAAATGAGAGAGTTGACCTCTGATATCATTCTAGCACTAAATCTATGGTGGAGCTTGTGTAAGATACTTTAATAGTCCCTGAGGATACAAAAGAGTCCTCACCAGGGGACTTGTATTCTACTGAGGAAATCCATTCAATGCAAGGAAAACTGAGGAAGGAGAGAGCACAGACCACTGAGGAGATCAGGAAAGGGTTCTTAGAGGAAGTGACACCTAAGTTCAGCCTTGAGGGTAAGTAGGGATTCTGAGAAGCTGAGATCAAAAAGGAATTCATTCTGCACCCAGAGAAAGGCTTGTGTGACTATATGGAGGTAGGACATGTAATATTGAGTTCACGGAAGGAACCTGAGGGTGGTCACGAGGAGATCAGGCTGGAGATCTAGGTCTCCAGGGACTGGACTAACTCACAGATGGCACTAGGTTAGTAAGTTCAGCCCATGGAGGTGGGAAACGAAGAAGGAATATCTTACACTTAGAGTGGACACCCATGTGTGAGGCCCTGGCAGATCAGAACCAGGCCTTTTCCTGAGGTCCCAGGTCAATCTAACATTTAGGGCCTGTGCTCTATTCACTGAGCCACCTAGCCTCCCCCCTGTGAACTTTTTTGAAAAAAAAAAAAAGATTTGATAACCATATGTCAACACAATTGGTTTACTTTGTAATTCCATGTTTTTTTATTTTATTCATCTCATAGGTTTCACCAGTTCTAGGACACAAAAAAAAAGTTCAGAACCCCTGCTCTAGCTCATCCACAACTGGTTGGCCACTAAATGATGATAAATAAACGCGATATATACCATCTGTGCTCAAATAACTATGATTTAAAATGGAGTGGTGCAAAGCACTGCAAGAGAAGTGAGGACAGAGATTACTTCCATTGTGGGAATCAGGGAAGGCTTCCTGGAGGAGGTGGCCCTTGAGCATATAATTGATTCCTTTAGGGTCAGTGAGGTGGTGCAGTGAATAGAGCACTGATCCTGGAGTTAGGAGAACCTAATTTCAAATCTGACTTCAGACACTTAACACTTACTGGGTGACCTTGGGCAGGTCACTTAACCCTGATTGCCCTGCCTTCCTCCCTCCAAAAAGAAATAATAATTGATTCCTTTAATTCAACTCAACAAACTCTTAATAAGAAGCTAACATGTGCAAGGCTCTGCTGAGAGCTCCCTCTCCTCCAAGTAGACCAAGACAGTAGGTGATTGCCATCTCCTTGATGTTTGAATGTACCTGGGTGTTTGGCTTTTTCTGGAAGGTCATTGACTGGGCTTTTCCTACCTCTGTTTCTTCCCTGCCCCCAGGGACTGCATCTCACTGTGCTTCCTGAACAGCGGCACCAGCTTTGTGGCTGGTTTTGCTATCTTCTCCATTCTGGGCTTCATGTCTCAGGAGCAGGGGGTGCCCATATCTGAGGTGGCCGAGTCGGGTGAGTGGCACTGTCCCAGTTGTGGCAGAGGGAATTCCTGAGCACTGACTTGGGGCTGGCCCTGACACCAGTAGCATCCTTGGCTCCTGCCAGCTGGGACTGTCCTGGGAGTTTCAACACTGTCAGATTGGAGATGCTGTAATCTGGCCATCTCTAAGTGGAGGGAAGTTGAGGAATATTAGTCTGAGGTTCAGGGAGACCAAAAGGCACCCTGGAGGCTGTGCAGTCAACAAGTATTTATTAATGCCTACTGTGTGCCTGGCACTGTGCTAAGTGCTGGGAATATAAAAAAGATTCCCGCCCCCCCCAAAAAAAAGCACAAAACAATCGTTTCAGCTCTCCAGGAGCTTCGAGACTGAGAGAGGACACAAAATACAAACAACTATGTACAAACAAAATGTAGATAGGATAAGTTGGAGATTTTCTCAGAGAGGAGGCACTAAAAGGCAGAAGGTGGGACTTTGGCAAAGACTAGACTGAAGCTGGGGAAGGCGGAAGGCATAGAGGAAGGAGAGAGGGAATTCCAGGCACAGAGGAAAGCCAGCAGAGACTCCTGGATTAGAGATCTGAGTGTCCAGTGCAAGATATAAGAAAGGGAGGAAGGGGCCAGCTGATGGTGGAGGGTTTTGTGCTTGCTCCTGGAGCTGATAGGGAACCCCTGGAGCTGGAGGGGGTGGGATTATAGGACCTCTGCTTTGGGAAGATCAATTTGACAGTGGAATGGAGGATGGACTGAAGGGGGTAGAACTTCAAGGCAGGGAGGACAGCCAGCTTGCTACTGCAATCGTCCAGGTATGAGATGATGAGGGTGGTCAACAGAGGAGAGAAGGGGGCATGTTGGAGAGATGTGAAGGTAGAAATGATAGCACTTGGCCACTATCTGACTGTGGGGATGGGATTGAGATTGAGGAGTCCAGAAGGGCTCCTAAACTGCAAGCCTGGTGCCTGGGAGGATGAAGTTGCCTTTGACAGTAAGAGTTCAGAAGAGGGGAGGATTTGGAAGAAAGAGAGGGAGTTCAGTTTCAGATCTGTAATGAGATATCGGGTTGGAGATGTCCAATAGTCTGTGGAAATGTGAGATTTGGAGGTTGAGAGAGAGGTTAGGGCTGGACAAACAGATTTGAGAATCATGGGCTCAGAGAGCATGTAGAGGGGGCATACACATATAACTACTAGGGCCATGTAGCAGTGGCCTGGAAGTCACAAGACCTGGGTTTGAGCCGTCGTCTTGCCATGGGTAGCTATTGTGTTGTTGCAACTCTAGTTACTTCATCTCTCTGGATCTCAGTTTTCCTTACCTGTCAAATGCAAGGGGTTAAATTAAAAAGACAATCTCTAAAAAAATCCCTTTTTAGTTCTGTGATTCTCTATCCTCTATCTCTTACCTCAGTTGTAGGGGCAGAAGCTGGGGAATGTGGGAGGTGGCCAGAGGATTAGGATTTTAGGATCTCAGAATTAGGGTTGAAGGGATTTACAGAGACCATAGAATCCATGCCCTTCATTTGACAGATTGGAAAACTGAAGCCAAGAGAATTGTGGATTATGAAAGATCATACCTGTGGCAGATTCATAATTCAAACCCAGAGTTTCTGATTCCAAATCAGACTCTTCCCCTCACTAAGCTACCTGCCTCTTTCTCTGGGATGGTGCAGATTTGCAGGGGGCAGGTTTCATTCACATCCAGACATGCTGATTTTAAATGGAAAATTTTTGGAATTGACCATACCCTATCTTTTTTCTTCTCTTGACCCTCACCCAGGACTAGACTCTTTTATTTTGCTTTTCACTGTAGGCCCTGGATTGGCATTCATCGCATACCCCAGGGCCGTGGTGATGCTGCCCTTCTCTCCTCTTTGGGCATGCTGTTTCTTCCTCATGGTTGTGCTGCTTGGGCTGGATAGCCAGGTATAATTCATTACCTCCCACCTGAAGACTGACAGATGTGTGTGTGTGTGTGTGTGTGTGTGTATGTGTGTGTGTGAGAGAGACAGAGACAGAGAAATAGAGATACATAGAGATACACATGTGCATGCACACCCACACATACAGAGAGAGAGACAGAGAGAGAGAGAGAGAGAGAGAGAGAGAGAGA
>NW_027185867.1:8743517-8754941 GCF_028583685.1 Petaurus breviceps papuanus
GAGAATGTGGGTAGATGGGTGGGTGGAAGGAAGTGAAGGGAAGAATGAAAGGGTATGGGAGGAGAGGACTTTCTGCAGAAACTCTAGTTGGAGAATGGAGGAGAGAATGACAGGAGTGCAATGTCCCTCCCTTATAGCACTGAGATCTTTGAACATGAGACTGGGACTTAATGAGGCACAAGGTCAGACCGTGTGAAGAGGACTCTGGAAGTCCTGCTTGAGGAGTAGGGAGAGCAGTTGGCTAAGCCTGGGGAGAGGGGCTGATGAAGCTTATCTTAGGAGTGGTCCTCCTCTCTAATCTTTTGCTCTCCCATCTAGTTTGTGTGTGTGGAGAGCCTGGTGACAGCCTTGGTGGACATGTACCCCAACAAACTTCGAAAGAAGAACCGACGAGAAACCCTTATCCTGGTGATTTCTATCCTCTCCTACCTCATCGGGCTGATCATGCTCACTGAGGTGAGAGACCAGTGGAGCTACAGGGTTGGCATGCACTAGGTCAGACCCAGGGTAGGGTAACCCTCACCAAACAGATGGGGCAAATTCTGGAAAGTGTTGGATCTTTTCGGCATGGGGTTCCATTGCTTACTTTTCTTTACCCAAAGATTCTACCATAGGTTGTCATGGTAGTCCAAGAAATGTAATGAAAGGCTTGGGTAATACTGGAAGAAAGAGGACTGAATGTCAGACCTGGCAAGAAATCTGGCTAAAGAGAGAGAGAGAGAGTTCACTTCACTGGCCCTGGAGATATAGGGGTCACTATCAAAGTCACACCCTTTACCCAAATCAAGCTTTGAGGGAAGCAGGGACTGTCTTATTCTGTGTGATGGTCTAAGGGAATAGGAAATAGATATGTCTTGACACCCCATAATTGAGGGCTTCTAAGGTGCATTCCAACTCTAAATCTCTGATCCTTTGATAATGAAAGGGATTTTCTATATGTCCACTGCCCCTCAGAAAGAAAAGAACCAGCTGACCCTTAGAATATCCGGGCAAATGTTCAGATGCTTTCAACTGTAATCTGACCCTGGCTAAATGACTATATGATGGTAGCAGTGACCTCTCCTAACCTGAGTCCACTGAAAGGGAAGAGTGTCTCTGTTTTTATGGCTCTGGACTGAAATAGTTAGGTGATGTCCTATGGGTGTGGAGGTGGACAGGTCTCCCAGAAGTCCCTCTGCTCTGTTTCTTCTTTACCAGGGTGGAATGTACGTGTTTCAGCTGTTTGACTACTATGCAGCCAGTGGCATGTGTCTCTTATTCGTAGCCATCTTTGAGACACTCTGTGTGGCCTGGGTATATGGTGAGTGACTCAAAGGACCCCTTCAGGACCCAGAGTTCTCCATCAGAGGAGAAACTCAGGCATCAAAGGATATGCTGATAAGCATCTTTCCCCAGAATCCTCCCAGCAAGGTGGTTGATGTTTTAGACTCCTCATGGTTGGAAAGGCCAATCCAGGGATCATTTCGTCCAACCTCTAGCCTCCATACTATCCTAAATATATGAATCTATATCCTTTCCTCAAAATTCTTTGAGGAAAGAAATCTAACTAGACTCCCTCAACTGCCTCCTTTAACCACCTTGAAAGTTAGAAAGTTATGCTATAAATCTAAATTATGTTGATCCTCCTATGGATTAGACCCATTATCCCTTGCCATAACTTTATACTACCTTGGCATCTCCCATATTTGGGACCCTGACATGGTTCTTAGCCTGCTGTCCTGAAGCCTGATGGCTCTGAGTGCAAAGACGAAAATGAACAATTTCTCCCACTTTTTCCTTTTGTCCCTCCGATCTTCTTGTAGGAGCTGAGAGATTCTATGATAACATTGAAGACATGATTGGCTATCGACCATGGCCTGTTATCAAATATTGTTGGATATTCCTCACACCAGCTGTATGCACAGTAAGAAAACCTCAGAGGAGGCTAGAAAGGTTGAAGGGCTGAGGGCACAAGAAATAAATAGAAACAGTTTCAGGAGGGAACATTATTCCTACTAGGAAACAACTTTTCTGATGATCTCAAAGGTTTTTACAACATACATCCAAATTCTTCTTCCATGTTGGCTCAGAGAAGAGCTACTGTCATATGTAAGAAGGAGCTGAGGATAAGAATGTCACATAGATTATCTGAGGCCACAGCGTCTAGTGACAGAGGCAGAATAAGGACCTAGGGGTGGGAGGTTAATTCAATATTATTTTTGGCTACATTACCTCAATCTGCTAATAATACATGTCTAGCACCCCCTGTGGGTGGAGTCCTGAACTGGTGTGAGACACAGAGAAAAAGAAATTCCAAACAATCTCTGGAGAAACTCAGATGAGATTGTCTCAGGACTCATAACATTAGCACTTAAGGAAGCGCAAATAAATGTAGCATAAACAATGGATACATGGGGCAGCGAGGTGGCTCAGCAAGTAAGAGCACCAGCCCCAGTGTCGGGATGACCTGGGGATCAGGATGACCTGGGGATCGAGATGACCTGGGGATCGAATCTGGACTCAGATACTTAGCACCACACCCAGATACTTAGCACACACACTGGCCATGTAACCTTGAGCAAGTTACTCAACCCCAATTGCTTAAAAAAAAAATGGATACATTGAGTTAAGTGGACTATGGAATAATAGGGTAATTTGAATCAAGGAAGAATTAATCAAAAAATATTTCAAGGAGGAGGTAAATTTTTTAACAGAGTATAGAAGGAAGTGGGGTGGGGAGAGACAATGATTAGCAGGTAGAGAATTGACAGGCAAGGGGAGTAGCTTCCCTACCATTCAAGCTTTATAGAATGACTGTGGCTGTGGGTAGGGAGGTGGAGGGGGGGGGAATGGAATGGGGGGGAATGTTGGGTGGGGTGGAGGGCAGTGTCCGAGCATCCAAGGGCTCTGCCTCCACTGACCTCTTTCCTTTCCCATTTCTTAATCTTAGGCCACCTTCCTTTTCTCTCTGGCCAAGTACACCCCACTGACATACAACAAGAAGTATACTTACCCATGGTGGGGAGATGCTCTGGGCTGGCTCCTGGCACTGTCCTCCATGATCTGCATTCCTGCCTGGAGTGGTTACAAACTGACAACTCTCAAAGGCTCCCTGAGGGAGGTAGGAAGGGGTAAGGCTAGGGTTGGTGGGCGGGGTGCACTCTAAGGAGCTTAGATTAGGATTTAATGAATGTTTATGGGTAGAGTGGAAGGGAAGAAGGCAAAACGGGGAGTCATGTTGACTGTCTTTGTAGGTAACCTGCCTGTGGTAAAATAGCATGTGACAACAAAGCCAGTGAGATGGGTAGATGCTGGTATTCAGGGATCATAGGCCAGTAATTGGAAGGGACCTTAGAGGCCATCTAATCCAATCCATATCCTCTCTTTTCAACATCCTTGACAGGTTATCCAGCTCTTTCTTGATTACTTTCAGTGAAGAGGAAGTTATTGTTCCCCAAGGCAACCTATTTCAGTTTGGGATATTTCTAATAGTCAGGAAGTTCTTCCTTATATTGCCCTGAACCTACCTTCCCATAACTTCCAACCATTAGTTCTAGTTCTGGGGACAGGCAAAAAAAAAAATATCTACCTACTCTGGAAAAGAATCACTTAGAAATTTGAAGATAGTGATTCTATATCACCCTGTCCCCTTCCCCAGTCTCTTCTTCCTAAGTATGCACATGATTCACTTACTAGTTCTTTCCCTCATCCCCGTCTTCATGTGCTTCAGTATGTCAATGTCCCTTCCAAATGCAGCATAAATTCACATTTGTTTATTGGGGGCTGCCATGATACTCTGTTGCTTTCCGAGATTACATTTCCAACAAAACCTCCAAGGAATCTGCATTGGGCAAGCTAGAAAGTAAAGCTGTGGTTCTGAGGGTTGGGTTTAAGGAACATGGCAAGAGTCTTGTTGGGTGAAGCCAGAGTGTGGGCTTGGACCTGGAGAAGACTCTGGGAGAAGAGTTTGTGAGATGAGAGGATTGAGTCTGATGTGCAGAAGAGGCAGGTGGGAGCTCACTGCTAGTGTTCTACCCTTTGTGCCTTTTGTCTTCCAGAGAATCCGCCAGCTCATATGCCCAGAAGAGGACCTGCCCCAGCGGCTGTGCACAGCACCCCCCACTCCCTCCACTACTCGGGCAGCACTTCTTAGGCTCACAGAACTCGAGTCCCACTGCTAGAGACCAACTCAGACTGTCACCTGGAATGCATTGCTGGCTTTCCAAAGTCCTGTGTATTCAGCTCCCTGTCTCGTCTTAGATATGGCTGCAGGGTGCAGCAGGCAAAATTACTGTACCCTTGTGGAAGGAAGAGGCTTTCTAACCACACTCAATTCCACTTCACCCCAGAATCACAGACAAAACCCCCTGGGGGTATCCTGCACTGCTCCTTCTGGGCTGGAGGCCTCCTACTCCTAAATTCATGCCTGGGGGGGATAGGAAAGATCTGAGTACAAATTAAGACTTCAACTACGTAAGGGAGGGGAACCTTTTTTGGGGAGTGGAATGGATAGAGAGGTTTAAAAAAAAGGCCCCTCTCCCTTCATTCCATTAAATCCACATTCTTTGCACTGGTCCTCCGGAAAAAACTCAGCCTTGTCTCTGTTTCTTTGTCCCTCCATCCATTTCCTTCCTTCATGATGCTGTCTCTTTCCTCCCTTCTCCCCACCCCTCCATTCCATGGAACTTAAGGGAATAGGAACAAGCTATGCAGTGTTTATGAGGTCCCACAATTCCCATGATCTTTACCACAAAGTAAGAGTTGAGTAGTTCTGCTCTCTCTCCTTTATGCATTAACATTGTCATATCAGTCCTGAAATTTCAGAGTCCTTCCCTTTCTTTGATTCTCCTCTTTTTTCTTAACAGCTAAAAAACAATCCTGGGGACACAAAGAACTACCAGACAGAAGATATGGTCTGTGTCCTTGAGGGATTTTTAATCTAGTTGGGGAGATGGGACATACACTGCAGCATGAAATCAGCATGGCAGAGGGGACAAAGCTCTGGAGATCTGCGTTCCTGACTCAGCCACTCCTGCCTTTCCTTCTCTAACTCCTCTCATCCCCATCTCCCTACCTCAGTTTTCCTTCATAGAGTCTTTATGAGAGAGATTTACAGAGTTAATGAGGTTTTACAGTTCCCATGATTAGATTAGGTGGATGTATGGACAGACGGATGGATGGAAGGACACAAATTGGAGTAGTCCATCACCAAATTCTTGGACCAGAGGGAACCATCTTGTCTCCGCTGTACTATTCCCTCAAGGTCTCTTTATTCCTTTGAAACAAAAGGGGAGGTACTGGGAGAAGAATTACTGGGAAATCAAATCCTTATACAGGGAAAATAAAAAGAAAGGTAGCTGGCTTTCTTTGGTATCTCATTATACTTTCCATCAACATTTATCAAGTGCCTACTATGTTCTATGGAGGCAGAATCTTAGAATCAGATGGAACCTCAGAAAACATCTAGTCGAATTCTCTGTACAACTTTCCTGAGAAGTAGTGGCCCAACCTTCCCTTGAAGACTGCTACTGAGAGGGGCAACCTGATTCCCCATCCCCCAGACTTTGATGCTCTTCTCCTCAACTATTCTTAGAGTATATTCATGTCTCCTTTGTCATTTTCACTCTTTTTTTCGTTTTTTGCTTTTTGGAAGGCAATTGGGGTTAAGTGACTTGTCCAAAGACACACGGCTACTTTTTTTTGTGTTAAGTGTGGGAGGTCGGATTTGAACTCAGGTCCTCCTGACTCCAGGGCCGGTGCTCTATTCACTGTGCCACCTAGCCGCCCCTGTCATTTTCACTCTTTACCTTTTATTATTCTTATCTATATATATGTAATATCTAATGCCTTATGTGTTAGAATGTAGGCTCCTTGAGGGCTGGTTCCTTGGTTGTCTTTGATCTGGGTCTTGGATGAAAAAGTAGGAATTAGAAAAAGAGGAGATAGGAGGGGCATTTCAGATGGAAGTAGGAGAGGTGATGAAGAAAGTTGTGGTCAGGAGCAGAAATATATTTTTCAAATTTTAGGACTAAGGAGTTACAGGTATAGGTATGATAGTAGTGAAAGATAGGGTTAGAGAGATAATTTCCTGTCTCACCCCCTCCTCTTTTTTCTTTTTTTTTTTTTTACCACCTTTTGCCATTCAGCTCATCCATGGTTATGGGTTGTCACTGGAGGATGAGTATAATTGAAATCTACACACCTTTTGTTGGTCAATGGTTTTAAATTTCTCTATTCAGCTAAACCGTTTGCTGGAGCTGATCTCAGGGAACACAAATTATTCTCTTCCCTATCCCTCCTAAGCCTTTTAGGAGGGCTGCTGAGTAGAGTCCTGACAGGGAGTAGAAAATACCACAGCAGCAAGAAGATGAGACAATTCTGTATTCTCCATAATCCACACACTGGAGCATCTGTCCTAGGACCATTAAGAGCTGACTGTATCTACAAGCATTATCCTCTCAACGCTATTGCTTTCTAAAGCCTTTCCTGATCTGTTTCCTCGAGACCTCACAAGAATAGCAATTTTGCTGAGCAGGTTTACAACTGTCAACCTCAGGTTTCCTGTCCTTCTTAGCCTCCCTGCTCCCAAGTGATCTCTCTCTCTGTCTCTCTCTGTTTGTCTCTCTCTCTCTCTCTGTCTGTCTCTGTCTGTCTGTCTGTCTCTCTCCCTTTCTCTCTCCCTCTCTCCCTCCCTCTCTCCCTCACTTTCCTTCACTCTCTCCCTCTCTTCCTCTCTCTCTCCCTCCCTCCCTCTCTCTCTCCCTCTATTCTTCCCTCCTGCTCCTTAGGACAGCAGGGCTGTGACAATGATGCTACAGGCAGAAATGTGAGAAAAAAAGCAGCTTATCATCTTGGGAGCCAATAGCAGTATCCGAACTCAGCCAGCAGTGGACCTCGTCTTCCCAAGGTCCACTTCCTTGTTTCAATGACCAGGTGTCACCACCAGATATGACCGCAAGGGGGTGGCCCTGCTGCAGCCAAAACCCTATTTGAATTCCTGCACTAGGAGGGGATGGTTAAACTTGGTGTGTTGCTTATTTGTCTATGGAAAAGGGTAGAATCCTGCTGTGCAAAGCTGAATCTAAGCTTTACTCCAATGATACTTGTGACAGGGCCTGTCCTCTTTCTGGTTTTGCTGCCCAGGGTCCTGACCCCAGACACAACCTCTAGTGTGTGTCTTCAATCCCTGTTTCTAGATCTTATGGGGACAGAATCAGAGCTTCCTGAGGACCACTTCTTTTCATAGGTAGAGTATCACAGAATTCTACAAATAGGAGACACCTCAGAGATCATCCAGTATAATCCTGTCACTTTGAAAAAAAAAGTTATATGGATGCCTTCTGTTTTTTACACCACAGTCATTTCCCAGTACCTCCCCCAACCCTGCACTGAACCCTCTGTTGTGACAAAGAAAAAAAGTAAAACTGAGTGATATTGGTGCATATGCAACACTCTGTCCCTCTAGGACCCCCTTCCCCATTCTAATGAGAGGAGGGCAGCATGTGTATACTGTTTCTAGGCCCAAGACTGGTTATTTCAATTAATTTGAGTTAAACTGCCTTTTAGTATTGTTTTGGATTACATTATCGTGGTCATTGCATCTATTGTTCTGGCTTTGCTTGCTTCCTTTTTTTTTTTATCAGTTCTTATAAGCTTTCCCATGTTTCTCTGAATTCTTCCTATTTGTTGTTTCTTACAGCATAATAGTATTCCATTGTATTCTCATGTCAAAACCCATCCATTCTCCAATTAATAGGCATACACTTTGTTTCCAGTTTTTTTTTCTACCTACAAGAAAAATAATGCTATTAATATTTGGTTTCTATGGGATGTTTCTTTTTGTCTATGACCTCCTTGGGGTTCATGCTCAGTAATGCCAACCCCTTCCTTTTACAGATGAGGCAACTGAGGCCCAAAGAGCAGAAGTGATTTGTCCAAGGTCATAGAGTCCTGGCAAGGCCAGAGTTTAAATCCAGGTTTTCTGATGCCAACGCCAGTGTTTTTTCCACTATACCTCTCAGTACCTAGCTGAGTGCCATGAATTTGTGCATGTGCATGTCTTCAGACATGTTGTTCTTATGTAGATGCCTGGGTGCACGCCCCCATTTTGTCTTGACAGTGTGGAGCACCTTGAGGCCTTAACATGGCCCCAAGTGACTACTTCTGGGTCCGTGGCATTCATTAGATAATCATAGAGTTAAATTCACTCCACTAAACCCCATCTCCACTTATCAAAACCAAGTGAAACATGTTACATCAGAGTAAAACTTAGGCTATTTCATTCAAACAGAATGTGAAGTAAATGATAAGGAATTAAATCAAGCAATAAGTACTCATACAACCCATTTTCCAAACATCCAGGGATTAGAGGCTTCAAATCAACTCATCCCTTCTCCCTTCATTGCTTTCCAGTGAAATTCTAAAAGGCATTTCAGTCTAGGGAATGGGAAAGGAGTGGGATCAACTTGCCCATTAGATGAATGCTGATGCCTTGACACCTGGAAAGCACCTTGGCTGACACTGTAACTCCAAAGCCTCACAGATGGCCTTCTACAGAGGAGAAAACTTCTATGGTTGTTTCTACCAGGAGCAGCCCCTGAGCCACACTCAGCTCCCTATTTTCCTTCTATTTTCTTTCTCTCACTCCTTGGCATTTTTCTCTCCCTATTCCAACTCAGGTCTGCTAGCCTTCTCTTAAAGTTTGTACTGCCTTGCTATAATCCAGCTCACACCTCCAATGAGTCAATTGTGTGTCCAATTGTGACGGATCAGACCAATATAAGCTCAGAATGCCCTACCACAGGTAGGGCACAAATAGTCCATGTGAACATTTGTGTGGATTCTCTAAATTTGCACATCTCATATTTCTTTTGAGCTACTTCAATTCTGCTTTGCTCATAGAGCACAGCGCCTTCTCTGATGCGGGCACGCCGTGCTGAGCAGTCCTGTTGCCAGTGTCTCAGATGTCACACAATCGCTTCTAAAGTTCTCGAGAGTGTCCTTGTATCACTTCTTCTGACCACCATGTGAACGCTTGCCCTGTGTGAGTTCTCCATAAAATAATCTTTTTGGCAAGTATATATTTGGTATTTGAACAATGTGGCCAGCCCACCGGAGTTGGGTTCTCTGCAATAGAGCTTGACTGCTTGGCAGTTTAGTTCAAGGAAGGACCTCAGTGTCTGGTACCTTATCCTGCCAGGTGAACTTTAGAATCAAAGCAATTCAAATGGAAACCATTCAGTTTCCTGGCGTGGTGCTGGTAGACTGTCCAGGTTCCACAGGCATACAATGAGGTCAGTACCGTAGCTCTGTAGACCTTCAGGTTGGTAGTCGGTCTAATACCACTTCTCTCCCATGCTTTCCTTCAAGTTCATGGGTAGGAATCAGGTCCCTGATGACTGGAGAGGGAAACCCATTTTCCTCAGGAGCCTCCCAAACACTGAGCTAGCTCTGACACTGTGTATGTCAGCCTCATCAAGGTGTACGTCCCTAGAAAGTACACTGCCAAGGTAAGTAAACTTAGCTACAGTAGCCAAAACTTCTCCATCTGCTCTAACTGATGGTTCCACATACAGATGTGGTGCTGGCTGAAGGAACGCCTGTATTTTCTTGGTGTTTACTGTTAGGCCAAAATTAGCACAAGCAGCAGAGAATCAAGCCATACTCTGTTGCATCTCAGCTTCAGAGGGTGCACTGAGTGCACAGTCATCTGCAAACAGAAAATCATCCACCAAAACTCCCTCCACTTTAGTCTTGGCTTGTAGCCTTTTCAAGTTGAAGTGTGGTAGCTGACTTTGATGCCATGTTCATCCTCAGTGAAAGCATTTGACAATATGAATTCAGTCCTGTCTGAATCTTTGTGACCCCATGGGACAGTATGGCCCATGGGCTTTTTTGGGCAAACATACTGGAGTGGGTTGCCATTTCCTTCTCCAGTGGATTAAGACAGAGTTAAGTGACTTGCTCAAGGTCACATAGCTAGTAAGCATCTGAAGCCTAATTTAAACTCAGGTCTTCCTGATTCTAAGCCCGCTGAGCCATCTAGCTCCCTCCTAGGTAAACACAGGTTAATTGACTTGACCAAGGTCACGTGTGCTTGTTTATTTGTGCCTGCATATGCCAAAGCTATATATGTTGGTGACTGAGGGCACATATAGTGTAGTGTTTTCTCCAGTCCCCAGAGACTGAGGCTAGTACCACAATCTGATTGCACATGCACACAAATGCCCCATAGACAGACTGTAATATGTATATTTCTTTATTCTTTTGCATAATGTTAAACTGTATCAAAGGCCTTCCTAAATCCTCTCGTTTAATGCTTTGGGGATTGAGACTGCTGAGGGTGGGGCAAGGTGATTTGGAAATAAGCACAACTTTGGTTTATTGGCTTAACAGACACGCTACCAGACCTAGAATCAAGAGACTTGATTTCAAAACCTGCCTCAGCATTTGCTGATACCTGTGTGTCTGGGTTTTGGTTCCTCCCGACACTGCTACCTGACTTTGGGTGAGGTCTTTAGGCCATTGTAGGGGCTTAGAGGGAATGCTTAGGGGAATTTCCCTGCCCTATCTTCTTCCTCTGCCAGGAAGGGCGTAAACTGGATCCCGTAGTTCCGTGTAGAAGGAGACACAAAAGGCATGGAATTTGGTTTGCTTTGTCTAAGGACCACACTGAACCAGAGAATAAAAGTTTCAGAGAAAAGGCAGGAGAGAGAGTCCCTGAGGCAAATGGCAGCTGAAAGGAGAGAAAAGACAAGTAGATTCCCACAAAGGCGCCACATACACCCAGATACCCACACCTATAAGTAGAGGATGACTTCCAGCCTAGAAGGCCCACTTGCCCTAACAATAAAGTGCTTGAGAAATGTGAACAATTAATAGTGCCTGTGGCATAGAGGTTATTCAACTGAACATGTGGTAGTTTCCTGCTTTGGTCTCCAGGCCCTCAGAACCTATACTCATACACACACACGCAGCTCTTACATACGTGCAGGTTCTCTTGTCTCTTGCTTCCAAGCATATTCAAGAAACATTTATTTAGTATCTGTTCAGAGCACTCTAATAGGCACTGGGAAAGAAACATGGAACCTATCATCTGAAAGGACAATTATACACATCCACAAGTGACCATCTCACTTGAGCATACATGAGTAACTCCAAACATGGGGTCCCACTCCCCAACAAATTATAACTAAGCATGACTGCTAAAACCCAGACACATACATATATACAGAACCAGATATAAATGCAGACTTTCCTCCCTCACCACTATGACATTGACCCTTATCTCTCATTTCCTCATCACTCATATGTATATCATTGTTTGAGAATAGGTGAGTATGTAGTGATTTTGTAGTATTCCTTTTAGGAGTGGCATAGTCATATCATGTTGATGATGTGTATCAGCAATGCCATATTCACAATGCCTATAGAGATTACAAATAT
>NW_027185867.1:8754951-8863137 GCF_028583685.1 Petaurus breviceps papuanus
CAGGAACGCTAGCTTGGCTTCCGCTTCCTCTTGCTCCGCCCCTTCCTGCTATGTCAGCAAGTCCAATGGGGCATGGAAGATCTTTAAATCCCATAACCCTTACATGATGGTCCAAGAATCATTGAAGTCAGACCATCCTTTCCCTTGGCCTTCAAGTTCATGGGTAGGAGCCAGGTCCCTGATGAATGAAGAGGAAAACCCATTTTTCCAGAGCTCTGCTGCTTTCTCCATTTTGGGCATGGTCAAGAAGTGACCACTGTGGCCTAGGAAGGAGCTGAGCACAAGGTCCTTGAGTCAAGTAACTGGCATTTATGCTCAGTATTTCATTTTCTTCTAAATCCATTTTCTTTGATCCACAACATTAGCCTTGTGTATTTCCAGACTCTACCTCCCTTCTCACTCTTCTGGTCCTACACTCAGGCAGCCATCACCAGTCATCTTGACCTATGTCTTGCCCCTGGAAGGGGCTGCTGACTTTGCACAATTTTGCTTCAATTAATTGCAATTCACTTGCAAGTCAAGACATCACCCTCATGATGTCATTGGTCCTCTGAGAACAAAGGATGAACAATAACAATCCTACCCTCAGCATTCAATCCATTCAATCTGTAGTTATCTGGAACCAGACAAAACTTAAAAGAGCTAGGAGAGATCCTTGATATTATTCCATCAACTACTTACTGTGTAATGGTTCAATTTCCCCAGCCCTAATCATCAATTCACCCTGGACCTTTGGGTAAGAAAGTATAGTATTTCTCTTGTTCAATTTTAATAAGGTAGAGTAGCCATAAAATTTACCCATTACTTATAGTTTTAGAGACCCAGTAAGCCCTTAGTTGAAAAAAATCCTTCAAAAGAATTTCAAAGACTTAGTTTACCAAATCTTCCCTTTTAAAATCTGCTGGGAGGCATAACTTTCTTCCTGGAGAGTACCAACAACCTTTTGACCCTCAGCCAGTCTTGAGGATACCTTATCCAGTTCATAGATACAATAACTATGAGGGAGATCAAAGGACTCTGGTCACAAACCGAGGGATCTCTATTATCCCAAGAAATATGCTGTCTGGTGGAAAAGACTCCTGAGAACGAACATGTGGACCTCCAATCTCTTTCTCTGCAGATCCAGCTTTGGTTGTCTAAGTTTCTCTCTGGGTATTTTCTATGGGAGAGAGTATATAGGAAAGCATGGAACAGGGGAGTGGCTGGGGGAAAACGGAATGTTCCAAGTCTAGGTGTGCCCTTGAATCTGCAATAAAAATACCCTTTGTTGCAGATTCAATCCAGTCTAATTGAACAAAAATTTATTGAGCATCTATAGATGTTCAAGGCAAAATGTTGGAGATACAAAGAGAAACATGAGAAGTATTACAGGAAATGACACCTGAGTTAGACCTTCAAAGAATAAATGACTTCAATAAATGAAGACTAGGTACGGGAGATGTCATGAGCACAGAGAAGGGAGAGGAGGGCACTGGAACAAAGGTGAGTGTTGGCTGACATGAGGAGTATAAAAAGGAGTGATGAAAATTAAAGAAGCTGAAGCTAGATTGTAGAAGACCTTGAATGTGGCCAATGGGAAATCCCTGGAGGTTTTATAGAGTCATCAGATTAAGAAGATTAACTTGAACTATAAGATAAAAGTCACATTTGAAAGGAAGAAATAATGGTGGTTGGAAGATGAATTAGAAGACTATTAAAATAGTTCAAATAATGATTTAAGATGATGGCAGTGGTTTAGATTAGTGGTGTCAAACTCAAATAGAAAGAGCTTTAAACCCTACCTAAGATTCCCAGTGGGCTGCATAATTGACTTACAAAACCACATATTAACATTGTTGTTGTTTAGTCATCAGATTCTGTGTGACCCCATGGATTTCGTCCATGTGGTGTTCTTGGCAAAGAAACTGGAGTGGTTTATCATTTCCTTCAGCAGTGTGTCCCCATTTTATACATGAGAAACTGAGGCAAATAAGTGGTGACTTGTCCAGGTCACACAGCTAGTAGCTACCTGAGGTCGAATTTGAATTCAGATCTTTTTTACTCTAGACCCAGATTTCTATCCACTGTACCACCTAGCTGTCCCTATATATTAACATTACTTATGTTCTATTATAATTTTATTTATTTTGTAAAATATTTCCCAATTGCATTTTAAACTGTTAGGTCACACTCAGGAGTATTGCAGGCAGCAGAGTCACTGGTAGATTTGTGTCCAACACTTCTGGTATAGAGGAAAAGATAACTGTGAGAGATATTGTAGAGATAGAATCTACAGGACTCAAGTTTTGATCTCTCCATTCTCTCCACACATAGAAGAGAACTGTTGCCATTTGCTACACTACGCCGTTACTACCACATAATTTGGAAAGGCCAATTTGCTTCCTAAATATGTTTATTTTAAAAAACCTTTATGTGTTAATATGACAGAACTGCATCTAGGAGGCACAGTAGATAGAGCACTGGACCTGGAGGCAGAAATACCTGAGTGCAAATGTAACCTCAGATACTGGCTAGCTGTGTGACCCTGGGCAAGTCATTTACCATCTATTTGCTTCAGTTTCCTCAGCTGCAAAATAGGGATGATAATATGACCTATCTCCTAAGATTGTCTTGGGATCAAATAAGATAGTAAATATAAAGTGTTTAGCACAATTCCTAGCACATAGTAGTTGCCAAATAAATGCTAGTTGTCATCGTCATCATCATTTTCACAATCCCTAAGTCTGTTAAATGTGATCTTTGCCAGTTGAAGTCCCTCTGGTGGCAGAGAGATAGGCAAGAGGACTTTCTGTGAGTTCCCGGTCTCTTCTTGATACAGGGTGACCTAGCTGGTTAACATTTTATCCTGACTCTTTTCTTCAACCTCCATTAAATGCTTCCAACTAGGGTTGTGGAACTGTCCAAGGTGCTACTAAAATTTATTTCTTTTAAAAGATGGGTTGCTTGTCTCCAGTTGCTTTCCACCTCATCCAAATACAATATCTGATCAGTTCTGGATTGGCTTCCTCAGAGATTCTGAGGTTGAACTGACCATACTTTAAGGGGTTATGTGATATAGATATGTGGCTAGACGAGGAAGTAGGTTTTAACCTGGAAAGACATTAGACTAACGTTATTAGAATAAGATCATGGACATAGAGCAGGGCAGAAAGACCATTTGGTATACTTTCTTTGGGAAAGTCAAATGCTCTATCAGTTTCCTGGTCAGGAGTAAGCTCACTTTGTAAGTTCAAACAAGGTAACTTTACTCCAGAAAAGATAAGTGAATGCTGCAGCACTGGGAACTCAGAACTATCAAATACTTGGAGTTAAATACATATCTTATATATGTTATCTTCTGAATGTCCCTCATCCCTTGCCGTTTTTGGGATGAGACTAAGGTACTGATACAAAGTCTGAGTTCAGTCCAACCCAGGGGATCTAACTAGGTATTCACTGATTCAAATGCCTAGCCCAAACAAGCCTTTGCTTGTGCCCTTCTTGGAGATTAGAGTGAAAAGCTATGAAAGCTGATGCCACTGCTCTCACACTACTATGGAACTCAGTCACCATGGGAGCCTAGAGGGTGGGGCCAACAATTAGCTGGTCATTTCCCCATCCCACATCCAGTAAATTTTCACATCCTATTTCCTTAAATCTTTGTAAATTAATTTCTTGTTTGTTTTGTTTTGAGTCCAAACTTATTATTTCATCAATGTGAAGAACTCTGAGTGTGGAAATTCCTTCCACCAAGGTAGAGTAGCAACTCCTTTGTAATTTGTAATTTTAGAAAGTTGTCTGGGAGCACTGAGTAGTTAAGTAATTTGTCTATAACCACATAGGGCAGAATGTGATAGATGTGTTACTCAAACCCAGATTTTCCCAATTCCCAGAATGGGCTCTTTATCCACTGTGTCACAGTGTCTCTCCCCACGCTTTTATCTTTATCCTTCCCTCTTCTATTCCTTCTCTGATTTCCTTTTCTACTATGCCTTTGGGGATTGCTTTAGTCTTAAAAGACTCTGTTTCATCCCAGCTCTCTTCATCAAGGGAAGTGGTGTAGTTTGGTCAAAAGAACCTGGGTTCAAATTCTGCCACTTAAAATTACTATGTAACCTTGTACAGATTACTTAATCTCTCATCTGTAAAATTAAGGGATTGAACTAGATGATCTCTGGGGTCCTTCCAGTTCTGGATCCATGATCCTATGATCTTGTACTTTTTTCATCTTCTAGGGCTTACAGAAATCTGGCTCTAAAGAAGACATTAAAAATACTATATTCTTCTACTTTTTCCATTGTGGGTTGCTCCTTCCCTAATGTTCTCCTACCCTAGGACAGGAGGAGAGATCAGTCTGCTATTTGCTCTCCAAAGCCTCTTCCAGATCTTCCAGCTCTTCATCATCTCCTCTGTTACTCTACATCCTCTCCTCCTTTGAGGTTCATACCATCTATTTATATAAGCTAGTAGAGATCTTTCCTTGCTACAACTATTATAGACCTCTAAGTCATTCTCCCTCCTTTCTCAAGGAATCCAAGTACCTACTTCACTGTCTACTCCACTCCAAAGTCTGAAGTCCCACTTAGATTTGGGGACTTTACTATTAATGTTTATTCAAATATAGTAGCCTCTTAAACTTCCATGAATTATATTTTTAATTCATGTTAGCTAATCACAGAGATGGTCATATCTTAGATTTTACTATCACCCATAACTGTACCACTTCTATGATCTCTGTATTTTTAAATTCCTTTCACTAACTTATCCTTTCATCTCTCTCTCTTCCTCACTCTTATTAAATCTATTCTTCATACTCACTATGACCTTCAGTGATTCCATACTTTCCTGTTCCTCCATTCTGTCACCCTTACTCTGACATTATGTTCCTCCCTTGGCTTTATTGCTGAATGATTCAACTATACACTGTCCTCTATCCTTGAATCCCTTAACAAACTCACCTTGTCAAGTTCTATCTCTACACAGCCCCCACCATCTGTTATCTTCACACCCTTACATGATGAACTGAAGAAGTTATACGACCTTGGATGACTGGGGTCACTACAAATTCATGTTCTCTCTACTTAACTGGGCCCCAACTGTTTCAGGGAAGTAATTGTATTCTTCCTTGACTGAACCCCAATCATGCTTCCTAGAAAAGACTGTTTATTCCCTTGTCACCTCTTCTTAAGTCCTTTATGCTAGTGCCACCCCTTTCTGTCCCCCCCCCAGAAAAGAATTTAATTTCCTATGTTATTGGGAAAATTGAAACCATCCATTGCAAACCCCTTGATTTCTCCTCCACCATACCTCAGAACCCCTCTGTATCTTAATCCTCTACTCATTTCCTGTGGTCTTTGAGGAGGAAGTGTCTTTCTCAATGTTAGGGCCAACCTCTACTTCAGCTCTTTGTCCCATCCTCTCTCATCTCCTCTGGTAGCTTGGCCCATCTTCATTGTCTCATATTTAATCTCTTCTTAGCTATTTCTCCTTTTCAGCTAGCTTTGGAATACTCAGGTTTTTCTGATCCAAAATCCTTCACTTGACCTTCCATCCAATCGTCCTATGTCTCTCCTCCCTTTCACAACCAAATTACCAGAAAAAGTCATTTAAACTCATGGCCTTTACTTCACCACTTCTCAACTCCTTGCCTTCTGACCCCACCACTTGGAATGAATCTGCTTTCTCCAAGGTTACTAATAATTTCTTACTAACTAAACCTAATGGCATTTTTTCTAATTCCTCACGCTCCTTGATGCCTCTGTAGATTTTGTATTTATTGGCCATTCCCTCCTCCTGGATACTTTCTCCTGCCTTGGTTTCTGTGCTAATGCTTTCTCCTGTCTTTCCTCCTACCTATGTGACCACTTCTTAAGCTCCTGTTCCCTTACAGTGTCTATCTCATTTGTCCTGGGCCTTCTTCTCTTTAATCTTTACACTCTCTCCCTTTGTGATCTCATCATTTCCCATAGGCTTATTATCATCTCTCAGAAGATTATTCCCACATCTGTATTATAGATAGTAAGTTCCCAAAGTAGGAGATGCTGTCCCTGGGTGGGGCACTGAAACAATCCTGGCCTGCAGGGGTGAGGAACCTGCAGCCTCAAGTTGTAGAACAAATCATTTTATTAAGGCAGGCCTGGGAAGCATACAGCCCCAAAGGATTTTAAAGCCCTCAAAAAATGTAGAGGTTATAAAATAAAGTAAAGATGTAATGAGTGCTTTGTCCATGCTCCACTTAACTCATCTTCCACTAGTTACTACTGTGAGCATCATGTAACTTGGTGGGTGGGCTGCCACTGTGCACTGTCTACTGTTTGTCACGTGACCATTGTCAGTCTGTCTCTAGTCTGAGAGCAGCAAGACTCAAATCTTTTCACTGTGTTTTTGGTTGTCACTGGCTTTGAATAGGGATAAAGTGAGTGCAGCCGACCCCCAGTACAGCTGATACTGTACTCCATGAGCAGCAACAACACAAGGGTTTCTTCTCTTCACTTATTGTGCTGACACCCTCCAAGTTACACAAGTGTCTGGCACACCCTCCAAGATCAGACACTCAGTTCAGTATTTCTGTGTAAGTGAGCAGTTGCTGTGAAGATTTCTTGGATCTAACACTAAAGTTTTTGGGGTGACTATAAGATGAGTGATAAAAAGAAACAGAAGATTGAATCAGAACAGAGTGGACAAATGGATTCTTGTAGAGTATTTCTACTAGATACTTGTTTCCTTACATGAGAGACAAAATATTGTGCCTTGTTTGCCTAGAAGTAATAGCCGTGCCAAAGGAATATGATTTTTCGTCACCATTTCAAATCAAAACATCCCGACAAGCAAATTGGACACCAATGAGAAACAAATCAAAGCATCCAAATTGTTAGAAAAATCTCAGTGGAGAACAATGTTTTTTCAAGAAAGTAAACTTAGAAAATGAGGTAGTTACTAAGGTTAGTTTTCAGATTTCTAAAGAAATTGCTGCTGCTGGGAAGTCTTTTACTGAAGGTGACTTCATAAAGAGGTGTTTGCTGACTGCAATTTCTGAATTACGCCCCAATAAAAAAGTGTTTTTGAGAATAGACATTTTTTTCTGTGTTACTGTACAGTGAAGAGTAACTGATGAGAAACTGATTGCTGACAAGAAGTGTGATAGGTCCAATTAACTATATGTAAACAGTAAGAAAACCTGAAAACGTATCAAAATGTGTACTGTTTAGCAAAGTAGTTTTTTTAAAACATTAACGTGATTTCATGATAAATAAAAATCTTAAGTAATATGGAATTAATTGAAATTTCCCTTTTTAAAATGTGGTTTATTTGCAAAATAGTTTAATCATTAATTATACCTTTACTTGGAAAGTGAGCCACTTAAAAACTTATCTGCAGTCCAAATAAGTTTAGCCTATTTTAATTTTGGCCCTAACTACTGCCAAATTGTGGAGGTATGTATTAGGGGATTTGTTCTGTGAAGTGTGGATTTAGTCAAAGGGCCTCACTTAAGAACCTAAAGGGCCATATGTGGGGCAATAGTACCTTGAAGTGCAATTGGGAGGTGGCAATGGAAGCATAAGGAAAGAAGAGAAGAAAATTTTGAAAAACTGTTCATACAGGTTTCATCTGTTGTGTAGCAGAGTTAAAGTCATAGTGATTACATTATTTTCCAAATAATCACATAAAATACAAGTTATAACTGATTAGTGGTCAAGTGCACTGACAGATCTTAACAAGCAAGTGTTGGCAGGCAAGTGTGTTGAGCATCATCCAGAAGTCCAGTATGCATTGGCCCAAATATGTGCATGTAAAGACTTGTTTATAATATGATACTATATGGTGCTACATGATGCAATTGTATCATCAGAATTTTAACACAGGAAAAACCCTTTATAATAATTTATAATAAATATAAGTTTATAATAAATTATTAAATTTAAGATGCATCATTTAGAATATACATATATTTTTGAAATACTGCAAATTTCCAGGGGGGCACTGAGTAATTTTTTTTTAAAAGGGGGCAGTAGGCCAAATAAGTTTGGGAACCTCTGTTATAGACAGTCCTTATTTCCTTCCTGAGCTCTGATTTCAAACCACCAACTGCCTGCTGGATATCTCAGCCTGGTTATACCATGAATATCTTAAAGTTAACATGTACAAAATGAAACTAAACATCTTCCTCCTGTCCCAACTTTCCTATTTCTTCTCCAAACTTGTGTATTGTTTTTGAAGACACTATTATCTTTCCAGTGACTTGAATTTGTAATCTCAGAGTTATAATCTCCCTCCATTAACCCAATATCTAATTAGTTGCCATGTTTTGTTGATCCTAGTTTTATGTGAATCAAATCCATCCTATTATTTCTAATTCCATGGCCACCATTCTAGTTCAGGTCCCCATCACCTCTCTACTGCATTATTGCAATAGTCTTGTAGTGTCTCCCCCTACTTCCAGTTTCTCCAATTTCTGATCTCCAATCAATCCAATCCATACAGCTACTAAAATAATCTCCCTAAGGCCCAATTCAGATTATATCTACTCCTCGTTTAAAATCCCTCAGTGGTTCTCCATTGTCCAATAATGTCCTAATTCTATAAAATATGAACTCCTTAGCTTGCCATTTAAAGTCAATTTAGCCTCCATCTACCTTTTGGGCTTACTTTATGTTCACTTGATATATCCTAGCCAAATCAACTTTCTAACTATTTTGCAAACTTGGCATTCCATTTCTCATCTCTGGGCATTTGCACAAGCTGCCTTTCATGCCTAGAATGCATTTCTTCCTCATTTCTGCCTCACACCATCTCTTTTTCTTCTTTCAAGGTTCAGCTCATGTACCACCTTTCACCGAGAGTCTTTTCTGAAACCTCCAACTGTCAATGTTTTCTCCCTCCTCAAATTACCTTGAATTTATTTATGTATATTTATTCTATCTGCATCAGTAGAATGTGAGTTCCCTGAGAGCATGGGTAGTTTCATTCTTGTCACTGTGATCCCTAGCACTGCACCTTGCCTATAGCAGATATTTGTCAAATGAAAGTAAAGCCCAGGATTCCCTTCTTAGAGGAGGTCTCAACAAGTCAGCAGCATGGAGTGTGTATCCATTTCCCCAAGAATCTCACAGAGGTGGGGAACCTGTGATCTCAAGGCCACATGTGGCCCTCTAGGTTCCTGGGTATAGTCTTTGGACTGAGTCTAAGTGTTACAGAATAAATCCTTTTATTAAGGGGATTTGTTCTGTGAAGTTTGGATTCAGTCAAAGGGCTGCACTGGAGGACCTGGAGGGCCACATGTCATCTCTAGGCTGCAGGTTCCCCACCCCTCTCTAGTAAGAGAAATGATTCCAGCCTTCTAGGAGCACACAATCTAAAGAGAGCTGGGTTTGGATGGGGGTAAGGGTAAGGATAGGGTAATCATATAAGCGAAAGACAGGGATATTCAAAGTCCCAGCTGTGGCCTTTTGTGCTAAGTGGCATGCTGAACAAATTGGTGATCTCAAGTGGCATTTTTCTGTGGTTGCATGCTATGTAAACTTCACTGAATAGAGTATGCCAGGCTCCCAGCCCTCATCTTGGAGGGTAATTGATGACCAAACGAGAAGCTTCTGTTACCTGGCAATCATGTTGTATGTCTTCAATGGAAAAGCCTTGCAGGAAGATGCTGACTGTGGTTTGGAAGGCACGTAGGGCAGTGGCCTTGTGGAAAGTTACTGGCCATGATTTACTCACCTCACACTTCATCCTGAATGAGGAAGAACTCATGCTGAAGAGGAAGTAGATGAGAAAGGAAATGTACTGTCTTCCCCCATCCTCCCCCTCCCCCTCTGCCTCTGCCTGTTTCTTTGGGCCATACAGGCAATTTCAGAAGCAGTGAGATGTAATGGAAAGAGCCAAACACTTGAAATTAGGAAATTTGGCTTCAGGTCCTCCTACTGACCCTTACTAGTTTTGTGACTATGGGAAAACCCCTCTAAGCCTCTTTTTCTTCATCTGAAAAAATGAAAGAGTTGGACTAAATAAACTCTAAATGGCCTTGCAGCTATAAATTTATGCTTTTATCTATCTAGATATGTGTGTGTACATGTGTATACATGCCAGCCAATATTATTTTAGAACCATCGTCTCACAGTGGGTTTTGGTCATGTCACTATCATGACCTGGGTGGCCACTGTGGTCAAGAATAGATACTATGACAGGAGATGATATAAATTCTGTCCTCAAGAAAGCAGTAATTTCATGGTAAATGTGGGGAGAGAAAAAATAAGGGGAAAAGGTTATAAAGGTTATATGTGACAGAGGAGTTTATTTCTTTCGTGAATCTTTAGCAAGCGTCTACCAGGTAAGGCTCACCATTAGAGACAGGCTCCATCTGTATAAATATGGGACTGAAGGGAACAATTATAAGGTCATTCCTGTTGGTAGGGGCCAGGCACTGTCTCAGGCTGTTTTTGGGAAACCCAGACTCAGTGGAGCTGTCCTTACCACCTGGACTCTGGCTGTCAATTCTAGTAATAATGAGGATTCGTGTATTCAGTATTTTGGAGTTTACAAAGCTCTCGCCTTTCCACCTGCATCCTGTGATATCAGTTGGATAAATATTATTATTCCCATTTTACAGAGGAGGAAACTGTGATCCATGTTCACCCTGGCTGGGTGGATAGGATAGGGACTCCAAGCCTGATCATGTGGTACTTAGCTCAGCGTGCTTCCCTGAAAGTTTGTCTGGAAGGCTGATGCTTTGTGGAAAACTCCAGTCACTAAGGTTGGATCACCTCCCAGTCCCTTGCCCAAAACAGCCAGACCACCACTGGCCTGGGAGTCAGTGAGCAAGCTCTCGCTGCCTTAGTAGAGAGGACTATGCACCACCCTCTCCACTCATCCCCATCCCTGGTCTTTTAGACTTGAAGGATTTGAGAGGAAAGGGGAGATGAGTGGTGTTGGTAATGAGGTGATCTCGTCTCACGGGCCCTTTAGAGGGAGTCCTTCAGGTCTGGTGTGGACTGTGTCCACAGAGGGATTGGGAGGTTGGGAGTGGGGGGCGTCGGTTAGACCCTGTGGACTCGACTTCCTGGGGTTGGATGTTGTAATCATGTTCACAGACATTTGGCCAGTCCCTCCTGTCGCTTGTGGTGTGTCTCTGTCAGCCACCTCCCCACTCCCATACCTCCCTCCTGACATACCGGTGCATGCACACACACACAGCAGCTCTCTGTCTGGGAGTCCTGGGACAACTGATGGGATTCAGGAGGTGGGAGGGTAAGTAGGAGGAGTAAAGGTGGAGTGGTGTTTCCTTTCCAGGCCCCCTTTCTTTTGGCTTTCTTGAAAGCCAGCAGTTTCCTGAGTGCCTGTCCCAAGGACCCGATGGCCCAAGACTGAGCTGACCACAGGAACCTGGAGTTGGGACTGAGGTGAGTTGGAGGACTGTTGTCACAGTCTCTGAAAGCTGCCTTCAGCAAGGATTCTTCTGAACTAGAGGAGATTTAGCTAAGCTGTAAGAGCCTTGATTAGAAAGTAGTCATGGGATGGGGAGAAAGGGGAGCAGAGTAGGGGCTCCTTTCTCCCTAATACACTGAGAGCATAGGCAAAATCTAGCTCTAGGGGAATCTTGACAAAGAAATGGCATTTCCCTCCATTGATATCTACCTGGATTTCTAAAGACACAGATACACTTGGACAGGAAAGACTAAGGGTGGGGAGATTGCCAAGGGAAGTAAGGGGCCATGCCCCGAGGTAAAGGGGGTCCGGAATAGAATGGAATAAACAAGGGAGAGATAAGGAGAAGTTAGAACATTAGGGAGAGATGCCAGGTGTGGTAGAAGACCAGCTAGCAATAAGCTAGCCAGTGTAGTGGGTATATGGAAGCTGGGTATATGGTAGGTCAAGGACCTAACTGGGGGTGAGAGAGAAGGTGGGCTGCAGTAAAACCAGGTTATTGAAGTGGCATATAGTGAGAGTTATCTCCCTCCATCCTGGGCTCACTGTGATAGTAACAGGCTTCTCTAAGAAAGAGAAAGCTAATTGGGGTCTGAGATGACTCAGGAAGGAATGTACAAGAATTCCCGGGAGACCCGGGCTAGAATGAAGGAGGGGGGGAAATGAAGGAAAGGGAACAAACTTGCCCATTGGGTGTGAAGGACGGACTATGCGGACAAAGGCCCTCAGGATTTGGTGCCGTGAACACAGGTATGTGTGTGCACAGGGACGTGACCAGGAATGACAAGATTGAGTGAGTGAGTGAGTGTGTGTGTAAATAGGCATTGGTATGTGGGTGTGGAGACTGGGCAGGGCCTCAGAGAAAGGGAATGTACCATCCCTGGAACTTTCAGTCAATGGGCACTCAGAGAGTGGACATTGCCCAAATGCATGAGGAAGTGAGGGAGCCAATGATTTTCTCCTCCCTGGGCAGGGTGCAGAAGGATATTTCATCCCTGGAACCATGATCTGACTACTATCCTTAGGAAGGCAGCTGGGAAACTGGACTTTACTAAGGCTCTTACAACTTTTATAGAGCCCAGCATGGGATTGAGCTCCTGTCTTCGTAGACAAACTGAGCAGGTTTCTCCTTCCCTTTCCTTCTCCCTTCCCTTTTTCCTCTCCCTCCCCCCTATGCCAGACTTCATCCTCTAAAGTAGATGGGTAGATGGCTTGGAGAGGTGATACCAAGAAGCTGGGAATAGAACACTGGATTATAGGACATGGGGACATCTCTAGAGACTATATTGTCCAATATTTTTGCCTATGGGAAATATGGATCTTAAACGATTCGTGGAAAATGTGGAAACAGGTTCTCTTTCCTGCTGATAAATGTAGTCCAAGAAAGAAGAATGATGATCTTCCCTTGGTGGTTTTTTCTCATATATAAAATACTACATCTTTTCAAAAGATTTTACTTGATCTGCTTTCATATTTTAAGCTACTTCCCACTGGCATTGTATAAAAATGGTTCTAAGCTAGCCTCTTTCTCTTGTCATTGTCCCTTCCACTTTGATCTCTATTGGCTTTTCTTTGCTTTTTCTGGGCCTGTTTCCTCAGGCCGGGGCCCACATTACTTTCCATATTGTCTTGAGGCCCTGATCCCTTTTCCCCCATTCCCCTTACCCCAAACCCCTTATCCAGAGGCTCTTAACCTGAGGTCTATGAACTTAAACTTTGTTTTATTAGTGTACTTCAATCTAATTGGTTTCCCTTGTAGTGATACATATTTTCTTTTATGTATTTAAAAACATTATTCTAAGAAGCGGCCCATAGGCTTTGCTAGATTGCCAAAGGAGTCCAATGCACAAAGACTGTTAAGAAGCTCTGAATTCATCTGAATTCTCCAATTTTGGAGAATAGGAGAACTCAGGAATAGTGAGGCTCTATCTAGGCTACTCTTCTAAGGACTGGTGGAATTTGGGATTTCTAATGACTGTTCTAACCTGAGGTTTAGCAAAACAAAGGTCATACTATACTAATAGCCTCTTGTATTTATATACTACTTTAATTTGGGGGTGGGTGTAGGGTGAGACTTATCCTCCCATTTCATAGGCAGAAAAACAAAGGCCCAAACAGGTGATTCAACAACACCATCATGCATTTATTAAGTGCTTACTATTGCCAGGCACTACTCCAAGTACTGGGGATATAAAGATAAAAAATAAAATCCACTTCTCTCATGCAGATTGCCTTCTGATGGAGGAAAATGACATATACACACAAATTGAATATAAAATATGTACAAATAGATATAACCTACCCAAGGTGGTGGAATGAGTTTAAACTGGGGTTTCTTGACCCAGCCTAGGACAATGACCAGTAAGGCAATGGTTATATGTTCACTTGAGAAACTTTTAAAAAAGACTTAAAAATGTCTGATGGAGGCAGTGTGGTACACTGGCCCTGGAGTCATATATAATATATAATGTAAGCTTAGTATGTAGAATGTATACTCAACATATGGAACATATTCAATATATATATTGAATATATATGTGTGTGTATATATGTATATATATATATATGCTAAATATAAGTTCAAATACCACCTCTGAAAATATCTGTGTGACCTTGGACAAGTCAATTAATCTCACTGGGCCTCAGTTTACTCACCAGTAAAAAGTTAGGGTAGGACTAGATTGACATCTGAAGGGTCCCTTCCAGCTATCCTCTATGGTTCTATAACTAATATATCCCCTCCCCCCCCATCTCAGGGTCAAAGGTGAGGGTATATTCAGAGGATCTGTTGAAAGCTGAGTGGCTGTGGTAATGTTAATAATTACCTTTTATCTAATGCTTTAAAGTTTACAAAGTAGTTTCTTCAAGACAACAGAAGGTGGGTAAAGCAAGTTTAATTATCTTCATTTTACAGATTAGGAAATTATGTCTCAGAGAGGTTAAGTGACTTCTGAATCACATTGCTTCAGTCTAGTCTGCTTGATCCAAGATTCCACGTGGCTCTGTGAGAATGAGGCTTCAAGACCTCAAGCGTCTCAAGATCCCTTATCTTTCAACAAATCCTCCTTTCTCTTTCTTGCTCTTTGTCCCCTAGCCCAGGCAAAAAGATACCAGGAAGCCCCATTCCTTCTTTATTCTTGTCCCCACATCCTTCCCCTGTGTGCCCAGGGGGCTGAGGAAGCCTGTGAGTCTCACTTATTACTATAATTTCACACCTGGCATGTTTTATCATTCCTATTATGACCTGCACCCTCCAAGTCACCTTCAAAATTTTCCATCACCTCAGGTGGCCCTGGCCCACACCCTTCTAACTGACTTAAACTTGGGCTGTTGCCTAGGCTAAAGAGACCAACAAACAAGCAGAATCTTCCCTAATAAAAAGAATCCCTTGTATTTTCCTAGTCTAGAGCCTCGGAGAAGCACAGACCATTTTATAGACACGCTCTCTTTGATTTTTCTACCACCCCCAGCTGGTCATGGAGAGGAGGGTGAAACAAAAAGCAAAGGTGGGAATGGAGGGTAGCAGGAATGGAGGTATAGAATGATTCAAAAAACACACACACGTGTGGCAAAGATAGCCTCATTTCCTTGTGCTTTGATCTGAGTGACAGAATTATAGGCACAAAATTATGACACAGATAATTTCTATCTAATAACCTCCCACTCTCAAGTGTTCCATAATCTGATGGAATAATGTCCATGATAACAATTACAACCTCACCTTTCTTTGGTATTTTTGAGTTTATGAAATGTTTTCCTTGCAATAGCCCTGTGAAACTATAGGGCAAGTACCATTATTCCCATTTTATAGATGAAAAAACTAAGGCTTAGATAGGTTTAGTCCAGGGATGGGGAACCTGCGGCCTTGAGGCCACGTGTGGCCCTCTAGGTCCTTGTGTGCAGCCCTTTGACTGAATCCAAAGGATTCAGACTAAAACCCTGCTTTAGTCACTTGCTCAAATCACTCCTAAGGCCAGGACATGAGTTCGAGTATCCTGATTGTAGAAGCAGTTCCTCTTCCATCACATGGGGAAGCAGGAGGAGATGGTCCTAGAGGCTTATGGGCCATTTTTCTTGAGACTCGGGGAGAAAGCCAGCTTGCTCTAAGAGGAAGGGGAGAGGAAGCAGCAATGACCCCAGAGGCCCCCTGGAAACACTGCATGGTATTTGGGTGATTTGTACTTCTTGCTGCGGGTAGGTGGTCTTGTCCTGCCGGCCAGTCAGCATTACAGTGGGATGCTCTTCTGAGAGAAGATTTCTGCTCTGCCCCAACCTATCCTGCTCTTCTCCAGCACAGTGGGGGGCCAGGCAAAGGCACAGGGATGAGTGAAACAGAATCTGACATTTCTTCAAAAGTCATCTTTTTCCCTCCTGAGACTCATCAGGACAAAATGGGTCTAATTCCTCTTCTACAAGAGACTGGAGTTCTTCAGATGGAGGCTGGATGACCATTTGTCTGGCCTGCTATAGAAAGAATTCCCACTCAGGTAGGGCTGGATGAGAAGACCCCTTAGATCCTTTTCCACCACTATATTCCCTGATTCTTTGATGGCTCCATCTTGACTCTTCACTTCTCCCCTTCCCCCAACCTTCTCTTCTGGCTTTGTCTTCTGGGCTCCACCTTCCGTTCCCCTCCCAATCAGATGCCCAGATTGAGATGGCTCCCCTGTTTACCCTGTGGAAATCGTTAACCTTGGCACAAGAATGAGCACATAGCTGGTGGGGGTGGAGGGGTGCAGTCACCTCTGCCACACCTGATCTTTGACCTCCCGTCACCCACAGAATCATTTGTTCCTCTCCCCAACCAGGGAGCTGCACAAGGGCCACTGAGTAAGGCGGCTGAGACCCAGGTCTTCAAGGGAAGGCTAGTGTTGGTGAAAGGTGCTGGCAGAAATCAAAGAGTCCCTGACTGGGAATTGAGAGCCCTGCAGTTGGGAGGAGGGTAGCAGGACAGCTTCCTCTGTCCTTGACATGCCATGTGACTATAAGCAGGTTGCTCTCTAGACCTTAGCTTCTCCTCCTGAGAAGTGGGGACAATGCTGGACCCTTACTAGTCTCCCGGGGTAGTGAGGGTCAGCTGGGGAAAAAATTGCTAGATTCGTTGGGGGCCTAAGGATAAAAGCACCATAGAACCTCCTGAGAAAGGAACTGAGCAAATGTTGCTGGTGGGGAGAGATAGAGCTAGTACAGAATGTTTCACTTGGATTCAACAGATATTTATTATAGAATCCCTGGAAGGGACCTTGGAGATGACCTAATCCAACCTACTCATCTTACGATGAGGAAACTGAGGCCCCAGAGAAGGGAAATGACTTACTCAAGGTCACACAGTGAGTCATAAGCAACTCTTATGTGGCAATCATAATCCTAGGTGCTGGAGATACAGATGGAATGGCATAGATCTGTCCTCAAGGAGCTTTAAAACTTGTCTCTTCTCTCTCCTCTCAGGCTTTGTTGCTTCTTCCTCTCTCCTGTTTCCTCAGCAATCTCCTATTGCAATGGATGGGAAAGTGGTGATCCAGGAGGATGGTTCCCCAATGGTTTCCTGGAGCCCTGAAGCAGAGAAGGAGGAGGAAGAAAAGGAGGAGGAGGAGATCGGCGATCGTGGCCAGTGGACTAACAAGATGGAGTTCGTGCTGTCAGTGGCTGGAGAGATCATTGGTCTAGGCAATGTCTGGAGGTTCCCATATCTCTGCTATAAGAACGGAGGTGGTGAGTTCACTGTGAGGTGGGCAAGGGTGAGGGTTGCTGAAAACCCGATGTCCTTCCCTCACAGCTAAGTGACCCTCTGCACCTACCTCATATGTTTGATGCCTCTAGAAAAGTACAAATGGAGATACAGAGCAGGGTCAGAGATTAGGAGGTGGTAACAGTGGTGGGAGGTGACAGAATTTGAGGGCTGGATCAGCAAACCACGCCCAAGAGGAATCCCAAAAGGAATCCATACCTAACAAGTGGTGATCCAATCTTCTCTTGTAGACTTCTAAGTCGGGGCAACTTCTTTTGGGCATCAGCTATTATACCCCCACAGAGTCTTTAGGCTAAACATCCCCATCAAGACCAAATGAGAGTGTGGACAGAGGTCAAAGGGGGATGGAGACTTTCGTGAAGACTTATAAAGCCTTATCGACTTAACACTGAAAGGAACACTGAGGATAGCTAATTTAACATGATGTTTATATATATTACGTTATTATATATTATATAGATAACATATATTTAACATTAAGGAACATTAAGGATTTGGAATCGGAGGCCCTAAAGTTCAAATCCTCTCTTTTTTCTGTTGTTCAGTCATTCTAGTTGTCCTAACTCTCTATAACACTGTTTGGGGTTTCCTTAGCAAAGAAGCTGGAGTGGTTTGCTATTTTCTTCTCCAGCTCATTTTACAGAGGTGGAAACTAAGGCAAACAGGATTGAGTGACTTGTCTATTTTATCCTAGAGGCAGATGAGAAGCTCCTGGAGTTAGTTGAGTAAGGGAATCACATGGTCATATTTGTGCTTAAGGAAAATGACTTTGGCAGCAGTGGATAGGATGGATTGGAGTGTGGAGAGATTTAAGGCAGAGACCAATTAAGACACACTTGCAACAATCAAGAAGGGGTGATGAGGGCTGAACTATGATGGTGGTTACGTGGATAGAGACAAAGGGTTAGGTGTAAGAGAGACGGTAAAGGTAGAAAACAGCAAGATTTGGCAACTGATTGGATATATAGGGAAGAAAGAAATCCAGGAAAATGCCAAGGGTACAAACCATTTATACAAAGAAGGATAGTGGTGCCTCTGACCTCCTGGGTCTTGCAAACCATTTTACATCAAAATGACTTAAATTTCCGTAACCTGATGGTTTTATTAGCATTATGCTGACTAAAATTAGAATGTTTGAAAGAGAGGAAGACTTGGGTGGGGAGGAGGATAGTGATGTTCACTTTGGGACATGAGTGTAAGATGTTTGGGATATCTGGTTTGAATGTTCTATAGGCAATTGATGATGTGATACTGAAGCTCAGGAAAAAGACTGGGGCTGGATGTAGAGGCCTGTGAATCACTTGCATAATGATGATAATTAAATCATGGCTGTTGATGAGTTTACCAATATGTGGAGGGACAAGAAAAGAGGGCCTAGCGCAGACATTTACAATGAGAAAGAAGGTTTGTGTCCCAAGAGGAATGGTGACTTAGTGGAAATACCCAGCAAGACCTGTGGGTTCAAACCTACTTCTGACATTTACTAGTTGAGTGAACCAAGGGAAGTCAGCCAAGCTCTGTGTGCTTCTAATACATTTCCTTAGATTAATCTGCTGCATAAGTC
Source organism: Petaurus breviceps papuanus (assembly GCF_028583685.1). NCBI lineage: Eukaryota > Metazoa > Chordata > Mammalia > Diprotodontia > Petauridae > Petaurus > Petaurus breviceps. The sequence goes on from NW_027185867.1 coordinate 8,773,662, forward strand.
CTAGACATTTTTTTTAATGGTGGTGGGAAGAGTTCCCACACTTGGAGTTGAAGTTGTATCCATTTATGCATTCCAAGTTACTCTAACTTCGACAGACCTTGCCGGAAAGCCCACCATGGTCCATGCCCAAAGGCAGCAGGGGTACAGTGGGAGCAAGCAGGGAGGGACAGTGTTGGCTATTTCACTAAAGGGAGTTTGGTGGGTTATTATTATTTGGAGGGTGGATGGGAAGTGATGAGGGTTAGGGAGTTAACAGGATTACAATGCATAGGATGATGGGGAGCAAGAGGGAGAGGGGGTAAAACGGCCCTATGCAAGGCTCAGCACCCCCACCTGAGCTAGGTGCTGCTCCTTTCCCCTGTACACTGCTGCCTCCGCAAGACCCTCTTCCAACTGGAGGGTGGCCCTCAAATTATGTTCCACAGTCTGTCCGAAGTTAGCTGGACTAGCTGCCTCAGCTACCTCCAAACATCTGTGCAGGCAAATCTCTACAGTTCAAATTCTACTCTAAATGTCCACCTCTAGGGGCTCAGGTCCTTGCTGCTTCTTTGTTTTGTTTTGTTTTGCTTTTGGAGGGGAGTGAAGTCAAGACAATTGGGGTTAAGTGACTTGCCCAAGGTCACACAGCTAGTAAATGTCAAGTTCTAAGGTCCAATTTCAACTCAGGTCCTCCTGCTCCAGGGCTTATTCACTGGGTCACCTAGCTGCCCCTGCTTTCTTTAAAAGTATAAAATTTACAGGTTAACTTGCAGGGAACAAGACAACTGGACAATTGCCTTGGGGTGGAGGAAGGGTGGGAGAGGAGATAGAGACTCTCTTCTACCCTCCTAGGTCTTGCAACCATCTTACATCAAAATGATTGAAATTTCCTTAATCTGGTGGTTTTATTAGCATTATGCTGACTAAAGAATAATTCACCTTTTCTGTGGGAAACAAAAGCAGTGGTCTAAGGGGAGTTATATCCTCATATAGACCAATTCTGGTGCTCAGAATGCTCAGAAATCTCATCCTTTAACAGACGTGGGTCCTGTTCACTCACTTTCAGTGCTTAAGGTTTTTGTAAAATCTCTTCTCAATCCATCTCCCATGTTCGTGACTTACACTGGCTGTATCCCATCCCTGAAATGTACTGCCTCCTTTTGCTTGCCTCTTAGAACACCCAAGGCTAAGTTCAAGAACTATGTACACAGGAAGCCTTTCCTGGTCTTCCCTCTCCCTGAGATGCAATAGCCTTTCCCCCAAATTGTCTTGTATCCATTTTGTAGATACTTTTATATAATTGCATCAGTAGATTATAAACTCCCTGAGGGCAGGGACTGTTTCACTTTTGTCTTTGTATCTCTACTGCCTAGTACATTGTCTTGCACATAGTAAATGATTAATAAATTCTTGTTAATAGATTGATTAATACTTGACTGGTGTTTCTTTGGCCTAGCCTTATGTAGATTGATTGATAACTTGGGTCTATGAGCCTATACCAAATTCCATACCTGCTTGAAGTTCATGGTACTCCAGGATTGCTTCCTAAGAGGACTTCCAAAAAGTACTCTCCAAGGGGACTTCTGTCCAGATTATCAATACAGGAGACAATTGGTGGTATATGTGTAAGGGGGAGGAGGGAGGGGCAAGGGCATAGAGTGGGATGGTGGGAGGGTGTTGTTATACAAGAGAAGAGATACAGGAAGGAGAAAGGGTGAGAAAGAACATCATAGAGGGCAGTGTTGCCTGAGCTCGTGGCTCTTCTCTCCTTCCACAGGTGCCTTCTTTATCCCTTACTCCATCTTCTTCTTCACCTGCGGCATCCCAGTTTTCTTCCTGGAGGTAGCACTGGGTCAGTATACCAGTCAGGGCAGCATAACAGCCTGGAGAAAGATCTGCCCCCTTTTTGAGGGTGAGTACCAGCCTCTCCTGCTACCTCGTTCCTCTTCCTCTCATCTCTTCTTTGGGCTATCTTATGTCCTTTCTTTTTAAGGTTCCCCACTCTCTTCCACCCTTTCCTCCGGCTCACTGCCTCTATACAGGAAGGGATGGATTTACTTACCATCCACCACACATTTAAATGTGGTCCCTGCTCCCCCTCTTCTCACACTCAGCCTAAATGTCTCCCTAGGGCCATGATGGGCCAATCAAAGGAATCTGCAAGAAATCTCACCATCTTCCCTTCCTTAAACTATGCCTGAAGAGTGGGTGGGCTTTTATTTAAGAAAACAAAAATTATTGGTATCATTTGTTTTTACTTCAGTCGCATTTCCAAATATATCTCTTCTTTCTTGTAACAAAGAATAAAAAGAAAGTAGGAGAAAAAAATAATTCAGCAAAACAAGCTAAACCTCCAAGAAGTCTGATAATACATGTACACACATATACACATATATAAATATATGTGCATATGTGTATTTATGTGTATATACCTGCACCTTTGAAAAGGAAGGAGAGAGATGCATGGTTTCCTTTCTTCTCTGGGGTCTTTTTTCTTTCAGAGTGGAGGGGGCCTTTCTCCAGGTGGCAGTTTTGGGGATCTGTTGCCATATTGTCTTGTGAGACATTCTACCCTGCTCTCCTAGCCTTTGTGTGCCCGCCATTGAGACAATGAGAGGTTGAATTAAGGATGTGTAAGATGTCCAGGGTTCAGTGTAAGTCCCAATAGTATTTAGAGTTAGAAAGTAACTCTGGAGTACTTTTCAATAAGCCAACCAGGGCTGGAGAGGTTTAGTGACTTGGCTGGGTCACCCAATTACGAATGGAACAAAGGGGCATTTTAATGACTCTCCATAAATGCAAACATCACTAGTGCCAGGAAATTATTCTCTCTATTGAATGAATGAAAAAGTTTTTCTTAAGTGCCCACTAGGTGCAAATGCTAAGCATTGGAGATAGAGATAGAAAAGTAAGACAGTCTGCTTGCAAGGAGCCCCCATTCTAATGGGGAAGAAGACCACACATACACGGAGCTCCAGAAGTTTTAGCTCAGTTTTAAATGACAGATCATTCTGACTTTCAATAGCCTCAGGAGCTGGGTACTATTGTTATCCCCAATTAACAGAAATTGAGGCAGGCATATGTTAAAGGGCTTATTATACAGCTAGGCCAAATTTGAACTCAGATCTTGACTCCAAATCCAACATCCCCAGATGCCTCAAACATTTTTACAACGTTGTAGAAATTATAGAAGAGAGTGAGAGAAGAATAAGAGAAGCCACCTAATATAGAGGTCTTTTTTTTCCCTTCAAGAAGTGCAATTGAGAAAAAGAACAAAGATAAAGGACAAAAACTAGCAAGGATAGTAGGATCAAATAAAGTCTTCTCAAGTAAGGGGGGAGGGCAGGTAGGTGGCACAGTGGATAGAAGGCTGGCCTTGGAGTCAGGAGGACCTGAGTTCAAATCTGACCTTAGACATTGATTAGCTAGGTGACCTTGGGCAAGTGCCTTAAAGTTGTTTGCTTAATTTTTTTTTATCTGTAAAATGACCTGGAGAAGGAAATGGAAGACCACTCCAGTACCTTTGCCAAGAAAACCCCAAATGGGGTCATGGAGAGTTGGACGTGACCAAAATGGTTTAACAACAATAACAAAAACTAAGGGAAAGACCTGGGTATATTTGTAAGCACCCAGGAAGGAAGGAACTTGTTGATAGGGAGAGAATGAAGGTAGAGAGGGAGAATGGATGATATACTTTTGCTTCTTAAAGATATACTTCCCATCTTTATCCCTCCACACAAACATCTTCAGTAGCCCTTGAAATACTTAGTCTGGCCCTCTCCTCCCTCCCTGCTAAGGCAGACAGGAAAAACCCAGGTGAATACTTCCATCTCATACACTGTTTACAGGGTTGATATCCTGCCAAGGGGCACCAACGTCCATAGTGAGGGTGCAGAGGTACACACCCATGGATGGCCACATGCTCACAGCTTTGCTCACTCCCACTTCCCTCCTCCACCCCCTTTTGCTCTTTCCACACCTCTTTATTTGGTCAAACTGACTGCCTGAGGACAGGATGTTCCTAATGGTGAGCATGTGTCTTCAGGGATGAAAAGATGTTTGTCTATATGTACATGTGTATGCATAGTAATGAAAATCATTTTAGCCTGGGATACCTTAATCTTCCCCATGGACTCATGTTCCCTTCCACCTCCTACACCCTTTTATTCCCCCATGGTCCCAGTTTTCCTCACCTCTCTCTTCTCCCACCTCACTTGAGGAATATCTTGGCTTAAAACTCACCTGGGCCTTCTGCACGTAAATGGTACTTTCATCTTGTTTTTAGCAATAGGCCCCAGCCTCAGCAGACAACCAGAGGTTCAGTTAAAAGCAAGATTCAAGAAAAGTCTTTCTTCTTGAAGAGGGGGAATCCAAGTCAATTGGCAAAGATAGGCAGGGAGTTGAAAATGGGATGGCTTCTTTTCTTTTTCTTTTTTTTACTCTTACTTGTGGAGCACTGAACATTAAACAATCCCTTGAGTTAATGTTCACTCCTGATACCATACTTCAAGTTTCTATTGTGTATACAGAGAGTTCTAATGTCATTTTATTTTTTTTTTCAAATCTAGGGCCTCACATTTATTAGCTATGTGACTATGTAAAATAGTATTAATAATAGTATGTATATATATATAAAAATATATTTAAACATTTGATTTTAAAACTTTGAATTCCAGATTCATTCCCTCCCTCCCTTGTCACCTACCCTTACTGGGAAGATAAGCAGTTCAGTATAGGTTGTACATGTGTAGCTAATGCAAAACAATAACATAGTAGATATATTGTAAAAGACTGACTATATTTCCCTCCCTCCTATCCCACCTCCCACTTGTTCTATTCTCCACTTTGATCCTGTCCCTTTTCAAAAGTGGGTGCTTCCAACTTCCCTCCCCGCCCCAGCCTGCCCTCCATTCCATCATCCCCCTTTTCATCCCCTTCCCCCCTACTCTCCTGTAGGGTGAGATACCCTATTTAGTGTGTATTTCATTCCCTCCCCAAGGCAAATTCAATGAGAATAAGGTTGACCCATTCCCTTTTGCCTTCCTATTCTTCCCCTCCATTGTAACCATTTTCCCTTGCCTCTTCTATATGAGATAGTTTACCCCATTCTGTCTCTCCCCATCTACTCTCATTATATTACTCTCTCACCTCTTAATTCACCTTTTAAGTATCATTCCTTCTTATTAAATTGGTGCTGTGCCCTCTATGTATACCCATAAACATATATACACACATTCACATATGTATTCATATGCCCATATACCCTCATATATTGACATATATATATTTCTATTCCCTTCAACTACTGAGAAAAGTTTCATAAGTTACAATGGTTGTTTTTCCATGTAGGAATGTTAATAGTTCAACTTTGATAAGTTCCTTATGATTTCTTTTCCCTGTTTACCTTCTCATGCTTCTCTTGCTTCTTGTATCTGAATGTCAAATTTTCTATTCAACTCTGGTTTTTTCAGCAAGAATGCTTGAAAGTCCTCTATTCCACTGAATGACCATATTTTCCCCTGAAACATGACACTCAGTTTTGCTGGGTAGGTGACTCTTGGTTTTAATCCCAGCTCCTTTGAACTCTGGAATATCATATTCCAGGCCCTTCGATCCCTCAGTGTAGAAGCTGCCAGATCCTGGGTTATCCTGATTGTGTTTCCACAATATTCAAATTGTTTCTTCCTGGATGCTTGTAATATTCTCTCCTTAATCTGGGAATTCCGGAACCTGGCTATAATATTCCTAGGAGTTTTCTTTTTGGGATCTTTTCAGGAGGTGATTGGTGGATTCTTTCAACCTCTATTTTGCCCTCTGGTTCTAAAACATCAGGGCAGTTTTTTTTGAGAACTTCCTGAAGTATGATTTCTAGGTTCTTACTTTGATCATGGCTTTCAGGTAGTCCAATGATTTTTAAATGATCTCTTCTGGATCTATTTTCCAGGTCAGTGGTTTTTCCCATGAGATAGTTCACATTGCCTTCTATTCTTTCATTTGTTTGGATTTGTTAACAGCATCTTAATTTCTCATAAAGTCATTAGCTTCCATTTGCTCCAATCTAATTCTGAAGCAATGATTTTCCTCATTGAGCTTTTGAGATTGTTTTTCCATCTGGCAAATTCAGCTTTTTAAGGCATTCTTCTCCTCATTGCCTTTTTGAGCCTCTTTTGCCATTTGAGTTAGTCTATTTTTTAAGGTATTATTTTCCTCAGTCAGGCTGTTGATTCTCATTTCGTAATTTTCTTGCATCATTCTCATTTCTCTTCCCAATTTTTCTTCCACTTCTCTTGTGTGCTTCTTAAGGTCCTCTATGGCCTGTAACCAGCTCATATTTTCCTTTGAAGCTTTTGGTGCAGGAGTTCTGACTTCACTATCTTCCTCCTGTTCCATGCTTTGCTCCTTTTTGTCCCCAAAATAGGAGTCTAATATTGGAATCTTCTGTCTGCTTTGTTTCCTTTGCCTGGTCATGTTGCCCCTCAGTCACTTGACCCCTGGGCTTTTTGCCACAGTAGGACTCTGCCACCAGACAGGAGAGCTTTTGTCCCAAACGCTGGGGTTTTCTCAGCTGCTGGAGGTATTAGATGGGTGCCCTCTCTGAGGCCTCTGCAAGCCCTGGCAAGCTGGACACACACTCCAGGATCTCCACCCTAGCCTGCAATCCAGATCCAAGCAGGTTAAAGCAAGAGCGAATAGCCCTCATACTGGTCTCCTGGTCCCCCTACACTCTGCAGGCCAGGAGCTGAAGCTGCCACATGGCACTGGCTGTGCTGGGTGCCTCATGGCTACTCGCCCTGGAGGCAAATGCCAAAGCTCTTCCAACTACTGGGTCCCAAAATCTGCACTGCACTGACCTCTCACTTTGTCCTTTGCATCTATGTGTTGACAAATCTGGAAAAGGCCACAGCTGCTGCTGATCTGGAGTCCCTCCGGCCAGCAGCTGGTCAGACCTGCCCTGGGGCTAAAACCTCCACATCACCTCGACCTGGGCTCCTCTCCCACAGCCCTGTACTGGCTGATTCCTTCCGGCCTACCAGGCTGTCCTCAGTGGGAGGTTAGCTTCTCTGTGCCATTTTGTGGGTTCTGTAGATCCAAAGTTTGTTTAGAGTCCCCTTTTTACATTGATTGGGGAAGGTGGAAGCCGGAACTGCTTGGAGGTCCTGCTTCTACTCCACCATCTTGACTGAATAAGCCCTACAGAGAGTTCTGAAAGGCTTTGGATCTACCATATGAGTTATGATCAGAAGAGATGTCCCAGGTGAGGGAGTCGACTAGTCTCCCTGCAAACTGGGTCTCACTCAAGCCTTCTTCACCTTCTTCTGTGGGAGCAGTGTTCTTCATTTTTATGCTTTGATGCTACAATGGAACCATGGAGGCACTTTATATCCTAAAATTAAACATTGATTGAAACAAATATGATGCTAATATTTACATGGTCTACTTGCATATTTGTTAATCTCACCCGGAGATTGTCAGCATATAATAGTGAATAGAATGCTAGACTTGAACTCAGGAAGGCCTGATTTTGAATGCTGTCTCCAACTTCTGCTTCCCTGAACCTTAATTTTTTCATCTGTAAAATGGGTATAGTATCAGTAATATCTACTTTCACATTCAATATACATGTTAATTATTATTGCTATTTTTGGTTTCATCCTCCCTATGGTCTCCTGAAGTCATATTGTTTATTTGGGACTACGTTCTTAACTTATTGGAGGGCAAGGGCCATGGCAATCTGTGTGATATAATGGAAAGAACATTGGTCTTAGATTCAAGAGACCTGGGTTTGGCTTTATGATTTTTTCTCTCTACATTAATTCCCATTTTTGAGCCTTCATTTCCTCTTTTTTTTTAATATGGAAAATTTTTTTTTGCATAAAATACTAGGTAAAACTGTTTTATGGAAATGTGAGTTGCAGATACTGCATCTATCTGGTTTTTCCAACATCCTGCTATATACATAGATGGGAGACTGTGTTTCTGTACTATTTTTTTCTTTTTGGAGGGGGGAGGGCAGGGTAGTTGGGGTTAAGTGACTCCCCCAAGGTCACACAGCTAGGGTTTTGTGTGTGTGTGTGTGTTAATATCTGAGGCCAGATTTGAACTCAGGTCCTCCTGACTCCAGGGCTGGTCCTCTACTTACTGTACCACCCAGCTGCTCCATGTTTCTGTACTTTCTGACAATGATGGAGATCATTATGTTGTTTTCTCTTTCACCCCAACCCCGTTTCCGGCAGGCATTGGTATTGCTTCTGTGGTCATTGAGGCCTATCTAAATGTCTACTACATCATTATCCTTGCCTGGGCCTTCTTCTACCTGTTCAACTCCTTCACCTCACAGCTACCCTGGACAACTTGCACCAATTTCTGGAACACAGGTATACTTTAGTAGGCCATGTTGGAGAAGGTTGTCTCACTTGGAACTGGGTCTCTGGATCTCAAATGCAGCCTCAATCCTACCACCTATATAATGTGACTAGTGACCTTTACCTTCCTAACCCAGTGTAGAAGGATTAAGTTTGCTGAGGTTTAGAAGCTGAGGGAGTGGGAAGACAACATTTTAGAAGACCAGACTAGAATTATGAATTATGTCAAGGGGTTGGAGAAGTAAATGGTCACAGAATAACGATGTTGGAAGGCGAAGCACAGAGGTCATTCAGTCCAAATTCTAACTGAACAACAATCTTCTCTACTGGGTAAATGAAATTTTCAACATTGTATTTAATTAGCATAATTTTTAGCCATGACAATTTCATATGGAATAAAAGCTTTCATTAGCTTTTGGGGACTATTTTCCATATTAATGAGATTAATTTAATTTAATTAGTGAGATTTCATATGGTTCTCCTATGTCTTCCTATGAAATCTCATTTATTCTAATTAAATAAAATGTTGTTGAAAGTTTCATTCATTTCATTTCTTGAAAATATGCATAGTTAATGAGATTTCCTATGTGTCCAGACTTTAGGGACACCCTGTATACCATCCCCAACAAGGGGTCATCCGACCTCTGTTTGCAGACCTTTGCCTCCTAAAGCAACCCATTCCATTTTTGGACAATTAATAAAATTGTTTTAAAATTTAATTTAAAATTAGTTAAATTTTAATGAATTACAAAGTTTGTTTATTCCCTCCCCAACCTAACTAAGTCTAAATCACCTTTTTGTACCCTGTACCCATTCTAGCTCTGCCTTCTGAAGTCAGGAAGAACAAGTATAAACCCTCTTGCACATGAAAGACCTCCAAATACTTGATGACAATAATGAATCAAGAGGTTCACCAGGACAGGCCCAGGGCAGATCACAGGAGAAGGACAATAATCTCCATAGTCATAATCTAGGGAGCCATTGAATAGATGCTTTAAGAACCTGTGGGCTTGGAGGTTGTTCCTGGGCTGATTTCTGTTGGGGAATATGTGATTGGGGACTTACAGGAGCTACAGCAATGAGGAGAGGTGGGAGGAAATGTTTGTTCTATCTCACCCCTAGCTAAGAGACCTCTGACATTGTTTTCTCTCTCTGGGACTCAGTGTTCCCTTCTATAAAATGGGGTTGGACTAGCCAGTCTCTAAGATCTTTTCCAAGTTTGACTTTATAATTACATAATTAGATCATTTATAATTTTTGTCTTTTGCAGAATATTGTGTGGATTTTCTGAATTGTTCAGGCTCAAGTAGCCCAGAGGCATCCAGCAATAGCACCTCACCTGTCATCGAATTCTGGGAGTAGGTAGTTGGGCCCTTCTCTCCACATGTCAGATGAATCCAGAAGTCTGAGACCTGGGAGATGGAAGAAGGGGAAGGGGGTGCAAGTTCAAGACTTCTTGTGCTTTACTCATGACACATGTTTATACCTTTTCTCTCCCCATACACATTCACAATGAATAGTAGACTCTATCCACTCCAGACCACATAGGCAGGATGGTATAATCAGAAGTTCCAGATGGAACTGAGGAGGCCTGGGTCTCTGATAGTAGCTCACTGTGTTACTTTGGGTGAATCACAAACTGGGCTTTGGCGTTCTCATCCATCAGATGATGGATGGAATGGAAGATCTCTTACATCTCTTAATGCCCAGAATGGCTGTGGGAAGATACCAGAGCTGTGGGGTCTGTCTTAAAAATCAGAGGTCAGGTAGAGAAAGTCACTTTTGCCTTTCCCATTTCTTTTCTCATGGTTTTTAGGAACAGGGTCCTGGGCATCACGACAGGCATCCATGACCTTGGGGCCCTGCGCTGGGAGCTGGCCCTGTGCCTTCTGCTTGCCTGGGTCGTGTGCTATTTCTGCATTTGGAAGGGCATTAAGACTACAGGGAAGGTAAGAAACCCGCTTCTCTGCTCCCTCCTCCCTGCCACTCTTCACTCTCTCTTCTCACATCAGCAGGACATTAAAAAGGATCTCCCTTGGAAACTCTAAAAGGCAGAGAAGAGGATCGATGCCCGTAGGAAATGAAGCTGTTCTCAGAGGATTTTTTAATTTAGACTAACCAAGGCACAGGATAAAGAAATGGCAGCACATTAACTCCTTTGTGAGGAGTTAATATGCAAAATATAATACAAATGACAATAAGAAAATAGGACTTTCCAAAAGCATTCCCCCTTATGTCTTTGTCTTCCTCCCCAACATAAGACAAAGAATTGAGGGAGAAGTGAGAGCTACTTTAGGTCCTGGATCTCCTTATTCCCATGGATAGAGCACTGGGCTTGGACTTAGGAAGTCCTGAGTTCAAATCCAGCCTCAGCTGTGTGAATTAGGGTAAGTCAATTAACCTGTTTGCCTCAGTTTCTTTAACTGTAAAATGGAGCTAATAACAGGGGTTGTTGTGAGGATCCAGTGCAGTGGGAAAAACAGCTGCACCCCACCCCTTTCATCCCCTCAGCCCTTCTGTATTTCCAAAATCCTGAATCAGGGGCAGGATCATCCACATGGGCAAAGCCTTAGGATGGCAGGCCACTAGACAGCCTCCAGAGACTCAGGTCGACAATGCTGCCTCCCTGCCAACCCTGGAAAACTACAGAAAGTGAAAATGCCCTCACAGCTCCCTGGGCATATGCCTGATCTGTGTCTGGGAAAGTCCCAGTCTAATCAGGGGCATCTTGGGAACAGCTGAGTTAGAAAGAAGGCTAATACTGGAGTTGAAAAGCATGCATTGAAGAGTTTGGTGATGGAGTTTCCCTCTGCTTCCCAACTGCTAGAACCTTGCCTTGGCAGCTGTGATACAGAGAATGGGATTCATGGAAATGTGTGAGCGATGTGCAAAATCCCCTGTCCTCAGCACTGTCCAGAAGCCTTTTAAGGTCCTTCAGAATAGGCTTCACCTGCAGAGGACGGGTGGGACGAAGGCCTGCCTGGAGATAAGAATAGCAGGGGAGTCATAATGTTTCTGTGGTGGTAGAGCACTGGAATTAAGTTAAATCAGAAGACATAGATTTGAATTCTGGGATGGCTGCTTGGGATTCCATGAACCTGAACAAGCTTTTCACTGGTCGTGGCCTCAGGCCCATGAAACTTAGAACTGGAGCCCAGGGGGTCTTCACATTTTTTGCAGTAGCAAAGGGCTGCACTATGTAATTTCTCAGGTCTCATCCAGCTCATACTTTGTGATTACTTTTTCAATATTCCACTGAGTATGAGATCTGTAACCTCATCAATGTGAACTTCTCTCTGCTAGTTGTTGAGTTGTGTCTACAGATGAGGAAATTGAGGCAAACAGGGTTAAGTGACTTGCCCAAGGTCACACAGCTAATAAGTGTTTGAGACACTTGAACTCAGGAAGATGAGTCTTCCTGATTCCTGGCATGACGCTCTCTCTATCCACTGCACTACCTAGCTGTCCATTCACTCCACTGGTCTAGCACAGAAACCATCTATACTTCATCCTTTGTGATCTTTGTGTTCTCCCATAAACATCACACAGAGTATCTACCCAGAGTGATGAAGGTCTTCATAAAAAAAACAAAACACAAAAAACAACAACCATATCATGGGTACCATGTTCATCTGTTGTCCCTTACTCTTCTTAGATGGCCATCCCAATGACATTTCCAGTCATTCACTTCCTGAATGATAGCCTTTCTAGCTCTTATTGGATGCAGATCATCATTGAAATGTGCTAAAAACCTATTTATTCCCATGATGTATTTGGGTAACCCACAAGCTTGATTCTTCAGATACTGTGGTATTGCAAGATTTGTCCAAGATTATAGAGAGAAAAAGAAAATTCATTTTAATGGAAGGAAATAATTATTTACTGAGGTGAGAATCATATCAGCTATCTGGGCATGGTTAGGTCATCCATTAAGTAAACATGGTGCAGTGGAAAGAGTTTTGGCTTTAGAGTCATAGGACCTGGGTTCAAGGCTTGCCTCTGATGTTATTACCAATAATAGCTAGCATTTATGTATCACACCTACTGTGTCCTTGGCATTGTGCTAAGCATTTCATAAATATGATCTCATTTGATTCTTATAACAACCCTATGAGATAGGTGCCATTATTTATATTTATATAGGTGCCTATTTAGAGTTGAAGAAACTGAGGCAAACAAGTTAATTGACTCACCCAAGGTCACACAGCTAGTAAGTGCCTGAGGCTGGATTTGAGATCTGGACTTCCTGACTCTAAACCCAGTGCTTTATCCACTGTGCCTCCTAGCTGTGAGACCTTGGACAAGTCACATAAGCTCCCAGGCTTGAGCTTCCTCATCTGTAAAACGAGGGGGCTGAACTACCTGGCATTAAGGTTTGTTCTGGCTTTGTATCTCTGACTGTGTGATTACATTAAACATCATTGAATATGTAAAAATCAACATGAAATCTGGATAAAGGATAACAATACAGCTCCAGAAGTTTCAGCCGGATCTATTTAAAGAAGCCATCAATGCCAAAAGTGCAAAATGAAAAATGGCGAATATATTGACCTTGATGATCACTTTCCAGCAAAAGACTGATCGGGATAAAACAGTTACTATAACTGGAAGACAGAAAGAGTAGAGAAACTTGATGTCCCCCCGCCCAATCCCAAGCAAAGGGATCGATGACAACTTAGAATACAAATTCATTTGTAAAATCCTACCAAGGATGATTGTGGAAAATTACAAGCATGATTGCCTTGTAAAATTAAAAAAAAAAACACCAGGGGTGTAATGAGCACATAGGAACCTTGACATGAAACCTAAATAAGTCACCTCCTTCTAAGAGCATTCACAGATGAAGCTGGCAGGGGGGTCAGCAAACAGACAGAAGATAAACCAGATTTGTCCATGTTTCTATGATGATCTATTTTAAGCACTCACAGGACTGTAACTAGCAATTTTGGCACCCAGGCCAAACTTTACAAAATTCTCTTCTCCCATACAAGCCACATGAAGTATGTCTTTTAAGAAGATAAATTTATCATTTATTTATTTTTAACATTCATTAAAAATCTTTTGAGTTCTGAAGAAATATGCCTTTGAATTCACTTTTCAAGGCAAATCCAGTTGTAACTGGTGAGGCCCTGGGATGCTGTAAGGCCATTGCTTGGGAGGGCTTTGTCAGGTTAGGGAGGTAGGACCAGGGTGGTGCTAAATTTCAGGAGGAAGAAATAAAGAAGAGATCCATGGGGCAACTTCTCATTTTGCTGAATGTTTTATCAATTTGTTGAATTCTTCTTGCTAACCAGGTGCTAAGCTCCATTGTAGAAGTCTTTGTCATCAGTGCCCAATTTTCCAAACAGAACAAAGCCCCAGTAGCCCAAACTTGGTTGTCATGGACTATGAATGATGCCAGATACTGTAGTTATGGCATACAGTAATAACAACCTGCACTTACACAGCATTCTATGTTTTGCAAAGGACATCACCTGTTGTGAGATAGTGCAAATATTACTTATTCTAATTTACAGGTGCAGGGGCAGCTAGGTGGCACAGTGAATTGAGCACTGGCCCTGGAGTCAGGAGGACCTGAGTTCAAATATGACCTTAGACACTTAACACTTAGTAGCTGTATGACCTTGGAAAAAAAATAATTTATAGGTGCAGAAACTGAGGCTTGATATACCTTAGGTCACACCACTAAATGATAGGGCTAACCCTTAAATCCAGGTTTGCTGAACCCAAGTACAGTGTTCTTTCCAGCACTTTGGGCAAGGGTGTGCTTGCTTAATGTTTAACAACTGGCTTTCCAGGGGGGAAAATTGTACATGATATACTTTTAAGTTTAATTTACATTATTGTTTTCTCCATGAATTTCTTAAATCTAGACAATCAGCAAAATGATAAACCAAGTTTTCCCCTCAATATATTTTTAATTTATTTCATTAAATATTTCTCAACTATATGTAAACAGATTTTTAATATTCTTTTAAAAATCAAATTACTTTCCTTTCTCCCCCTTTAATAATGCAAATAATTTGATATAGGTTATGCATATGCAGTTATGCCAGACATATTTCCTTATTAGTCATGTTGCAAAAGAAGACATAAAAACCCCAGGAAAAATAAAATTTAAAAAAGTCGGCTTCAATCTGCATTTAGACTCCACCAGTTCTTTTTCTGGGGGTAAATAGCATTTTTTCATCATAAGTCCTTTGGAATTTTCTTTGATCATTGTATTGATCACAATAGCTAAGGCATTCACAGTTGATCAATGGACAATATTGCTGTTACTATGTATAATGTTCTTTTGATTCTGCTCACTTTAATTTGCATCAATTCATTCTTATAGCACAATGTTTATTCTACCACAATTGTATACCACAACTTGTTCAGCCATTCCCCAATGGATGGGCTTCCCCTTGATTTTCAATTCTTTGCCGCCACAAAAAACTGCTACACATATTTTTGTGTTTGCCAATTTCTGAGATGTAAATACTCATAACAAAAATTGAATAACCAACTCTCTTGAGTTGATTTGATATGCTGGCTCCAGCATACTTCTGACTTTCAGTGAACAAAATGGCCTCAGAAATGACACTACCAGCTCTAGAATGCTGGGAACCTGTGACTCAGATCAAGCAATGATCATTTCTTCTTTCCTCTCCAGGTGGTTTATTTCACAGCCACATTCCCTTATCTGATGCTGATTATCTTGCTAATTCGAGGGGTCACTCTTCCTGGGGCCTATGAAGGGATCATGTATTACCTGAAACCAGAGTTGCATCGCCTCAAGGACCCCCAGGTGGGTATCATGTCCTTAGTATCCTTCACTATATCTTTCATTTGCCTCAGAGCTTGGGGTAGAAATTCTAACATCCTCTATAATTTCAATTAGTCTAAGCAGCTGGAACATTTCAATGACCAGGAGAGTGAGAAGCATCGACTAAGGTAGAACTTGAAATGACAATAAGAGGAATTGAGGCTTGAAATTACAATAGGAGAAATTTAGGCAATACTAATGGAAAGAAGCGAAGACATAAGGGAGATCATTGCCTATGTATATTGGAAGTGTGGTCACACATTGGAAGAGGGAATTAGAACTGTTCTGCTTGGTCCCAAAGGGCAAAACTAGAAATGAGGGACGGGTGATTTAGGGCAGCAGGTTTCAGTGTAATTAAAGAAAAGCTTCCTAACAATGAACATTGTTTTCAAACAAAATGGACTGCCATAGGAGTCAGAGAGTTAGCCATGATGGAGGCAGCGAGGTGGCATGGGGCATTGAGTGCTAGCCCTGAAGTCAAGAAGACCCAAGTTCAAATGCAGCCTCAGGCACTGTATGGCCCTGGGCAAGTCACTTTGTCTCTGTCTACCTCAGTTTCTTCAATTATAAAATGGGAGTAAAAGCAGCACCTACCTTGCAGGGTTGTTAAGAGGATTAAATGAAATGAATATTTGTGAAGAGCTGGTACCATGCCTGGAAGGCAGTAACTGCTTTGTGAATGTTCATTGCCATCCTCTTCCCACTTCCCTATTTCTTTGGGCCTTCAAGAAATGGGTATGTCCCAGCTCTGGGTAGGAGGTGGACTAGACCTCTGGAGCCCCTTGTAATCCTAAAATTCCAGGATTCTAAATTTCTGGGAAATGCTAGAATGAGGCTATTGCATATAAGCAAATCTTGAAGCATTACCTGGCATCATCTCCAAACTGATTGCTGCAGATATGTCTTCCTCTCCAGCACAATCTGCTTTCTGTAAGTAAGCAGAACTGGGATTCCCAAAATGGGGAAGAGAAGGAAAACACCTTCTGCATGGTAGCCTCTCTCCTGCTTCAAGATTCAATGATTCCTCCTCTTGGCTCGAGGACTTGGTATCTCGGGACTGGAAGGGCCCTTGGAGAGCATTAGGACTATTAGGTATGGAAATATAGATTCTCAGTTAAGTAAAGTTTGCTCATTTTGCAGTAAGTTAGTGACAAAGTCAGGATTTGAACCCAGATCATCTGGTGTTCTTTCTACTGTACCATCTACCTTCCTTCCCCATTCCTTCCTTCCCCCAACCTCACTTTTCTTTTTTTTTTCTTTTTGGAGGGGAGAAAGCAGGGCATCTGGGATTAAGTGACTTGCCCAAGGTCACACAGTCAGTATGTGTTAAGGGTCTGACGCTGAATTTGAACTCAGGTCTTCCTGACTCCATGGCTGGTGCTCTGTTCACTGCACCACGTAGCCGCACCCACACCCCCTCACTTTTATAAAGTTCTCAGAACTTCAAGAAAGGAAAATACCTCTTCACCAAAAAATCAGGACCACCTACATTAAAGGAACCTCTGAGTCAATAGGTTATGAAGTGGGTGGGGATGTCTTCACCATGCGTCTTTCCATCATAGCTACATATGCTCTGAAAGGGCTCTGTTTTTGTTTGGTTTAAGCCACACAACCCAAGGTTATTTGGCCAAGAGAGTAAAAATGATTGACTCTATTTAGAGGCTTGTCTATAATTATATTTCTCTCTGGGGATGCTAAACATATATACAACCTTGATGGAGAATGAGAAGAAATGCCCATTGAAAACTGGCATTTGTTTGAGTATAATAGACCCATTCTGTTCAGCTTTGTCTGAATGACTAGCTTCAGTTTCATTACTGATAGACTATACAAGAGTCTACTTATATGTACTTAGTACACTTAAGATGTCTTCATCTCTAAAGGAATTTTGATTTGAGAGGCAGTGGTGCAGGGGGGAAAGCACTGACTTTGGAGTTGGAAGACCTGAATTTGAGTCTGGTCTCTCTTTTTACTGTCTGTGTGACCTCAGGGAAATAACTTCTCCTCTGTAAAATAAAAGCCTATCTTTCTAGGATGATTACACATATTCTCTGTGGTTATACTCTAACCAAATTGGCTTACTTGCTGCTGTCTGTCCAGGGCAGTTCATGTCCCACCTTTGTACAGGTTGTCTTGCATGCCTAGAATGCTCTGTCTATTCATTTCCATCTCTTAGAATATTTCTCTCCCTTTAAAATTCATCTCAAGCATCACTTCCTTCAAGAGGCCTTATTCCCCCAATTAACATTCCTCCCCATCACTATGTGTTTAAAACATATGTGTCTATATGTACACAGACACACATAACCTGTACTTATCTGTGAACATGTATTCCTTAGTACACTGTTAAGCATCTTGAGGACAGTCATTGTACCATTTTTTAATCTGTGTCCCCAATGTATATACAGTGATGCTTAATAAATGCTCATTGATTGATTGATTAAAGAGATTAGACTAAATGATCTGTAAGATCACTTTGAACTTTAATAGTATGATCGTGGGTTCTTCCAATATTCCAGACGTAGGGAAAGAGGGAGTGTCAACTCTTGTTGATGTTGGACAGAACTGGCATTCCCCAGACTCAAAAAGCAGCCAGGGAGAGGTCCTAGCCATAGCAACTAGTCTGACTACTCCTGACAAAAATAATGTTGCCTGCCAGTCATAGCATGCAAGTCCTAGGTTGCCAACCATTGTCCTAAGAAGTCATGGTCTTCCTCATTTTAAGTTCTGGGAGAGGAAGACCATCCCAAAGATCATCTAGCATCTCAACAGTTGAGCTGGGACTGGAAACCAGAATCCTGATGCCTAATCATTGATGTCTTTGGTCTTTCCCCTCAATGTAGCTCTGGGCTCTTACCTCTCTCCTGACTGACCACACTTCTTGGATTGATTACAGGTGTGGATGGATGCAGGCACCCAGATCTTCTTCTCCTTTGCCATCGGTCAGGGGTGCCTCACAGCCTTGGGCAGCTACAACAAATACAACAACAACTGTTACAAGTAGGAGCCTGTTTACCCTTTGACCTTCTTAGCTGTTCTTCCAAGTTCTAGGATCCTAAGATTAAACAAGAGAAAGTGACTTGAGCTGAAGTATTTTAGGTTAGAAGCAAGAAATAGTTGATTATGTGGACTATTAAATCTTGTAAGAGCTTCTGCTGAAGTTGTGAAAGAGGAGGAAGTGTCCATTATTCAGTGGTAGAGGAGAGTCAAAAGCTTCATGTAGGGACTTATATGTCTAAGATGAATTCCAAGAACTGACTTCCACATTCCATACCAGTTTACAAAACCAAGGACCTGGTAATACCTTTTTGCCATCTCTAGTGAAGTATGAGTGACACATAGTAGTAAGGTTTCCAGAGGTAGGGAGGCCAAAGTCAGCTTGATCAAGGCTTTTTGCTGTTTCCTGCTCAAGCAGGAACCTAACCTTACTAGTCTTTCATTTCTGTTCTCAGTTCAGTAATAGAGACTGGGGGTCTTTGAGACAATCTCTTAAGGTCCCATTCTGCCAATGAAATCTATGACTCTAAGAGCCCATTTCATCAACAAATCATCTACCCAAATAAAAGATAGAGGAGACATGGATAGACAATAGTTCACATGAAAAAATCTTAGGGTTTGGGTGAGCACAGGTTCAACAAGAGCCAACAATATGACTTAGAAGATAGAAAGCCAATGAGATCTTAGACTGCATAAAGGCAGGTATAATTAATGAACTGACAATTCCTCTTTCATCTGTCTTGGTTAGATCATATCGGTAGTATTTTGTTCCATTTTGAATGTCATATTTTAGAAAGGTCATTGGCAAATATTGTGGGTCGCAAGGATAGCAACCAGTATAGGGAATGGACTCCAGATCATGTCATATGTATAACTTGGAATATTTATCCTGGAGGAAAATTCAGGGGAACATGACAGCAGAGAGACATGAGAGGTATGGTGATTGGAGTCAGGAGAGACCGACTCCTGTCTCTCCATCTCTGTTTCTCTTTTTTTCTGCCTTTCCTCTCTTCTTTGCTCCCTTTCTATTTTTCTTCCTTTCATCTCTGTCTCTCCTTATTTCTCCCTTCCTCTGCTCTATCTGTCTCATTTTTGTGATCTTCTCTTCCCAGGGACTGTGTTGCTCTCTGCTTTTTGAATAGCGTGACCAGCTTTGTGGCTGGCTTTGTTGTCTTCTCCATCTTGGGCTTCATGTCTCAGGAGCAGGGGGTGCCCATTTCTGAGGTGGCAGAATCAGGTATGTGCAGACATGTGTTAAGAGACCATATTATAAGGAGAGGGGTGAGTGAGAATATGACCCCTGGATCATCTCCCCTGACTGCAAACCCAGAGCCCCAGGCATGGCAAAAGCTGCAGAGGGGTTCCTACAGTCCGCGTCTTTCTTGTGAGGGACTTGGGCCATGAAATTGTGCTGATGAGCTCCTTTTTCACCTCTTGGCTCTGTCCCAGTCTCCAGTCGTGGCATCTACTTATTCACAGTTGGAGAAAGGGATCTCTGGGTGGAGGGTAAAAGTGAGAATGTCCTTATCACTGCTCACTGGATAGTGTGGGATGTTTTACAGGTCCTGGTCTGGCCTTCATTGCATTCCCTAAGGCAGTAACCATGATGCCCTTATCTCAGCTCTGGTCCTGCCTCTTCTTCATTATGCTGATATTCCTGGGGCTGGACAGCCAGGTAAGGGTATCAGAGATACACACCTACTTCTCCCTCCCCCTCCTCAGCTCCTTCCTTTTACAAATGTAATGTGACAAACTCCCACCATCTTGGTTCTTCCCCCCTCGTTGTGGTGCCTGCTTCCTCAACTGTTCTACATAGTAGACCTTGCCATTTAGATAGGTTTGGGAACTGGAAAGATCTTAAAAGCCAGTTAGTCCAACTTCTGCATTTTACAACTAAGTCCAAGGGAGGTGAAGAGACTTAAATTCATAGCAATAATAATTAGCAGAACTGAGATTCAAACCTAGATCTCTGGTTCCAAATCTAGGGTTCTTTACCACACATATGTGTGTGATTATCTTTCTATCTCCTGGACCCTTGGCATCAGAAGTGCCTGCTGACTGAACTCTCTCTACATTTGTATTAAGCCTAGTTCCCCTCTCCCTCTAGGTAGGTAGCATGCTTTCTCCGCTTTCCTTCTGAGCCCTTTTTGATACCTGCTTCTTCTCATGGGCTCTCCCATCTTGCCCCCTTAACCTGGATTTGGCAAAAATAGTATTGGCCTAAGGAAAGAATCAGGAAGGAAGGGTAAGTAGTGGTTGAGGTATGTACTCCTTTGTAAACCATGTAACCCAGGAAGAAGGTACCACCTCCCACCAAAGGATCCCAACTGTCTGGGAGGAGACTGACCTCTAAAGGATAAGAATCAGACTTTTCTCATACTCTCTGGTTCATTGTGCCCTCACCTCCAAGCCACAGGGAAAATTTCTTAAAGCTTATCTAGGGATTACCAAAAAGGATAATCAGAGTTCCTTATAGAAAGATGATCAATGCACAGGGTAGATAGGATATAAGACTGTTTCTCCTTTCTTTCACCACAAAAGAAATGCTTGAAACACAAAAGGCTCACTTAAAACATAATAGAATAACTCATCGCTCCTAAAATACTCCCCTGGGAAGTAAATACTCAAAATGTTAGCAACATGGAGTACTTTGTGGGATTACTGATAGGCATTTCACCTTCATCTCAGCCCCAGACTGTCCTAGAGATTCATTCAAGGTTCATATCTTCTGGCAAACCAGGGAAAAGTTTGGGCTCATCCTCTTGGTAGTGGTCATCTCCCCTAAAAAGCTGTTGCAAAGCTTACCTCCTGGCGGCTAATCAGCACCTGAACACTTTTTGAACTCACATGATTGCCGCCAAAGCAAGAAACAGCCCTCTCGATATCACCAATTCATCGCGTTTGCTCAAGGAAAGAACCGTAGACCAGGAGAGGCAGCCAGGATCCTGGAGTCCAATCTTAAGCTTATCTAGGCCAGCACATGCTCTCACTGCCACGTGTGAGCCGCCACCATCCCTTCCAGGGGAAAAATATCCCCTTCTCTTCCAACCTCAATGGAAGTCTGAGATGAATGGAGCTCAGAGAGACCCCGTCACGCTTGACATATAGGAAGAAAGAGAGGAGAGTGGAAGTTACCTCTCCATAAATTCTCCTGAATGAGCAGCTTTTCTTGTTCAGTGGCCAATCCTCTTTGATGCAAACCATCAATAACATCTTGCTGCTACCATAGGAACCAAGGGACCAATAAGGCGACTGTTTCATCATCACAAATACAAATCCTTCAGCGCTGAGCTTGAGTACCTCTGTCTGGAAGTGGCCCGGGATCCAGTAGACCAGAGGAGTTCCCAATTACCCTCATTGCATCACTCTGTCACTGCCCCCAGCTCTTGCCTAGCCTAGCCTGCATGTCTCCTGTTTCTTCCTTTCTCCCTCCCTTCTTCTTCTCTTTCTCCCTCCCTTCTTCTTCTCTTTCTTTCTTTCTTTCTTTCTTTCTTTCTTTCTTTCTTTCTTTCTTTCTTTCTTTCTTTCTTTCCCTCCCTCCCTCCCTCCCTCCTTCCTTCCTTCCTCCCTTTGACTTAAAAATAGGTTTTTCAAAAGAACTTCACATATGTTAAAGGGAAAGTAGGAAAAATGAAACAAAAAGAAATTTCAAGTTATGGAGCCTAGCAAATTATCTCCTAAAATGCCCCTAATCTAGTTGAACAGGTTGGCACAGACTTCCTTGTAGGCTGTCTAGCTCAGGCTCTTTTCTGACTGGCTCTCAGCTTGCTCTTCTTTTCCAACCACGCCCCATTTTCTTCTTGTCCTTTTTCTCGCTCCTATCTACTTTCCTGACCGGGGCTCCCAACCGTCTGAGTAGCCTCTTTGGAACGTCTCCACCTGTAGTAAGGCAGAATCCTCCTCAACCAGGCTTAGGTTGACTTAGGTTTGGCACACACCCCAAAAGCTGCAGTCGTGCTTACTTCCATATTTTAAGGTTTTGAGATTTGATTTCATGTATGCTTCCCCTCTCCTGACACAGGTAGCAAGCTACTCACAACTGAGGAGATAGGTTCATGATTTACTGTGACCAAAAAAGCAAACAATAAAAAAGCCAAGAAAACACATACAGGCAAAGCTTCTGGTGATGAGCCTTTCTGACCTGAGCCAACTTGGCCCTGGGAGGAGAGATGCTGTCATACCTGAAACCGCTCCAGCTTGGGAGAACCTGCCAGGACAGGACTGTGGCAGGCATTGGCCTCTTTGGTGGCAGAACCTTTGAGAGCTCAGGGTCCTCTCCGTGTCATGATGAGACCACAGAGGAAGGTGTTCATCCCACTTGCGTGCTTTTTCTCTGCAAAAACACTTGAACGGCCACTTTCTCATAATTCTCTTTGCTCCTTAGTTCCCTCTCCTTGGCTGCACAGCACCTTCCCATTTTGTCCCCATTTCCTCCCATATCTCAGGTGCATGTGTCAGAGGGAAAGAGGAAGCTGCAATGGGGCCTTCCCTGGGGAAGAAGGACAGGGGAAAGAGGGGGAAAAGCCTGCCCTCACCTTCCCCTCTCCCCTCCCAACCTCCTCCCCCTCCCCCACCCACAGTTTGTCTGTGTGGAGTGCCTGGTGACGGCCTCCATGGACATGTTCCCCAGGCAGCTACGGAAGCCAGGGAGGCGAGAACTCCTCATCCTCTTTGTCGCCGTCACGTGCTACTTGATTGGACTGCTTCTTGTCACTGAGGTAAGAGCACGTTGGATCCCAAGCTGTACTAGTGTCCATCTGCAGTCTTGCCCATGACCCAGATGGGGTGGGTCACGGCACCTTTTGTCCATGGATGAACTTAGCCCCATGGCAGGGCCTGGAAGTGGGGCAAAGGTGCTCTACAGTGGGTCATCCCAACTTGGCATGAAGAAGAACGTCATGAGAGCCAGGCAGGCCCTTCCCTGCCCCAAAGTCACCTAGATACTTTCAGTTCTAATGACTCACTTTCCTATGCATGGCCCCTGACGGGTTTACCTATCCCAGGTCCCAGCCATTCTCCCCCAACAAGAGCTCAGCTCTGCTCTTTCTTCCACAGGGTGGGATGTACGTCTTCCAGCTGTTTGATTATTATGCTTCCAGTGGCATGTGCCTCCTCTTCCTTTCATTTTTCGAGGTGGTCTGCATTAGCTGGGTGTATGGTAAGCATGGGGATGGAGAGAAGGGGAACAAGATGGGGCAGGGCGGGGGTATGAAATGAGGACTATTTGAAGCCTGGACTGAAGCAGGGCCTTGACAAATTGGAATCCAGCCCCTCTGGTCCCAAGGATTATATCTAACAATTAGTAGCTGTTATGATGATGTTCCTTTCACATATCAAAAGCTTCATGATTTCACTGATGTTGGTACCCCCTCTACTAGAACAACTTCTCCTCTCCTTGGTACAAAGTCTTCATGAGCTTTTATGGGGGAAAAAGAGTCAGTATCTGGTAGTTGGCCCTCTATGGAGGAGCCTCTTTGAATCTAGCCAGGCTGGTCCTTGAATCTCTCTTTTTTTTTTTTTTTTTTAAGCAATTGGGGTTAAGTAACTTGCTCAAGGTTACACGTGTCTGAGCCCGGGATTCGATCTCCAGGTCTATCTCAACACTGGAGCCGGTGCTCTTACTCGCTGTGCTACCTGGCCGCCCCCCTTGAATGTCTCTTGCTGGGTCTATACCACCCTTGGGAGAACCTGCCAGGTATTTTGTTCTGCCAACACAGCCTTTGAGAACCCAAGGTCACAACGAAGCATGCAAGTTGGATAGTTTTGAAGTGTTGAGATAATACTGCTCTCTTCTACACAGAGATAATGTAAAGTCCTTATCTGCTTCACCAGTAGAATTGGAAGAAAAGCTTGGAGATTATCCTATCTGACCTCCCCAGTGTAGGACTGTGCTTTACAACAGTGGTCTCAAACTCAAATAGAAATGGGGGGGGGAATCCCTGCAGGTACCATATCGACTTACTAATCACATATTAACATGATCTTTGTTAGTATATTCTGTGCTAGAACATTCTGTCTTACTTTAGTTTCATGGATTTCCCAGTTTCTTATTAAATTTGATTGTTTTCTTAAAAAGGAAGACTAATGAGATGCTGGATAAGGATGAAGGCAAAACAATTTCATTGTATGAAATTGTCTCTTTGATTTTGATTAAGTATACATAAAGTTTGGGGTGGGGCAGCTACATGAATAGTGGCACAGTGGACAGAGTACCAGACCTGGAGTCAGGAACACTTACCTTCCTGAGTTCAAATCTGGATTTTTTTTCCATTTTTCAAATGCGTTATTAACTTCTGATTTACATCATTCATTTCCGCCAGATTTTGAGTTACAAATTTTCTCCCCATTTTTCCCCTACCCACCGCCCCAAAATAGTCCCACAGGATATCCCCTCCTCCAATCTGCTCTCTTCCATATTTTCTCCCATACCCCTTTTGACTTTTCCAGTAAGGCATAGTGGATCTCTATGCCCCAGTGCCTGTATGTATTATTTCCCAATTACATGTAAAATAGTATTAATAATAGTATATATATATATGTATATATATATTTAAATATTTGATTTTAAAACTTTGAATTCCAGATTTATTCCCTTCCTCCCTTGTCACCTACCCTTACTGGGAAGATAAGCAGTTCAGTATAGGTTGTACATGTGTAGCTAATGCAAAACAATAACATAAGTAGATATATTGTAAAAGACTGACTATATTTTCCTTCCTCCTATCCCACCTCCCACTTGTTCTATTCTCCACTTTGATCCTGTCCCTTTTCAAAAGTGGGTGCTTCCAACTTCCCTCCCCCCTAGCCTGCCCTCCATTCCATCATCCCCCTTTTCATCCCCTTCCCCCCTACTCTCCTGGAGGGTGAGATACCCTATTAAGTATGTATTTCTTTCCCTCCCGAAGGCAAATTCAATGAGAATAAGGTTGACCCATTCCCTTTTGCCTTCCTATTCTTCCCCTCCATTGTAACCATTTTCCCTTGCCTCTTCTATATGAGATAGTTTACCTCATTCTGTCTCTTCCCATCTACTCTCATTATATTACTCTCTCACCTCTTAATTCACCTTCTAAGTATCATTCCTTCCTATTAAATTGCTCCTGTGCCCTCTATCTATGTATACCTATAAACATATATACACACATTCACATATGTATTCATATATTGACATATATATGTATTTCTATTCCCTTCAACTACTGAGAAAAGTTTCATAAGTTACAATGATTGTTTTTCCATGTAGGAATGTTAATAGTTCAACTTTGATAAGTTCCTTATGATTTCTTTTCCCTGTTTGCCTTCTCATGCTTCTCTTGCTTCTTGTATCTGAATGTCAGATTTTCTATTCAACTCTGGTTTTTTCATCAAGAATACTTGAAAGTCCTCTATTCCACTGAATGACCATATTTTCCCCTGAAACATGATACTCAGTTTTGCTGGGTAGGTGATTCTTGGTTTTAATCCCAGCTCCTTTGATTTCCGGAATATCATATTCCAGGCCCTTTGATCCCTCAGTGTAGAAGCTGCCAGATCCTGGGTTATCCTGATTGTGTTTCCACAATATTCAAATTGTTTCTTCCTGGCTGCTTGTAATATTCTCTCCTTAATCTGGGAATTCCGGAACCTGGCTATAATATTCCTAGGAGTTTTCTTTTTGGGATCTTTTTCAGGAGGTGATTGGTGGATTCTTTCAACCTCTATTTTGCCCTCTGGTTCTAAAACATCAGGGCAGTTTTCTTTGAGAACTTCCTGAAGGATGATTTCTAGGTTCTTACTTTGGTCATGGCTTTCAGGTAGTCCAATAATTTTTAAATTATCTCTCCTGGATCTATTTTCCAGGTCAGTGGTTTTTCCCATGAGATAGTTCACATTGCCTTCTATTCTTTCATTTGTTTGGATCTGTTTAACAGCATCTTGATTTCTCATAAAGTCATTAGCTTCCATTTGCTCCAATCTAATTCTGAAGCAATGATTCTCCTCAGTGAGCTTTTGAGATTCTTTTTCCATCTGGCAAATTTGGCTTTTCAAGGCATTCTTCTCCTCATTGCCTTTTTGAGCCTCTTTTGCCATGTGAGTTAGTCTATTTTTTAAGGTATTTTCCTCAGTCAGGCTGTTGACTCTCATTTCGTAATTTTCTTGCATTGTTCTCATTTCTCTTCCCAATTTTTCCTCCACTTCTCTTATCTGCTTCTTGAGGTTCTCTATGGCCTGTAACCAGCTCGTATTTTCCTTTGAAGCTTTTGGTGCAGGAGTTCTGACTTCACTGTCTTCCTCCTGTTCCATGCTTTGCTCCTTTTTGTCCCCAAAAATAGGAGTCTAATATTGGAATCTTCTGTCTGCTTTGTTTCCTTTGCCTGGTCATGTTGCCCCTCAGTCACTTGACCCCTGGGCTTTTTGCCACAGTAGGACTCTGCTACCAGACAGGGGAGATTTAATCCCAAACGCTGGGGTTTTCTCAGCTGCCGGAGGTATTAGATGGGTGCCCTCTCTGAGGCCTCCACATGCTGTGGCAAGCTGGTCACACATCCTAGGACCTCCGCCTTAGACTGCAATCCAGATCCAAGCAGGTTAAAGCAAGAGCGATTACCCCTCAGACTGGTGTTTGGTTCCCCTACACTGTGCAGGCCAGGACCTGAAGCTGCCATGTGGTGCTGGGCATCTCAGCAAGAAGCCACGCACTCCCACTTACTGGGTCCCAAAGTCCAGACTTCACAGACCTCTCACTTTGTCCTTCACATCTATGTGTTGATAAATCTGGAAATGGCCACAGCTGCTGCTGTTCTGGAGTCCCTCTGGCCAGTGGCTGGTCAGACCTGCCCTGGGGCTAAAACCTCAGGCTCACCCAGGCCTGGGCTCTGTTACCAGAGCACTGCGCTGGCTGCTTGCTGCCGGCCTGCCAAGCTGTCCTCAGCAGGAGGTTAGCTTCTCTGTGTCATTTTGTGGGTTCTGCAGCTCCAAAGTTTTTCAGAGTCCCCTTTTTACATTGATTGGGGAAGGTGGAAGCCAGAGTCACTCAGAGGTCCTGCTTCTACTCCACCATCTTGATTCTGCCCCTCAAATCCTGCTTATTTAGCTGTATGATCCTGGTCAAGTCACTTAACCTTTTTTTGCCTCACTTTCTCATCTATAAAATGAGCTGGACGGGCAGCTAGGTGGAGCAGCGAATAGAGCACCGGACCTGGAATCAGGAGAACCTGAGTTCAAATCAGGGCTCAGACACTTATCCTGTACTAGCTGTGTGACTTTGGGCAAGTCACTTAACCCTAATTGCCCTGCCTTCTCCCCTCCAAAAAGCAATAAAATAAAATGAGCTGAAGAAGGAAATGGCAAACTACTGCAGTATCTTTGCCAAAAAAAAAAAAAACAAAACCCAAATGAGGTTATGAAGAGTTGGATACAATTAAAAAATGACTGAACAACAAAGTTTGGGGGCCAAGGAATTTAACTAAGGAAGCCAAATTAACATTATACCATAATACCTAGGAATGGGGACACAACTTTAGTATACTTCTAGGTATTCAATCTTAATAACTCACAGTTCTTATAGCACCTTGAAAATGATTATTTCCATCTCCTTCCTGTTGAAATGTAAGCTGCATATGGACAAGCCCTATTGCTTTTATCTTTTGATCTCTAGCATAGTACCTGACATATATTTTTAGCTTAATAAATTCTCAATTTATTGATTGATGTGGACAGAATGACTGCAATTGTTAGACTATTCTGTGATGACATTAATCAGTTTAAATGTGAAAATTCACTGACCAAGTTCAGTTGGCTAAATTGCCACTTATATTACATTGCAATTAAAATAAATAATAAAGTAGAAATTAGCTTCCTCTAAATTTCTAGTGCAGAATGTGCCTAGGTTTTTGAGATTTGAGCCTGTATCTTCTTGTTTTGGAGGGGGGAAGGCAAGGCAATTGGGGTGAAGTGACTTGCCCAAGGTCACACAGCTAGTAAGTGTCCAAGGTCAGATTTGAACTCGGGTCCTCCTGATTCCAGGACCGGTGCTCTATTCACTGCTCCACCTGGCTACCACAGAACCTGTATCTTCTTAACTCCAAGTCTAGTACTCTGTGCTGTGTCCTAATTTTTTTAATTGAACCTGTACTTGACTCCCACACCATTACAGTGACCTAAGAAGAGATTCAGCTAAGAATACAAGAATCCAAGAATTTTAAAAGAATTTCCAAATGCCTTTAAAACAATGAGCATCTTGGTTTTTGGAACCAGCCCCATAAGGTTAGACAAGCAAGAGCCTCTTCCTGCCTTTGTCATATGTGGTAACTGATACAGGGTAAAGTAGTCACTCAACTTGCTGCTACTTGATAGCAGAGCTGAGAACAGACTTCCCATTCTTCTGATTTTCAACTCAGGACAAACCTGGAGCTCTCTAAAATAATAGTAATGCTTATATAGAGCTTTAAAATTTGCAAAGCACTTTAAAAATATACATTATATCTCTTTTCCCCTGCCATTTTACATATGAGGAAGCCAAGACTATGGGGGATTAAAGGGTTTTCCCATGGTTTCATAGATAGTATCAAGAGGTAAAATTTGCACTCACATCTTTCCTGACTCCATATCTTTATACTACACTGATTCACTCTCACTTTGATAGACTTCTATACCCTTCCTATTTCTTTAGCTCTCAATGATAATTTTGAGAAGACTCTCTTCTTTCCCCCATCTCCTCATGGAGAGAAACACTAAATCACCAAGACAGTTCCTTTCTAGCATATGGTAATGTCATTCTCTCTTCCTCTCTCTTTCTACTACCTCTATTTCCCTTGTTCCAGGAGCTGACCGTTTCTATGATAATATTGAAGACATGATTGGCTACCGGCCATGGCCACTGGTGAAGATCTGCTGGCTCTTCCTCACGCCTGGACTTTGCCTGGTATGTTATACTCCAATCCAACCACTTTTCTCCCAAATTAGAACTCTTAGGGAAGTAGGGAAAAGGAAATCTAAGTCATATATTTTATTTTCTTTGTCTAGTACATATATAAGTGCCTTGGTTGTGTCTTTGTGTCGTGTACCAACACAGTGCTGTGTATATGGCAGGTGTTTAATTCATGTTTATTTAATTTAATTCATGGTTCTCTTCAGTAGTTGTTCTAATAGACCTGTATATCTTCTCTGTATCTCTTCCTAGAGGTATTCTGGACCAATCTTATCACCCTCACTATCATCTATCTACTGATTGGAGTAGCAAATTGTATTTCTCTTTTTCTTTGTCTAAATGCCTCTGTCTTCCCCTCTGCTCCTATCTTTCCCCATCATTCTTAAGATCTTTTTCTACCTTCTTTTTTTATATTCTTTGGGGAAGGGAAAAACTTAGTACTCTGTGTTTCTTGACTTCAAATCTGTTAGAGATTCTCTCTTTCTCTCTTTATATACATATATACACATACATATATGTATACATATACATATACACATATCCACAATATATTATATATAATATTAACATATCTATTGAAATGATGGATGTATTAATAGATATATGCTATATGTAAATATTACCTACACATATAAGCATATGTACATGCATGTATAACATATGAAAACATTGTATATATTTATAAACTTTACTGCTTAGAGAGACATTCATTGATAGTTTCCCTTCTTTATTGAAACTCTTTCTGTCCAGGTAATATATATTTTACAGTATTCAGAAACAAAATCAATATTTTATAGAGACAAGTCTAAGACAGAGAGTTCAGTTTAGAGTTTCTGAATCATCAAACAGAACAATAGCCAGGTTGGGAGGTCCATCCTTGGAGATGATCTCTTTCTGGAAAACCAAAGTCTTGCCCACAGTATAACAAAAATCAAGGAAACTTCCTTTGGTTAATAAAAGGAACATTCCCTCTATCTCATCTTAGTTTCATATATTTTCCAGTTTCTTCCTAAACTTGATATTTTTAAAGGAAGACTAATTAGATATTTGATCAGAATGGAGAAAAAAGAATTTCAGTGTGTGAAATTATCTCCATGGGATTTAGATTAAGTGCACATAAGTTTGGGGACCAAGTACTTTAACTAAGGACAAGTGATATCTACAAGTGATATTTAGGAATGGAGTAGGAGAGGGCCTTCGTTTGATTCTATGCATTCAATCTTAATCACTCACATTTTTATAGCACTTCAAGATTTATAAAGCAAAGTCCTCACAAAAACCTCGTCAAAGATAGATTATATAAACACAATCCCCATTTTTAGGATAAGGAAGGTGAGTTTCAGAGAGCTAGGGACTTGCCAAAGTCCGTACCACTAGTAAGTATAGGAGCTGATATGTTTCTGACTCCTATATGCTATAGCATTCTTCCCACTACACCCCACCATCCCCACCCCCATCTCCTCCATTCCCTATTTTCTATCATTGATGTAAGTAAAGGACTTCCTAAGTGTCTTACCCTGCTCTCCAACCCCTCTCCCCTCCCCAAAAGGAGATTTACTCCTTCCAGTGCCTGTTGGACTTGCCATCTGTTTCCAGTTATGTACCGAAGAGCCCTCTGTCAAGGTCATCTTTGGGGGTGGGAACATTTCTAGAATGTTTCAATAATTACACTCATTTGCAATACTGCATTAATAAATGTTATACAGTATTAATAAATATTTTAAGGAATTTAGGCCCCATTACAAAATTTATCTAAGTTATATGTTCACCCTGTCCCCACCCCCATGATAAAAATTGTTAAATACTTTGGAAATTATAGAAAAGATCTTGAATTAAGAAATGAGTAATTGTCTTCAAATAGCAGAAATCTAGAAGATTTCTTCTGGGTGCATACCTGCCTAGAAGCAGCAAGATAGATTAAATGACTTCACAAATAGTGTTTAAAGATTCAACAATTCTGAATTTATTAAATTTTTACATTTCAAAGAGAACTCTAGGCTCATTCCCACCCTCAGACTCTATCCCTCGATATTTCTGAGGTTCCTTGTATTTTAATCTTTGCCATATCTTGATGACACAGAAAAATAGAGGACGGGTAGGGGTGGGCCTGAGAATAACAGAGAACCCAAGACTTATCAGAGTGGATGATAGGGGCGGCCAGGTAGCACAGCAAGTAAGAGCCCTGGCCCCAGTGTCGGGATGACCTGGGGGATCGAATCCGGGCTCAGATACTTAGCATACACCCAGAAATACCTGGCCGTGTAACCTTGAGCAAGTTACTTAACCCCAATTGCTTTAAAAAAAAAAAGAGTGGATGATAAATATTCACCTTTAGTGATTCATGTGGGCAAAAATGGTATTACTAGAAGGAACCAGAATGTATTGCCACTGATTATAAAGCAAGAAACGGAAGACATTACCTGCACAGATTGTGTTGTCTTCACTGTTACCTGTTGAAGCCAAGGAATGCAGAAAGAAAGAAGAATTGACTTGGGAAGTGAACAGCTAACCAAATAGATGGCATCTGAGAATGCAACTTGGATCCCTGGATTCTAGCTTACGAGGTTGACAGATTCCTGGTCAAAGATGGAGTACACCTAACACAGGCTATTGAGAATGTATTTACCAGATATCTTGCAAATCTAATCAAAAGGGTTTTAACCAAAAAAGTTGGAAAAATGAGAAGACTGCCCAAGTAAATGCCTAGAATTAGATATTACAGAGAGTAGGTACAAAGAAAAAACAATAGCAGTTGAGGGAACTAGAAATTCACAGGGGATAAAAAAACAAGAAAGGAACCTATATTCTCAAATGCCTGTACACAAATGACCCATTTTTAGGCAACAAGCAAGAACAACTAGATGTCCTAACATGAGGTGACAAATTTGACCTCATATTATCACCTCATCCTTAGTGGGATGAAATTCACGATCAGTCCTTGGCTCATCATAGGTATGCCTTATTCAAAATAACTACAATAAATTAAAAGATGAGAAAGGGGTGTAGAAGGGGCTAGCTTTGTACAGAAGATGGAAGAAATGTCGGGTAAAATGATGAATATAAGTGTGGCATGGTTCAGTTGTTTCAGCAAAGCTAAAACTGAGAATGAGTTGAGGGGAGAGAACAACAAAGCATTTTAGGCTATGTGGAAGGAGGGGATAACTGACAACTGAGAAAAAAGCAGAAGTGCTCCATCCTTACTTTGTTTTTGCTTTCTCTGCAAAGGAGAATGACCTTTGCATGGGAAATAACAACTCAAAATGGCTAACAGGAAAATGACACTTGAGATAAGGAAGGAGATAGTAAGAGAGCACTTAATAGCCCTTGATGAATTCAAGTCACCTAGACCAAAAGAGCTACATGCTCAGGTCCCAAAAAAACTGGCAGATGTTACTGCTCAGCTTCTATTAATGATATTTGAAAGATCATGGAGAATAGAAGAGGGATGGCATGATTGGAAATGGGCATTTGCCTGGTTTTGAAAGAAAGAAAGAAAAACAAAAGAAGGAATGAAAGAAAAGAAAGAAAGAAAGAAAGAAAGAAAGAAAGAAAGAAAGAAAGAAAGAAAGAAAGAAAGAAAGAAAGAAAGAAAGAAAGAAAGAAAGAAAGAAAGAAAGGAGGAAGGAAGGAAGGAAGGAAGGAAGGGTGGGAGGAATGGTGGAGAACAGAGTCCACAAATTATAGGCTATTGAGATTGATTTTGGTTCCTGGAAAAGCTCTAGAAAGGATCATTAAAGATTATTCATTGGCCAACATCTAGAAAAGGAAGTGATGATTACAAAGAGCCAGTGTGTTTTCATCATGGTCATACCAGACTGATTTATTTTTCTTTTTGACAGAATTGCTAAACTAGCAGATGAAGAATCCTGTGGATATAATTTATTTAGATTTTACCAAAAGTTTAAAAACATTTTTATTTGATTTATTTTATTTGATTCAATTAATTGACACAGAAAAAAGAGAATATTTCCAACTACAAGGTAGACAAAGAGGGTTATATGTGAAAACATGAATTATATACAGCTTGTTTTAAATATACATGCCTATATATGCACACATATATGTATATTTATATATACACATTATACGTGTGTGTGTGTGTGTGTGTGTTTAGTGCATTACTTTGAAAGTTGTCCTGCTTGCCTATGTTTTCCTCTGGATTTCCTCTTGGGGTTTTTTGTGCATTTTTTAAAAAGCATTTTTTTGGTAACATTTTTTCTAGTTTTCCTCTCACTCCCAAATCTCCTCACCAAACAAAGAAATAAGACACAGTCCATATAATCAATAAGCATAGTAAAGTAAAACAAATTCACACATTTCCATGCTCCCAGATAAATGAATCATTCTGCACCTTAAGTTTATTACTCTTTTATTAGTAGGAAGGTAATGTGCTTTATGATTGGTCTTCCGGAGTTGTGGTTGGTCATTTCAGCAAAATGTTTTGTAAAACATTTCATACTATTCTTATGGAGAAAATAGATCTAGATTAGAAGATACTACAACCAGATGGATTCAGCACTGGTTGGATGGGCAGTAGCTGTTAATATCAAAGTAGTTGTTAATGGTTCAGTGTAAAAATGGCAGGAGGTCTCTAAAGTATTTGTGATCTGTGCTTGGTCCCATGCCATTTAATGTTTTTATCAATGACTCAGATAAAGACATGTGCTCATTATATTTCCAGATGACACAAAGCTGAGAAAGATAGCTAACACACTAGGTGACAGAGTCTGGAACCAAAAGGATCTCAACAGTATAGGTACTAGGCTGAATTTAATAAGGCAAAATTCAATGGTGATAAATGTAAAGATTTGTACTTGGGTACAAAAAGATCAACTTTGCATGGAGACAGCAGTTACTCTGAAAAGAATATCCTCGGTTTTTTAGTGGGCCACAAGTACAATATGTGATTTGACTACTAAAAAATCCAATGTAATTTTGGGCTGCATGAAGAGGGATATAGCTTTCCAGGAAAGGTAGTTGATAATCCGATGGTAGTCTTTCTTCATCAGACCACATCTGGAGTAATGTTTTCAGTTCTGAGCACCATGCCTCCAGAAGGACATTGATAAACTAGAGAATACCCAAATATTATAAAAATGTTTATGTACATACATACACATGTATGCACACATACACATATGTCTGTCTGTCATAATATATATATATATGTATGTGTGTGTATATAACCAAGGCTACAAATGGCTTGTTCATGACACGTGTTTGGTTGTAAGAAACAAGCATGTTTGACCTGGAGAAGAGAAAACTCAGGAGAGACGTGATAGCTGACTTTAAGTATTTGAGGAGGCAGCGTGTGAAGAGAGGCATGTTCTAGTGAGGACTCCTTTTGTGTATGTGTTGGTCTAGATGGCCACTGAAGTTCAACTCTCAAATGAATGTGAATGGTTTATCAGAGGCCATCTTCCTGCCCATCACTGTCCCTTCTTCTTTTACTCAGGCCACATTTCTGTTCTCCCTGATCAAGTACACACCCCTCAAATATAATAATATCTATGTGTACCCACCCTGGGGATACTCAATTGGCTGGATGCTGGCACTCTCTTCCATGGTCTGTGTCCCACTCTTCCTCATTATAGCCCTTCTGAAGATCCAAGGCTCTTTCAAGAAGGTAAGAGGATAGGAGAAGGAGGTGGGAGATGGGAAAGGTGGGAGAAAAGGACTGCAGAGAGGCCTCATACAGGAAACAAAATTTGGGACCTGAAAATTCACATGGAGGTCATGCTAAAAGGATTGATTATCTGGGTTGCTACCATGTTTTAAAATTAAGGGGCACCTTCTGGCATTTTCCATGTCATGAGTGGGGTTCTATTAGAAGGCATTTCATAAGTAGGGGAGAGAGTCCCATTGGAGGTACTGTGTTGTCAATGTTTTTGTGTCCATTGTGGGGCCATGTGTGCAAAAGAGACCCATTGGAATGTACCATATGGTAAGGATGAAGATATTTCTCATTGAAATGTACCATAATGTGAATGAATGAGGTGCTAGGTCATTCCACTTAGCTCATGTTCAGGTATCAGGAACGGACTGATCTCCACTGATCTAGCAAGTTGTAGGAAGAGAAAGGAGGTTCCATTGATCCATTGACTTTTACTCCAGACTGGTTGATTTTAAGAATGGTTCTCTCTCTACCCTCCTCCATCTTGTCTGTTCTCTCCACAGCGCTTTCGACAACTCATCTCTCCAGACTTGGATCTGCCACAGCCCAAACAAGGTTCTGATGGTGTTCATCATTTGGGTTATTCACCTTCTCCGGCTAAAGAGGGACTGATGATCTTGGACAAGGAGACTCACCTGTAGACCATGGTGGAAACCTGGAGAGAGTATTAGGCCAAAAACTTGAAATGAGACTCTCTACTTCCCTCTTATCAGCATTCCCTAATTCATCCCCTTGTCTGATTTCTGCTGAGCTAAAAATGGGAATGCAAATGGCTTCCTTTGTTGCAAGGGCCAAATTCCTATCCTTTCCTCAGGTGGTGCAGTTATATTCCTAACTGGTACATGCCATGTTATGAAGGGATGTCTTATTGGAACACGTTGTCTTGTGAGGGAAAAGGAGTCATTTTGCAACTCAGTATGTTGTGAAAATTAGAGGAGGTCAGAAAGAGGGTTATCTGATTGGAGTATATCACATGATGAGGGACCTTTCAATTGCTATACTCCATGCAGTATGGGTTGTGTGTGTAGGTTGGAGACCCTTATCGGAACACATCTCTGATGAAAGGATTATAAATGGATCACACCATGTGGTAAGGAAATTTCAGGTGAAAAATACCATATGCTGATTTGTGGGTCCCCCAGAAACATGCAGTTATGGGACTAGCATTAGAAAATGTGTCCATTGTGTTTCAGTGCTTCCATTAAAATTGACTAATAGTCAATCATGTGTTCAACATTGTTCTAGAAACAGTCTTACCCTGGAACAGGGGAAATAGGAGAGGGAGAAAGAGGACAGAATCTAGAATCAGGTGGTTTAACCCTACAGCTTAATGGAAACTCTTACCCAGGTAAATGGAATAACAAAAGGAAAGTTTTCGTCATGTACTATTGACTCCCAGGCCTGAATCTCCAGAAGTAACTGTTCCTCATCGGTGATCCCATAGCTCCATGTTCTTATTGCATCAAGAACTGCAGTACCAGGAGATGGAGTAGCAGGAATATTGCCTTAGAAGAAACTGGACCTACAGTTTTCCCTCTGCCCCTGCCCCCCTTAGTCTCTCTTTCTTTACCCCCCTAATCTGGACTCATACAAATTATTTGATTTTTTTAGGAAAGTTTAAAGCAGATAGAAACTGTATATATCCTGCACAAGTGCTCATCCAGCCTCTATTTCCAGGGATGAGGTATTTACCATCTCCCATAGTAAGTAAGCCATTCCATTTTGGGAGAACTTTAATTGTTAGAAACTTTTCCTTATGCTAAGTCAAAATCTGGACATGATGAATGCTGAAAAACATGACAAAAATTAATTGACTATATATTAACAAATAGGAAATGATTGGTTACTAATATCTTTGTCATTTCTGAATCACTTCATCTATGTGCAGCAAATTAAAGGGAAGACTAAAGATGAAAAGATAACCATGGCCAAAAATGCACAGTCAATAACTCTCAAACCAACTTGATTTAAGCAAGCTGTTAACTCTGAAAAATGGGAAGGGCATCTGATTATCACCGTTTCTGATGTAAAGCAGTGGTCACAAGAAAAAAACCATCAGGGCACAGAAAGTGTCTCAACCAGCAAACTTTATTTCTACTTTCCAAGTGGACAGACATGGTAGGGAACCAAGGGAAACATCAAGTTACAAGTTCATTTGTATACCAGAGAGAGGTGGTTTATGTCTTGTCTTAAGTTACAGCTCTTTTAAAAAGGTCAGACCCTGATACACCCAGCCATGTGACTAAGGAAAACTCCTTAGGGACTTTTTTCTTCTGAAAGAGGAATCTGGCCATTCTTGGAGCCTAATGGACAAAAGGTAAATTGACAAAAACAACAAAAGGAAACAGACAAAAGGAAATTCTGTGCTTCAGGCTCATAAAATATGTTGTAGGCTTTGTTTGTATTTTAATTTCCAGAAAGTTCTCCCTGCTTAACATCAAATTGCTAAATTGCAACTATCCAGAGCCATCTTAAAGGATGCCCTTTCAACAAATTGCCAAGATTTCTCTGGGTCTGAATTGCCTCCCCCTCAGTTTTGTTTTGTTTTGTTTTTTTTCCAAATCCAAGATACTTTGATTTCCCTTCCAAATGAATGTGAGGGAGGAAAACCAAGAATAAAATCCCTGTAAAGGACAGCTATGTAATGCAGTGCATAGAGTGCTGGGCCTGGGGACAGGAAGACTCATCTACCTGAGATCAAATCTGGCCTCAGACACTTACTAGTTGTGTGACCCTGGGCAAGTCACTTAACCCTGCTTGCCTCAATTCCTCATCTGTAAAATGAGCTGGAAAAGAAAATGGCAAATCACTGCAGTATCTTTGCCAAAAACAACAACAACAACAACAATAATAATAAAAACCAATAACAACCCAACCCCAAATGGGGTCATTAAGAGTCAGACAGGACTGAAAAATGACTGAACAGCAAAAAATCCCTTAGGTGGAGTTGCACCTTTTTTCATAATCTTGTCTTTGTGGTGTATAAATATCTAGCCTCAGAACGTTGCAGACTTTGAGTCCCACCCTATACTTTCCTTCCAGTGAGGATTTTGCCATTCCAGCACATCACAGGCAATACTCCAAAATATTTGTGAACATATAACAATGTACAATGTTTAGCATATCTATCACAGAATAATAGAAATCATCACTTCACAGTTTTCATAATTGTTGTGGTTACTCTTGTTAGCCTGGCTACCAAAGCCAACACAGTTTTGCTACCGTTAGCTTCACATACAGTGTACATGAAGGAAGCTAATACCTGGCTTCATAGTAGAATTATGTGCAGCTTTGCCTCAGAATATCCAACAAATCCAACCTGTGTACATAATCATAGCATATGTAATGTTGCATATATAAAAGAAAAATGTATCTTATGAAATACATGACACAGAACACATGTAACAGTTGTATACTATGACCAATATATAGCATGTTTGCATATAGCAATGACACGAACTCATGGACTGAAAACTGACCTTAGAGGCAATTTACTCCAACCCCTTCATTTTACAGATAAGGAAACAAAATTAGAAGGAAGTTGCCCAAGGTCACTACTTACAGTTAGCAAGGTCAGTACTTATAGTTAGCAAGGTCACTACTTACTGGTAATAAGTAGCAGAGTGAGGATTTGAATTTAGGTCTTTTTACTACAAAGCTAAGATTCCACTGTACCACATGTTGCATATCAGCATACATATCAAAGAAACATATAGCAAGAGCATAAACCTAGCATTGTATAATTGCATACATCAACTAGATAGCCAAAGCACAATACGTTAACCTACTGCATAGTAAAAACACATTACATACTACACAGAACAAAATATGTTGTGATTACATAGAAATCATTTTTCGTAAGCCCTCCAGGAATCTTCTGTTTTGTCATGAAAAAAATTCCAAGAGACAAAGTTCCGGACATTAAAAATTTATTTATTTATTGGGCTGGCCAATAGTCAATAAACTGATGGTTTATCTCTTTCAGTGATCAAAAACAAAATCTCTGTGTTTCCCTTTGGACAGGGACCTCCCCTAACAAGTGAATGACAACCCTGGTACTGGAGGTTCAAAGAGGAGGTGGGCTCAGAGCTCTCAAACTCCTCCTGATTACTTCATCGTAGAGGTGGGGCAGTCCACTGGGGAATAGCTCATGCAATTCTGAAGCCTCCAGCAATCTGGGCAAGGAGAACCACTCTCTTTTGGCTTAGTTTCTCCTTCCTGAGCCTTCTAACAAAGGGAACAAGGTCACTTGAGTAGCTCTTGGTAGTGTTGACCAGCTCAGTTTATTTTCTGTTCACAGGACAAATAGAAAGACCCAGTCTTTCCCTTGGGAAAGGCAAGTACACAATGACATTCCTCAGTTAGAAGATGGCTTTTTGACAGAGAAGGGAGTATTACAAGTTAATATTAAAAATGAAATTATTTTGTTGAGTCATTTCAGTGGTGTCCAACTTTGTGGCCCCATTTTGGGGTTTTCTTGGCAAAGATACTGGAGTGGTTAGCCACATCCTTTTCCAACTCATTTTACAGATGAGGAAACTGAGGCAAACAGGTTTAAGTGACTTACCCAAGGTCACACAGCTAGTAAGTGTCTAAAGCCAGATTTGAACTCATGAAGATGAGTCTTCCTGATTCCAAGTCCATTGCTCTATCTACTGCACCATCTAGCTGCCCAATCAAATGATATAGTATTAAAATTAATTTTCCTCAGTTCAGCTACATGAGTATTTTTCCTGAAGCATCATAATTAAGTTTGATAACTGTACTAATAGGCATATAAGGAATAGAATCAAAAGACCTCTACCACCCCTGGGGCTAACTTCCTCATTTCTTTGTTCTCCATAACAATATCACTGCCCTGGGTGTGGGGCCAACCAAAATGGGAGGGCAGGATATTCTCACCCACATCAGTGTTCCTCCATTAGAATCCTTCTTGGTCTGAGCTATGTTGCTCCTTCCATGGCAGCTCTCAGAGGCACTCACTCTCCTCACCATCCTCACAACTGAAGGCTTACATGGCAGAGTTAGCAGAGGCATATTTTTGATCACATTCAAGAGTCAGAACTAGGAGGAAAATGTTACAGATGTGAAGACACCATTAGTACCTTTCCATTTCTCTCTCCACTGTAAGACGCTTCTGCTAACTTTCTAAGAATCAAGTGAGGATTGATTTGTCTGATTCTTCCAGCTGGTTCATTCATCAGCAGGCACAGGTTGGGACTGGTTAGCTCAGTGGAGTGAATTCAGCCCAACTGGGGAGTGAGAATTGAGGGCAGTATTCCATGGCCAGTTAATTTTGAAGAGAGAAACAGAAGATTGAATTTCATGAAGGGGGAGGAAAATAAGATTGGGAGCAGAACTTGATTAAACATATACAATGACCCTGAAAAATTAACC
This sequence comes from Petaurus breviceps papuanus, assembly GCF_028583685.1. Lineage (NCBI taxonomy): Eukaryota > Metazoa > Chordata > Mammalia > Diprotodontia > Petauridae > Petaurus > Petaurus breviceps. The sequence goes on from NW_027185867.1 coordinate 8,813,789, forward strand.
CTATGAATCTGTTTTTCCTCCTTAAAAAATTCTAATCTCTTTATTTCAAATTCTAATTTGGATCCTCTTATTTTAAAATCTAATCTTAGCAGCAATGAAAAGCTTCATTGTTTGAGATCTTTAAAAATTTCACTTCCTTGTCAGCTTTTTCTGAAATTTCTTTTCTTTGGTTTTCTATTTGGTTTTATTTAGTTCACAATGGATGCGTGTGTGTGTGTTTTATGAATTTGGGTTTTCTTTTGAAACTTTGCGAGTTCTTCTTAATCAAGATTTAATTATATCTCCATTGCTGTGAAAGTTTCCATGAAGATGCTATTGTGAAGCAGGCCATGTAGGAGGTCATTCTGATAAGCTGCATAGTTTATTGGAAAGGGTACTGAATTTAGGAGACCTGCTTTTCGGAACCCACTCTGCCATGTAAGATTCATGGGAGTTGGAGCTGGGAGAGAGCTCAGAAGTCATCTAGTCTAACACCCTCATTTTACAGATAAAGACACTTAAGCCTCAAGGGATCCATGACCGAACTTAACTCTCTGAGCCTCATTTGTTCCCTCATCTATAAAATGAGGGACTTGGATGAGGTAATCTTCAAAGTCCCCACCAGCTCTAAGACCTATGATGTCTAAGACTCCCTTTGGCTATCTAACAATACTAACAATCTAACAAGTCTATATGACTTTGAAGGGGCAGGAGAGATCACAAAGGGGAAACAGACCCAGGCTCTGCTAGGAGGGAGATAAATTAATGAATGAATTTAACCATGTAGAGTAAAGTACAAGGCATTGACCAAAGTTGGTCATGTTTATGGAGAAGGTAGAACGACTAAGGAAGGGCAGCTCGGTGATGCAGTGGATAGAACTTGGAATCAGGAAAACTCAACTTCATGAATTCAAATCCAGCCTCAGACAATTAATTAGATGTGTGACCCTGAGCAAGTCACTTAGCTCTGTTTGCCTCAGTTCTTCATCTGTAAATTGTGCTGAGAGAAATGGCAATCCACTCTAGTATCTTCACCAAGAAAACCCCAAAATGGCATCATAAAGAGTCCAACACAACTGAAACAACCATACAATGGAACAGGTAGTGGCCCCTGAAGTATGCCTTGAGGGGATGTTTGGCATATTTGCTCCAAAATATCTCCCCACCAGCCTGCCACAACTGAAGTTCTCCTACTGGAGGTTTATTCCTTGTAGTTTTTTCCCCAAATCTTTAGGAATTCTCCTATTTAAAATCCTAATACCCCTGGAGAGAGAATTCCTTAGCCCAGGTAGCATCTTGTGATGAAAGATAGCTAGGTTCAGAGGACGTCAGAAAAGCTCCATATGAGTCCCTGATTGGCTACTTAGTCCCTGTGTGACTTGGGGCAAGCACCTTCATTTCTCTAGGTGACGGTTTCCTTATCTATAAAATGAAGGGGTTGGATGATATGACCTCTAAGGTCCCTTCCAGATCTTGACATTTTTCATTCTGTGTCTCCACGATCCCAGGGAATATTGCAGAATAAAAGAGTTTGTCTTTGTTGGCTTCTTCCATTTCTGGGACCCTCTCTCATCACCTTTCTCAACCTCTAGACACCTTGTTTCCTTTGTAAATTTCTGCCCCTCTAAACCATACAGTATACCTATCTCCTCATTGCCCTCTGAAGCCCAAGTATAACCCTCTGCTGTGGTTTCAGGCAAACATTTGGAGGAAGCAGTATGATTAAATAAATTCACACTTAACTGTAGATGACTGACCAATAGGCTTACTCCTCCCAGGTGTACTTGAATTCAGTTTATTACCTCCTAGAGAATCTCCATTTGGCAAAAGAACATGGGTTAATGACTTGTCATTCTACTTCTAAAGGACTGTCTACCCTTAGAGCTTAGCACTTAATAAAAGTTTATTGAATTGAATTATTAAATGTTCTTTTTTTCAAATGCTTTATTAATTTCTGATTTACATCATTTATTTCCGCCAGATTTTGAGTTACAAATTTTCTCCCCATTTTTCCCCTACCCACCACCCCAAAATAGCAATCCCACAGGATATCCCCTCCTCCAATCTGCTCTCTTCCATATTTTCTCCCATACCCCTTTCAACTTTTCCAGTAGGGCATAGTGGATCTCTATGCCCCAGTGCCTATATATCACATGTAAAATAGTATTAATAACAGTATATATATATATAATTTTTTTTTAATATTTGATTTTAAAACTTTGAATTCCATATTCATTCCCTTCCTCCCTTGTCACCCACCCTTTCCAGGAAGATAAGCAGTTCAGTATAGGCTGTACTTGTGTAGCTAATGCAAAACATTAACATAGTAGATATATTGTAAAAGATTGACTTTATTTCCCTCCCTCCTATCCCACCTCCCACTTGTTCTATTCTCTACTTTGATCCTGTCCCTTTTCAAAAGTGGGTGCTTCCAACTTCCCTCCCCGCCAGCCTGCCCTCCCTTCCATCATCCCCCATCTCATCCCCTTCCCCTCTATTCTCCTGTAGAGTGATATACCCTATTTAATGTGTATTTCATTCCCTCCGCAAGCCAAATTCAATGAGAATAAGTTTGACCCATTCCCTTTTGCCTTCTTATTCTTCCCCTCCATTGTAACCATTTTCTCTTGCCTCTTCTATATAAGATAGTTTACCCCATTCTGTCTCTCCCCATCTCCTCTCATTATATTCCTCTCTCACCTCTTAATTTCACCTTTTAAGTATCATCCCTTCCTATTAAATTGGTTCTGTGCCCTCTATCTATGTATACCTGTAAACATATATACACACATTCACATACGTATTCATATGCCCATATACCCTCATATATAGACATATATATGTTTCTATTCCCTTCAACTATTTTCATGCTGAGAAAAGTTTCATCAGTTACAATTATTGTTTTTCCATGTAGGAATGTTAATAGTTCAACTTTGATAAGTTCCTTATGATTTCTTTTCCCTGTTTACCTTTTCAAGCTTCTCTTGCTTCTTGTATCTGAAAGTAAAATTTTCTATTCAACTCTGGTTTTTTCATCAAGAATTCTTGAAAGTCCTCTATTCCCCTAAATGACCATATTTTTCCCTGAAACATGATACTCAGTTTTGCTGGGTAGGTGATTCTTGGTTTTAATCCCAGCTCCTTTGACCTCCGGAATATCATATTCCAAGCCCTTCGATCCACATGGGGGTGGCTGCATGGCCACAACTCCTCAGTTGCTTCTCGCCCTGGGGGCAAAAGCAGAGGAACTCCCAACTACTGGGTCCCAAAGTCTGCACTGCACTGACCTCTCATTTTGTCCTTCTCATCTATGTGTTGATAATTCTTGAGACAGCCACAGTTGCTGGTGATCTGGAGTCCCTCCTGCCTGTGGCTGATCAGGCCTGCCCTGGGGTTAAAACCTCTGTGTGAAGCTTGGCTCAGCTCCCAGAGCGCTGTGCTAGCCGATTCCTGCCGGCCTGCCGGGCTGTCCTCAGTGGGAGGTTAGCTTCTCTGTGTCATTTTGTGAGTTCTGCAGCTCCAAATTTTTAGAGTCCCCTTTTTACATTGATTGAGGAAGGTGGAAGCTGGAGTCTCGGTGGGGGGGGTCCTGCTTCTACTCTTCCATCTTGACTCCACCCCCTATTAAATGCTCTTGATCATGCCATCACCCACAAGTGTTCAACTTCTATGTCCCAGATTCCTTTATTTGATCAGTCTTTTATCATTCCATCTTTCCTTCTACCTTATGACCCCCAAATGTGTTCTTCATTTTCACTATGACCTCCAATCTCTCCACTCCTCTGTTCTTCACAGACCGTCACCTGTGCACTGGGTGTACCCTTTTCCCTTCCCTATCACAATACTTTGGCGAATCAGTTCAACTCTACATTGTGCCCTATACTCAGATATCTTTCCCTCTTGTTCTACTGATGACTCAAGCCTCTAACTCCCCTGTCATACCCCCTTAGCTAAAGACCCTGCCTAGCATCTGGGCACTGGGAAGAGTTCTGGAAGATTTAAGTTCCCATTGGGTTTTGTAATCATCCTATAAGCAGTATCTCAAGCAGTGACTTTTAAGATCCAGATCAGGAGAAGATGAGATGAATAAAAGTCACATTTAGTTATGAACTTGGTGGGATGGATTTGATAAAGAAATGGTACTAATCTGAATCTATTCTCCTTGGAGACTAAAGTGGCAGAAGGAAGCATGTACCCTCAAGGTATTGGGAGGAAATGTTTGTACTTTTGTTCTGGCTGGGTCTTCAAAGTAAATATGCCTTTGTAAAAGCTAATTGATGTTAATTGGTTAAATGGGAACTACAGTGCTAGACATTAATGCTTAACAATGGAGGTGAAATGTCCAGAATGGGAACTCAAGCGTTAGAAAAGAGTTACCCCAGCCTCTCAGGGATAGAGCTAGAAGCCTGGAAGGCAGGTATAGCTGGCTTGACTCTGGGATGATGAGATAGACAGTACCTGCCAAATTTGTTTCCCTAGTGCTTAGCCTGCTGTAAGGGCTTAGTAAATGCTGGTTGACTAACTGATTGTCTTAGCCATTAGTTGATTGTTCACTTAGAACAAAGGTGGGTAGAATTGTAGACAAGAGATAGGGAGAGGGCACTGAAAGGGAAAGGCAGAGGGAGGGTGGCCAGCACTGCTTAGGGAGGGATGTTTCATTTTGCCAACTACTTGAGGCAAGGTGGGACTGCAGAAAAAGAGGAGTGCAGCTTTTGTCCTATGTCAATAGGGGAGCCTTCTGTGACTGCCAAGGCTGTGCAACTGGGAATACCGGGAAGATGGAGACCCCCTGGGGGCTTCAGGGTTCTCCTAAAATAGGGCTTCTTAACTTTTTTGTGTCTGATGAAAAGGCAATCTGGAGAAGCCTATGGACACCTTTTAGAATAATGCTTTTAAAAGTATAAAACAAAACAAACAGGCTTGCAAAGGAAACGAATTCTATCAAAATAAAGTTATCAAAATATTTTTTAAAAACAAATTCATGGACCTCTGTTAAGAATCCCAACCTAAGAGGAGGAGAGGAGATTACTTAGGTAATTGGGAAGGAATGGGAGTGCCAGAAAAGTGATGGAAAGTTTTTAGGAGCTGGGGTGTAGGGTATGGTTGAGTTTTGCCGGATATTTCCATCTTCCTTCAGGTTGGTTAATTTTCATATTTCCAGAGCTAGTACTGAGATCATTGGGTTCACTGGGTCATGGGAACTAAGAACATTGAAATATAAGGATGGTGGGTGGAAGGACTCAAGGGGTCAGGATGTCTATTTTCCTGGAGAAAGAAACATCCCAAGTCTGAGGGAAACTGAGAGGAAAAGGTGGGAAGATCATCTTTTCCTATCCCCCTCACTGCTTCCTAGGATCCTGTACTCTAAACCTTCATCTATCATTCACCTTCCCTTCGACCAAATTCTCCCAGAAACGCTATGTCAAACTGTGCCCTCAACTCTCCTGTTCCTTGATCCCTCTGCCCTCTCATTGCCTCCCTCAAAATAAGACTATTCTCAGTGGTATAACTTCCATGTGGAAGCTGTCTGAGGACCCCAGAGTCTTCTGTACCATGTCCTGAAATTTCCTGGCCCCTAGCCAGAGATTCTTACAATGTAGCCATGTGTCTCTGAGGGCTGGTTACATAAGGGGAAAAGTATACCGTAATTGCTAGACCACTTTAGGGTTCTCATTCCCTCTCATCTGGCCCTCACTCTTGGAATGTGTGCACCACCCATCTTGCCCAGTCATTTCTCTTCTCCCATTTGGCACAACTCATCCCTAAGTCACTGTCCTTGCCTCTACCCTTACACACCCATGAATGACTGAAACTAATAAGGAGAAAGACTGTATGATTCAATATCTCAGTCTAGCCACCACCAAACTGCTCTCTACTGGCAATTTGCCTAAGGAGAAACTCTTGGTTCATGCATTCTTTACCCTGCGTTGGGAAGTTTACAAAATATAACAGTCAGTGAAATTCTTTCTCTTATTAGATGTCAGCAGGAATTTAAAAAACACAACAAAAAGCCTTGAAACAAGGAGGGTCCATGTTCTTGGGCTCCTTCACCTCTCCATATGCCAGCTCTCTCTTATGCAGCCCCTTATTCACAAATAATGAAGCATGCAAACCAAAGCAATTATGATTAATCACATCTTTAAGCCAGCATTGCTGCTATTAAAACAGAATTTGGGAACAAAATTTAAAGAACAGGAGTTTTTTAAAGGCTGGATTTAACATGTGTTCTCTTTGACAGTGAGAGGGAGGAGGGAGATGGCATTTTTCCAGGTGCCTCTTTTCTGAAATGGGAAGTTAAAGTGAACTGGTAGCTCAGATTGGCTCTCCTTGGTGCTTCACACTGTCCCATGTGGCATCTAGAGGACATGGAGATTTGGGGGTGGCTCCCACCTCAGGCCACCTCAAAGCCTCCCAGTCTCTAGCTTCCCACAATCTCTCCAATCTCATGCTCATTATCTTCCTTTAACTTTTCACCTTTGCTCATGAGATTTTCTTCTTCCAGGGTGAGAGAAAAAGCAACCTGTCCCTTTAAGACTCAGTTCCTACATCTTTCAGAGGCTTACGTAGCCAAGCGCTGAAGACTTTTGATTCAAGCCTATTCCAAAACCCATTACTTTTTTGGGATGGAAGTGGGGAGGAATGATTAGGGGGATGAGCACAAATCCAACCTGAAATGCTTTAGCCACTGAGCCGTGGCTCTCTGTGATTCTCTTACTCTGTCATTGTCTGCCAGACCTTAACTCTCCCATGCCTGGGGTTTTGGGGGTAGGGGGTAAGAGGAACCCCTTCCAGAGCTCCTCAGAAACCGAATTACTCTGAGGTTTTCCTTCTCTATGCTATGCTTTACTTGAGTATGACCATAACATGTCATATGTCTCAGGAAGCTCCATGTATCAATTTGACCTCTCCTGTATTTCCCTTAGCCCTGATCAGGTGAACCCAGTTGTCAGTCTTTAGATTAAAATGTTTGCCCATTGTGGGACAGAGGAAAAGTAGATTAGAGGGGAGGTGATTGTTAGCATATGAGGGAGGGTACAAAGGTGAGACTAGAAAATATCTATGATTCTACAAAGAGAAAATGTGTGTGTGTCTTCATGTGTTCTGTTCCTTTAAATGTCTCTAATATACACATGCACACATATATGTATGTACATATATGTATATGTGTACACATATATACATATACACATATAGTTCCTATGCTATTTTAGATTGTATTTAATGTTTATGGTTAATTACCATGATTTTGATACAAGCCAATTAAACGCACAGTTTGGGACTGAGAGAAAGGAAGGCAAACCAAAGATGAGAAGAGATTTTTCTTAGCTCAGACTAAGGTGGTTGTGGTTCAGTCATTTTCAGTCACATCTGACTCCTTGTGACACCATCTGGGGCATTGTTGGCAAAGATACTGGAGAGGTTTTGCTATTTCCTTCTCCAGCTCATGCTACAGATGAGGAAACTAAGGCAAACAGAGTTTGCCCTGTGACTGTCCCATGGTCACCCAGATAGTGTCTGGGGCCAGCTTTGAATTCGGTATTGCCTGATTGCAGGTCCAAGGCTCTGTCCTCTGCACCACCTAGCTGCTTCTAAGAGTAATGTGTAAATGAGCCAACAAGGGAATTTCTTTGATTTTAATCATCTCTGAGGTATTCATACCCTACTTTTGAATCCTCAGAGAGATTTAGTATGGAAATATGATATATATTCCTAGATCTGGGAATCATCTGCATAGAAATGACCATTGAACCCCTGACAGCTGATGAGATCCCCAAATAAAACAGTATATATAGAGGGAAGGTCCTAGGACAGAGCCTTGGGGGACCATATTTATGGGAGTGACCTAGATGACTATCCAGCAGAGAACAAGCAGGATAATTTGGCCGGAATGTTGAGTACATAAAGAAGAGTAATATGCAGAAAGCCTAGAAAGTTAGGCTGGAATCAGATTGTAAAGGGCATTACAAATCAAAAAGATATGAAGAGTCAGTTTCCCAAGGAAGAAATTCAAGTTATTAATGACCATATGAAAAAATTCTCCAAATCCCTAATAATAAAAAAATGCAAAGTAAAGCAACTCTGGGGTTCTATTTCACATTCATCAAATTAGCTAAGATGATGAAAAAAATCATAAATAACAAATGCTGGAGGGGCTATGGGAAGACAGTCACACTAATGTGCCATTGGTAGGGTTGTGAATTGGTCTGGTCATTCTGAAAAGCAATTTGGAACTCTGTCTTCCAAATTATTAAATTGCATACTCTATTTCCCAGTGAGACCACTACTAATGATATATCCCAAAGAAATTGAGGAAAGAGAAAAAGGACAGCAAAGACCTGGAAGCTAAATGAGTGTCCATCAATTGGGAAATTGCTGAACAAATTAAGGTATATGAATAAAATGGCATACTATTATGCTGTGAGAAATAATGAGCCCAATGATTTTAGAAAACCATGGAAAGACTTGCACAAAATAATGAAGAGTAAAATGGGCAGAACCCAGAGAACATCATGTACAGTAATAGCAATACTGTTTTAAGAACAACTTTAAGCAAATAAGTTATTTTGACTATTGTAAATACCCAAATTAACTACAAAGGAAATATGAAGAAGCTATCTGCCTCCAGACAAAAAACTGGTAAATAGGAATATGTATAGAATAATTTTGCATATATATACATATGCATACTGTATATATGTAAATATATTATATACATACATACATATACATATATACACACACACATTTGTGTCTAAAAGTACCCAACTCAAGGGCAGGGGTGGGAGGGAGGAAAGAAAAAAAAAAAAGAAATTTACATGATAATTTTGTTGTATATTTGAAAAGAATACCAAATTGTGCAGAGTAGATTTGCAGTTTCATTTGCAATCATCTTTCTTATTGTACTATGTCATGGAAATGCTTGTTTTATTCCACAAATTTAAAATAAGATTTATTGAAGTCAAAATCTTGACTTTATTCAAGACTCAACTGAAATACTATTTCCTGTTGGTCCCTCCAGGTGCTAGAGCCTTCCCCTCTAAGGAAACCTTCCAATTACACTGTATATATTTTGTATGTAACTATTTATAAACATAATCTCCCCTATTAGAAGGTAAGCTCCTTGAGGGCAGGAACTGTTTGGTTTTTTTACCTTTCTCTGTGTCCCTAGCACTTAGCACCGTGTTTAATAAATGCTTGCTGGTTGATTAATTGATTAAATGAACGAACTAGTGTAATTGTAATGGGAATGGGAATTCGAAGATCTTCCCTGCCCCTTAATAGACCTAGGGGACTTTGAAGACTTCCCCTGCTTTGAAAGTAAACTCTGCCCCTGTAGCAGCAAGCACCCCAAGCCTCCCCAGGGTGGCTGCCAACACAGGTTCTTTGATCTGCTTTGATAAAGGAAAGCAATTCAAAATGGGTTAACAAGCTTACTTTAATCAGTCAAATATGTATCGTTTACCTAGTTCAGGTAAAGATCAGCACCCTGAACTTCAGAATATACAAACAGAATTATCAAGACAGAAAAACAGATCAAGTAGACAGTTTCCAAACTGTCCAACTATTACATCCATACCAAATCAACATCTGAGTTTCAAAGCCGGGGGACTCTTAACAACGGCTTTCCAGAGTTTCATCAAATCACAGAACACTTCTCAAAGTGAGGCCCAAAACAAAGCTACACATCAGGGCTTTATATAGCCTTCTCCTGGCTCAGAGAATGTAACAACCTTATTGACTCATTGACTTATTGGCCAATCAAGAAGTATCTACTGAAAAACAAGCCTCCCACCTCAGGCTCCAGGTGCACTTTAGCCTAGGGGCAGGGAAGATCTTCCAAATTTACATTCCCATTACAGCCCCCTAATAGGCTGAATGTAATCAATCACATGGAGCCTGTGGTGGAGGGAATTTGCTGAAGGGTGTAGCAGAGCCCACAGGAAGTTCCCCTGCTGTGAAGATAAACTCTGTCCCCTAATAGGCTGAGTGTAGCCACATGGAGCCTGTGGTGGGAGGAATTTGCTGAAGGAAAGCAGAGCCCACAGGAAGAGGGGAGCCAGAGCCTGAGAGATGGTGGGAGAGAGAGGAGCTCAGGCAAGGAGAGAGAGAGGTTTGTGAATAAATATTGATCTTGTATTGGTTTGTGGGAAGGCTGAAGGATACTGTGACTCTGAGTGTTATTATGGCTTCTTAATATCTTTGGTACTATGATGGAATGAGCTTAGTGGTTTTGGGATTTGGTTTTCTGGTGTCTAAATAAATGCTTCAGTTCTGTCCTTTATATGGAGAGTTTGGTATATTTTGCAGTTGAATGTCATGCGATATTCATAGTCATGGTCTTCATCATGATCATGGGTGCTATATGATCATTGCATTGCTGCTACAGTAATGTCTTTGTGAGTATAGATAATGGGATAAATGCAAAATGTGGTCTCTAGTAACTGACTGGTTGTAAAAGGTGTGGAAGAGTAAGTAGAAGATGTGAAAACCTGGGTGACTAGAAAGATGGCAGTGCCCTCACCAGAAATAGGGAAATTAGGAAGAGGGGTATGTTTGAGAGAAAATGACGATTTTTTTGTGATGTGTTGAATTTGAGATGTCTATGGGACATCCATTGCCAAATAGGTAGTTTTTGATATGATAATTAAGTCCAGTAGAGGTATGGCAAGTTAGGTACTTTTGGGAATCATTTGCATAATTGAACTCATGGAAGCTAATAAAGAGAGAGTAGAGAAAAATTTTTAAAAAGTATATTTGCATAAAAGACTATTTTACAGAGAACTCACACAAGGCAAGTGCTCATATGGAGGTCAGAAGAAGAAATACAAGGATACTGTCAAGGTCTCTCTTAAGAACTTTGGTGTTTTTTTTGTTGTTTGTTTTTTCGCTTTTTTGGAGGGGGAAGGTAGGGCAATTGGGGTTAAGTGACTTGCCCAAGGTCACACGACTAGTTTGTGTGTGTGTGTGTGTGTGTGTGTGTGTGTATGTGTGTTAAGTATCTGAGACCGGATTTGATCTCAGGTCCTCCTGACTTCAGGGCCGGTGCTCTATTCACTGTGCCACCTAGCCGTTCCATGGCTAATTTTTTTCTGAGGCTGGATTTGAACTCAGACTCCAGGGCTGGTGCTCTATTCACTGTGCCACCTAGCCGTTCCATGGCTAATTTTTTTCTGAGGCTGGATTTGAACTCAGACTCCAGGGCTGGTGCTCTATTCACTGTGCCACCTAGCCACCCCCTCTTAAGAACTTTGGAATTGATGGTGTAACATGAGAGACACTGGCAAAGGACCACCCAGAATGGCATACTGTGCTCTATGAGCAAAGCAGAAATGCAGTAGCTCAAAAGAAACATGAGACACAGTGAAAATTTAGAGACAACTCCACTCCAAATGTTCATACAGATCATTTGTGCCCAACCTATTGTAGAGCCTTCAGAACTCATATTGGTCTGATCAGCCACAGCTGGACACACTGTACTTTGACTCCAACATAGTGATATCACTTTGTTCCTCTTTGAGAACGAAAGACAAAAACCATAGAGGGAGTAGAGAAGAGTCCAGGGCCCAGTCCTAGAATACACTCAAACATAAGGAGTGGAACAAGAATGAACCATTAACAGAAACAAAAGTGACTGTCTCAGGTGGAGTGGACAGATGGGAGGAGATCTAGGAGAAAGGAGTGTTCCCAAAATTCAGAGAGGAGAGAGCATATAGCAACAGTGTCAAATGCTACAGAGAAGTCAAGAAAGAGAAAAGACCTCATAGTTTGCTAATCATTGATTTGAGAGGTGTAGTACTGTGTTTCCCCGATAATAAGACCTATCCCAAAAATAAGCCCTCCCCTTACTGTGTAAGATTCCTCTAAAATAAGCCCTCCCCTGAAAATAAGCCCTATTGAGATTGCTACTGTAGTGAAAGTGATCCCCTGCGCTACACGCTACATTACGGTACCCTCTGTATGCACCCTCCCCCCCCCCCCCCGTGAAACGCACGCCGCACTCCGAGCTGCATCCAATCAGAGTTGCTGCAGTGAGCCGTCATCCTGTTCTTTATTGAATTCATTATTGAATAAAGGTACATTTTTTTGTTCACATTTACCTGTTTATTAAAATTGCTGTCAATGTTCATTAAAATAAGCCCTCCCCTGAAAATAAGCCCTCTGGTGTTTTTCTGTCCAAAAAAAATAATAAGACAGTGTCTTATTATCGGTGAAACACGGTAGACTCAGAATACCATTTCTGACATGTTCTGTGCATATACATTAATTGACCCTGGCTACGTAACTTGGCAAATGATTGGATGTGTACCCTCAGAAACTCTCTAAGACTCCAAATTGCAAAATAGTTGCCAATATGCATTGGCAAATGGAACCAGAACTCCCTAACCAGATGAAATCACAAATCCAGAACAAACAAAAACAAAAATATCGTTAGTACCTTTAAATAGAATGGTTTCAATTGAGTAATGAAATCAAAAGACAGATTACAAGGGATTGAAAAGTGAACAGGAGGTGAGAAAATGGAGACAATGAGTGTAAAAAGCATTTTCTAGGTACAGCTTATACCCGAAACTGAATATTTTTTTACATTAGAGATACGTATCACTCCTGCAATATGCATTTTTGCCTAACCATTATGGGAATGATTTGGAAGCTTCCAATCCTCTCTCTACAAAGAGCTCTGAATACCATAAAGCACCCTATGATCTAATTTGTTCTGAAGTCCTAGAAAGCATGAAAATTCTCATGGGACTGGCGAACATAACAGGTCTTGGAAGAATCCAGGCATCCTGCTGATGGGGGACGGGATCCCAATAGGTTCAGCAGGAATTATGATCTTATCTAAGACCAGAAAACCTGCAATATCGTCTGGAAAGAATTCAAGGTCTCAGGCTTAATTGGAGTGAGAGTTGTAGAAGTTTATTGTTACGCTTCCATGAGAAGCAGCCAAGAGTCCTTTAGGGGACCTGCAAGTGAGAGGGGTACATGCTTTTACCTTTAAAGGGTAGGGCTGCCATTGTCAGGGCTGACCAGAGGGGGGGGGGGGCCCTCAGTGCATAGACAAAGGTCAGAGCTGACCAAGAGGAGCATGTGAATAGATAGTTTAGATAAGATTTGGGCCAGGTTGAAGGAGACATGAGGGATTAAGTAAGAACAAAGGAGTCCCAAGGTGTTGCCTAGGCCTAGTGTGGATAGGGGGAAGGGGCAGAGTCGGAGGTTGGGAAAGGAATTTTACAGATAACAATTTTACAATACAAATTGCAGTTACAATTTCACAGACTGGTTTCACAAGTTGGTTTCACAAATTGACCTAGACCCCAGGTACCCCATCACTACCACCCAGTTCGTCAGTTTCTTCTCCAGGTTCTTTCTTCCCTTCCATTTTCAGCTTCCGCATGGGGCAAGAGATGCTTCTGTTCTAATAAGTAAGTTTCTTTCAGAAAGGCATTGGACAGAATGCTGTGAGGGAATGCGACAGAAGGACAGAGTGGGCAATAGGGTCCCTAAATCAAACCATAAATCACTGACTGCTTCTATAGATTTAGAAAGCAGAACTAAGATGGTGAAATTCAGACATTTGGAGCCATCTCTGCCGGTGCAGAAGGTGAGAAAAGAGCAAACTAGAGTTTGGATCTCAGGGAGTGTGCTATCTACACCCACAGATTTGTTGAACTACTCAGACAAACTTCATTTTCTTTCTTCCTGTCTTTTTCCTCTTTCAGTTGCTCCATCTCTCTTTCTGTCCTCTATGACATTATCTCTGCCTCTTTCATTCCATGTCAGGATCATTTCTAAGAATGGAAAAATGAGGCAAATCTAACTTTCTATATGGTATAGCAACTTCAAAAACTCTGCTATGGTGGAGTGGAAAGGGCTCTGGACTGGTTTTCAGAACACCTGGGTTTTAGTTTTAGCTCATTTCCTTACTGTACATATCTAATTGTTAGAATATTTTTTCCTTACATAGTAGTAAAGACAATAAAATTTTGTACTCCCTGGCATTCATTGCAATGACACAAAGGTCTTGATTCCTTCTAGTTTTATACTCATACCCTAAATGGGTCCAGGAGAGTAAGATGGGGTAGGGGGGAGCAGCAAATACCCTTGAATAGTTTGGATGGCTCTTCCCAGTTAGCCCCCAGTGGAACCTTCAGGTCAAAGGGAAAATTGTGTGTTGGGAATGGGGAAGGGAAGGTTTTTGCCAAATCTATAGATTTATAGAAAGTGTTGATGTAATTGAGAGGCATGCCACCCATTTAATGGTGAATAAAGGACGTGATACTGTGAAGTCTTTATGGTTCACTCTGAAATGGAATGGAAATTTAAGTGAACCTCTTTGGATGCCATATACACCACTTTGACTACCACTGGAAATTGGAATTCTTAGGTATGATGACAGGTAGGAATTGATGTGTAATGGGACTGATAACATGCATGGAATACCTGTGATGCTACTCCCCAAATGGAGGCCTCTGGAGAGCCTATTTCTGGGAGAATTGTTATGAGATGTAATGGAAATGCGTTGGAGAAACTTTGGAGTATGTGCAAACATTCTGTATCTGGTTCTGTTCTATTAAGCCTGTGATGAATGAATCTGAACCCATCTCTTGACTGGGTACAGAGCTGAAATTGGAATTACCTTCAGAATGTACTAGGTGACCAGAGCCTTAGTTCTTCTCTGAAGCTACTTTGTCCATAAATCTTTACTAGCATTTGACTCCTTCATTCATAGCATCCTTAAGAGACAGTGATGTAACAACGAGTGGTCTTAGGCTCTCTCCTTCTGAGGCCAAGATGTGGGTCCTGTGAAAATGGTCTTTGGTTCTTTGCCTCACTATTTGTTCTTTGATTTTAGTTAAAAGATATTAATCTAGAGGCTCTGACTTTGTGAGTTTCAAAAGGTGAGGAGAAAGGGAGTCTGTGAATTCAGGATTCTGGGAGTCCAAATCTGTGCTGGGTTTTGTATCTAACCCAGTATCTATGCCCACAAGGAGCGAGTATGCAAGTAGTGACCTTCAGGACCCAGCCCAACAACAGAAAGACAAGGACTCACCTAGCAGTAGTGTCATATTTGGGGGTCAGCTTGATGGCCCCAATGCAGAAATATACAGAAATCGTGCTGATTCTGAACCAAATGTTTGTACTTTAGTTCTTGTTATATGGTCTAAGTAAATGTTCCTTTGTAAAAACCAATGGATGTTAAGTGGTTAAATGGATTCTAGTATTAATTGCCATTTAAAAGCAGTGGGGGAACATAACCAGTGGGGGCTCAAGCTGATGGCAATATGGAAGACAGCAATAGAGGTACGTACTTAGCACCCTAAATGGAAGATAGTGAATCCTGTCTCTGGAATAGTGAGATCAGAGCACATTCGCTATATGTTGGGCCCCATGTAGAGTAAAGTTGGGTCCTTTGCATTTGTGAGAACCCTTGAAAAGATTCTCCACTCTCGACTTTTGTTATTAGATACTTTAATGTGCAAGATCCTAGAGAAATTGAAAATTTTTGTCTTAGGCTCTAATTATATAATCATTTCCTGGTATATAGTCTTCTCCTTTACAATATAAGCTCCTGGGACAGTTTTTGCTTTTAATTTTTATCCCCAGTGCAGTGCCTGGCATAATAAATGTTTGTTAATTGATTGATGGCTTAATTGAGTATTCGGTGTAATTCTGACCACTGAAAATGCTTTCAGAAAGCCAGATCTGTAATGCAAGAGAGAAATCCAGAGCAGGGTGGGTCTTGTTTGGCACTGCATTAAGAGCAGGTCTTCCTTTTCTCTCTGCCAGTTATCATTATCTCAAGCACAGGAAGCAACAACCCTATTCCTTCTTGCTTTTCGTCTTCCCCAATTTAGCTGACAAAGCCCTTTAGTTATCCTTGTTATTCTTTTTTTTTTGTCTTTATTAATTTGTTTACTTTTAGTTTGCAAGATTCATTAGCACAATTCCTTGAGTTTCAAATTTTCTCCCCCCCCTCCACCCTCCCCTCCATATGGCAGCAAGTATAGTATCTGCAAATACTTTCACATTAGTCAGGTTATAAAGAAGGATTGTATCAGACGGAATGAACAATGGGAAAGAGGAAACAAAACCAAACAAGGAAAAGAGCAGGTTGTTTGCTTCAATCTGGGTTCAAATTCAGTTCTTTCTCTGGATGTAGACATCTCTCTCCATCATGAGTCTTTTAGGCTTGACTTATAACCCTGGATTGCTGAGAAGAGCCCAGTTTATCAAAGTTGGTCATCACACATATGTTGTGTCTGTAATTGTGTACAAATTCCTCCTGGCTTTACTCTTCTCACTCAGCATCGGTTCGTATAAGCCTCTCCATGTAAATATGAAGTCGATCTGCTCCTCATTTCTTATAGCACAATAGTATTCTATAACATGCATATACCACAACTTGTTCAGCCATATCCCAATTGATGGGCACCCCCTTAATTTCCAATTCTTTTCTACCACAAAAAGAGCTGCTATAAATATTTTTGTACATATGGGTCTTTTTCTCACTTCTATGATCTCTTTGGGATACAACCCTAGAAGTGGTATTACTGGGTCAAAGGGTATGAAATAATTTGTAGCCCTTTGGACATAATTCCAGATTGCTCTCCAGAATGGCTGGATCAGTTTACAACTCCACCAGCAATGCATTAGTGTTCCAATTTTTCCACATCCTCTCCAGCATTTGTCATTTTCCTGTTTTGTCATCTTAGCCAATCTGACTGGTGAGATGTGGTACCTCAGAGTTGTTTTGATTTGCATTTCTCCAATCAATAATGATTTAGAGCATTTTTTCATATGCTTATAAATATATTTAATTTCTTCCTCTGAAAACTGCCTGTTCATATCCTTTGACCATTTATCAATTGGGGAATGTCTTGTATTCTTATAGATTTGACTCGATTCTCTGTATATTTTAGAGATGAGTCCTTTATCAGTGACATAGGTTGTAAAAATTCTTTCCCAATTTTCCACTTCCCTCCTAATCCTGGTTACATTGGCTTTGTTTGTACAGAAGCTTTTCAATTTAATGTAATCAAAATTATCCATTTTGCATTTTATAATGCCCTTTAATTCTTGTTTGGTCATAAAGTCTTCCCCTCTCCACAAATCTGACAGGTAAACTATACCTTGCTTTCCCAGATTGCTTACATATCAGTCTTTATACCTAGATCATGCACCCATTTAGACTTGATTTTGGTATATAGTGTTAAATAATGGTCTGTGCCCAGTTTCTGCCATACTATATTCCAGTTTTCCCAGCAGTTTTTGTCAAATAGTGAGTTCTTATCCCAAACACTGGGGTCTTTGGGTTAATCAAACAGTAGATTACTATAGTCATTTACTTCTGAGTCTCGTGTACAATCTATTCCATTGATCCACTACTCTGTTCCTCAGCCAGTATCAAGTAGTTTTGAGGATTGCTGCTTTATAGTACAGATTAAAAACTGGTATAGCTAGCCACCATTCCTAGCATTTCTTTTCATTAATTCCCTTGATATTCTGGACCTTTTGTTCATTCAAGTGAATTTTGTTACTATTTTTTCTAGCTCTATAAAGTAGTTTTTTGGTAAACTGATTGGTATGGCACTAAATATATAATTTAATTTAGGTAAAATTGCCATTTTTATTATATTAGTTTATTATATATTTTATTATATATTTTATTATAATATTTATTATATTAATATAATATATTATATTATATTATAATTATATAATATATTATATTTATTATATTAATTATATTTATTATATATTATATTATTATATTATTTATTATATAATAATATATTATTATATTATTATATTATATTATACCCAGCCACGAGCAATTGATGTCTTTCCATTTAGTTAGATCTGACTTTATTTGTGTGAAAAGTGTTTTGTAGTTGTGTTCATATAGGTCTTGGGTTTGTTTGGGCAGGTAGATGCCCAAATATTTTATAATGTCTACAGTAACTTTAAATGGGATTTCTCTTTCTATCTCTTGCTGTTGAATTTAATTAGAAATATACAGGAATACCAAGCATTTATGTGGGTTTATTTTATATCCTGCAACTTTGCCAAATTTATTGTCTCAAGAAGTCTTTTACTTAATTCTCTAGGATTCTCTTATATCATCATATCATCTGCAAAGAGTGATAGCTTGGTCTCTTCTTTGCCTAATTTGATTCCTTTCTTTTTTTCTCTAATTGCTACTGCTAACATTTCTAGTACCAGATTGAATAAGAAGGGTGATAGTGAACATCTTTGTTTCACCCCTGATCTTATTGGAAATGCTTCTAGTTTCTCCACATTACATATAATACTTGCTGATGACTTTAAATAGATGCTACCTATTATTTTAAGGAAGACTCCATTTATTCCTCTACATTCTAGTGTTTTCAGTAGGAATGGATGTTGCATTTTGTCAAAAGCCTTTTCTGCATCTATTGAGATAATCATGTGGCTTTTGCTAGTTTTATTGTTGAAATGATCAATTATACTGATGGTTTTCCTAATATTAAACCATCCTTGCATTCCTGGAATAAATCCTACCTGATCAAAGTATATTATTTTTGTGATAAGTTGCTGTAGTCTTTTTGCTAATATTTTATTTAAAATTTTTGTATCTATGATATCTATGAGGGAGATTGGTCTATAATTTTCTTTCTCTGTTTTATCTCTTTCTGATTTAGGTGTCAGTACTATATTTGTGTCATAAAAAGAATTTGGTAGGACTCCTTCACTAATTTTCCCAAATAGTTTGCAGAGTGTTGGAATCAATTGTTCTTTAAATGTTTGATAGAATTCACTAGTAAATCCATCTGGCCCTGGAGATTTTTTCCTAGGGAGTTGACTGATGGCTTGTTCAATTTCTTTTTCTGAGATGGGGTTATTTAAGTAATTTACTTCCTCTTCAGTTAATCTGGGCAACTTACATTTTTGTAAATATTCATCCATTTCACTAAGATTGTCAAATTTATGTGCATACAACTGGGCAAAATGATTCCTAATTATTGTTTTAATTTCCTCTTCATTTGTGGTAGGTTCACCCTTTTCATTTTTGGTACTCATAATTTGGTTTTCTTCTTTCTTTTTTTTTTATCATATTGACTAAGGGTCTATCAATTTTATTGGTTTTTTCATAAAACCAGCTCTTAGTTTTATTTGTTAATTCAATAGTTTTCTTAATTTCAATTTTATTAATCTCTCCTTTGGTTTTCAGTATTTCTAATTTAGATTTAATTGGAGATTTTCAATTTGTTTTTTTTCAAGCTTTTTCAATTGCATGCCCAATTCATTGATCTCCCTTTTCTCTAATTTATTCATGTATGCACTCAGGGATATAAAATTTCCCCTAAGAACTGCCTTTGCTGCATTCCCACGAATTTGGGTATGTTGTCTCATTGTTGTCATTCTCTTGAATGAAGTTATTGATTGTTTCTGTGATTTCTTATTTGACCCACTCATTCTTTAGGATTAAATTGTTTAGTTTCCAATTAGTTTTTAGTGTGTCTTTCCATGGTCCTTTATTGCATATGATTTTTATTGCATCATGATCTGAGAATGATGCATTTATTATTTCTGCCTTTCTGCACTAAATTGTGAGGTTTTTATGTCCTAGTACATGGTCAGTTTTTGTGTATGTGCCATATACAGCTGAGAAGAAGGTATATTCCTTTTTATCCCCATTCTGTTTTCTCCAGAGATCTATCATACCTACCCTCTCTAAAATTCTATTCACCTCCTTAACTTCTTTCTTGTTTATTTTGAGGTTGTATTTATCAAGTTCAGAGAGGGGGAGATTAAGGTCCTCCACTAGTATAGTTTGCTATCCATTCCTTCCTCTAATTCCCTTACCTTCTCCTCTAGGAATTTGGATGCTATACCACTTGGTGCATATATGTTACAAATGATAATGCTTCATTCTCGATGGTGCCTTTTAGCAGGATATAGTTTCCTTCCTTATCTCTTTTAATTAGATCAGTTTTTGCTTTTGCTTTATCTGAGATAAGGATTGCTACCCCTGCTTTTTTTTTTTTTTTACTGTAGCTGAGGCATGATATATTTTACTCCAGCCTTTTACCTTTACCCTGTGTGTATCCCTCTGTTTCAGATGTGTTTCTTGTAAGCAGCATATTTTAGGATTATGATTTTTAATCCATTCTGCTATCTGCCTTCATTTTATGGGAAATATCATTCCATTCGCATTCAGTTATGATTATTATCTGTTTCTTTCCCTCCATCTTATTCCCTCCCCTATTAATGCTTATATTTTCCCCCCTTCTCCCTTCCCCTCCTTAATAGTTTTCCTTTTGACCACCACCTCCCTCAGTATTCCCTTATCAGGCCCCCTCCCTTTTCCTTCCCTTCCCCCTTACTTCTTCCCTCCCTTCTAACCACCTCCCCCCTTATGTAGCCCTTTCCCCCTCCTACTGCCTGTAGGATATTTTTTTACTTAATGAAGTGTTATTTCTTCTTCGCACCAAGAGTGACAGGAACAAATCTCATGCGAAGCTCCTCTCCCTCCCTTCTTTCCCTCTATTATGATACATTTTGCATCTCTTCTCTATAAAGTCCTATGCTTAACTGGTTGTGTTATTCCCAACCAATGAGGGAAAAGCTCATATAATACTCATCTCCTTCCCTTCTTTTCCTTTGCTATATTGTTTTTATGACTCTTTGTATGGCACAATTTACCCTTTTCCACTTCATTCATTCCTCTTCTTCCATTGCAGTCCCTTTGTATCCCTTAATAAGGTTTATTATCAACATTTTGTGTAATTTATACCCATACTCTCTACTTGTCTATAAACAGTTTGCTCTTATTAAATAACAGGGTGTGTGTGTGTTTTCCTTGTTTACCTTTCTATGTCCCTCTTGCATCTCATAATTGGAGGCTGAATTTTCCATTGAGCTCTGACTTTTTAATCAGGAAGGTCTGGAGCTCTGTTATATAGTTGAATGACCATCTTTTTGCCTGGAAGAATATGCTCAGTCTCACTGGGTAGGTGATCCTTGGTTGTAAACCAAGCCTTGAAAAAAATTGTATTCCACTGCCTCTGATCTTTCAATGTAGAGGCTGCCAAATCCTGTGCGATCCTCACTGTGGTTCCTGGATATTTGTATTGTTTCTTTCTGGCTGCTTGAAGTATTTTCTCTTTTCCTGGTAGTTCTTGAGTTTGGTCACAACATTTCGAGGACTTTTCACTTTGGGATCTCTTTCAGGAGGTGTCTGGTGGATTCTCTCAATTTCTATTTTGCCCTCAGGTTCTAGTATCTCAGGGCAGTTTTCCTTAATGAGCTCTTGGAGAATGTTGTCCAAGCTCATTTTTTCATCATGATTTTCTGGTAAGCCTATGATTCTCAGATTACCTCTCTTGGATCTGTTTTCCAAATCAGTTATTTTTCCAATGAGATATTTTACCTCTTTTTCTAATTTTTCATTCTTGTTGTTTTGTTTGATTAATTCTTGGTTCCTCATAGACTTATTTGCTTCAATTTGGTTGATTCTAGTTTTTAGCGAATTATTTTCCTTGGTTAGTTTTTGGAGCTCCTTTTCCATATCACACACTTTTCTTTTTAAGGAGCTGTTTTCTTCATTATAATGTTTTTCTAATTTTGCCATTTTGATTTTAAAAGAATTATTCATTTTGTCTTCTATCTCTCTCATTTGGTTTTCAAAGATCCTTTTGAGCTCATCTAGAAGAGCTTTCTGTGCCTGGGACTCATCCCTGTTGATGTTTCAGCTGTGGGTGTGGAGTCAGCATTGTCTCCCTCTGAGTTTGGTTCCTTCCCCTAAGGACAGTAGGAGTCCAGAGGCTTTGTAGTCTGCTTTCTACCCATTTTGAGGCAGGGCCCTAGCCACACCCTTCCTCTACAGTTCCCAAGCCTTTACTGTTTAGGGTTTTGCCCTGGGGCAATAATTACAATGTTTTGGGGGGGGGGTGGGTTGGAGCAGCCGGGGTTCACTCTGCCATCCTGGTCCTTGGAGGTCCTGATAGGGGCTTTTTAAATTTCTGGGCTATGGAGTGGTTGTTCCAGGAGTATTTGCTGTCCTGGACAAGGGCCTGGTATTTGATTCTTACCTTGCTCTTTCCAGTCCCAGCCCTTTGGTGATAGGCCTGGTAGTGGTCCTTGTGGTTGGTGGGACTACTTGCCCCCCTCATTGATTAGGCCTCCTCCTGGCCTGCCTCTGCATGCTATGCTGTCCCGGCCTGCCTCTGTGCTTCACCATCGCTTCCTGGCCTGCCTCTCTATCCTTGGTATTCTTTACAAGCCTAAGCTCATCCTGAGCTTTAGCACTAATAACACTAATAGCTAAGGTATATAGAGCTTGCTTTTTGTCAGGCACTGTGCTAAGCACTTCATAATCACCATCTCACTGGTCTCCCAATAGCATTCTTGCAGGACTCTGTATGCATAGCTTATTCTTCTTTTCTGTTCTCTATCTCTAGGGTCTCTCAGATATTCTCATGGTTTTGGTGACTTTTATAAAGGGATGGAAAACAGGAGGACTCTTCTCATGGAGCTTTAGCATTGTTTATATTTTACTATTCATGAAATTTTCTTTGGTAAAGTTGTAATGACAGAATTCTGAAAAACCATTCTCTGGGGAGGATCCAGCGAGCAATGAGTCCTCAGAAGAATCAGGGAGAGCTGCTAACCTAACTTAGGACATGCTGCTCATCTCTGATCTTCAAATGATCTGAGGGCTGGACACCCGTCCTTCAGACAGGAAACAGTAAGTAAGTGGGAGGTGCAACAGTCAGCATGGACTTTGAAAAGGAAGAGAGCCTGGTCTTCCTTCACAGAGGAGGAATGGCACTCTGAGCACTACATGATCACATGGTTAGACTAGACCCGCTCATCTAGGACAGTGAGTGAGAAAGAAAGGTTTTGCTGTAGGGTTGAACCAGTCAATATCTGGCCACTGAATACATTCCAGTGACCTACGTAAGGAGAAGTCAGTCCTTCGTGGGGCAAGGAGCTGCACACACTTTCAGGAGAAATGTGAAAAAACGCTGGCCAGTGCATAGGACAATGTGAGCCCATGTCTAGCAGGCATTTTCTGAACTCTAGAAGATGGTATTGGTTTTAGCTCCTGACTTCCTGCCCAGTCTTTGGTTCCTGACTCCCTATCTGGCTTCAGTAAATTGTATAAGCCTGTGCTACCTGTGTATGCCCTGACTTCGGACCTCATTCCAGATCCTCAGCTGTGCCATGATTATTGGCTTCTGGGTGCTTCTTGAGGTCTGCTCTCTCCAGTTCCTGTCTCTCCTCTCCACACCATTTCTATATGTTGTGCTGTATGCTAACTCTAGCATCTGGGTATATAACAAATCCTCAGATTTAAAAAAAGAGATTATTGTACAAGATTATTATACAGCTGAAGCCAACTCTATATCTCCATAGAACATCAGGAGGAGTCCCAAGATTCTGAGAGTTATACCTCTCTTGGACTCATTAAGGATAAACCTTACCATGATGGTTCAAAGACAGTATATGGACAGAGTGACTTCAGATGCCCTAAGATGGGGCACCAAGACAGAACAGAGTTTGATTGCATCTGTTCTCTTGTGTCCACAGATTCACTCCAGCTGGGAACATCTCTTCTCATGTCATTCTGCCATGTCTTTCAGAGCAACCTGTTTCTGGACAATCTGAGTCAAATTATCTGACCCCAGGGATAGTTCAATGTGGATATGTCCTCATGTTCCTGAATCAGTGAGTCCTCAAGAAGAAGTTGGAGCTATGCTTGCCCCAAGGCTTCTTCTGACATTTCTAATTTCCTAGGAAGGAGGTGTGCTAATCCTGCCATTTCAATTCATACATTACTGGGAGCACATTAAGGGGGTTATGGGGCAGCAGAGGTGATGTGACCTGGCTTAAAATGTATCAGTTGCCATAGGAGTTCCTCTTGGATACTTTCTTCAGAAGGCAATGTCCTGAAACATCTTAGATTGGCCCAATGCTGCCTTCCATCATAATTAGGGAGCCAGAAGAGTTGATCTATTGAGGGCAGGAAAGTACAATATGACTCAAATGGGCCTAATGAGGTAACTAGACTCTCTTCCATTTTGAGGCTGTCTGTAAGCTGCAGACAAATGTAGAGACAGTCTGTACTGTTTTTTGACTGGCTTGTTATAGTGTGCAAGCAGAGCTGTGTGTGTTGATAGGAGAAACAAAGACAGACAGGTAGGTGGTAACAGTGGAGAGAGTGCCAGGTCTGGAATCAGGGAGACCTAAGTTCAAATCTATCCTCATACACTTACTGGTTATGTGACCCTGGGGAAGTTACTTAACCTCTGTCTGCCTCAGTTCCCTTAACTGTAAAGCAGGGATAATAATAGCATTTAACTCTCAGGGTTGTTATGAGGCCCAAATGAGACAATATTCATAAAATGTGATAACAGTGCCTGACACCATTTAAAAACTTAAATTTTTATTCCTCTTCCCCCTCTTCATGGTAGAAAAAATATTGTTTGGGGAGTGTCATGTCCTTGTGTGACTTTCTCTGTATATCTTTGTGTTTCCCCTGTATCCTTGGGAAGAGTCTTGTACCTTGGACTTTGCTATAAATCACCTGAGGTGTTAGGCATGTTAGTTAAAGGGATCACTTGGTGATCGCATGGTACCACTTGATTGGTGACAGCTTGACAGTCCCTTCTAAGCTCTTCATTATTCCCTCAGTGGTATGAGACCCTCATAGTCAGTGGTCACAGTCTCCCAACACTCCTTCCCTACCTTTTATTTATACCTTCTCATGCCGCCCCCCCGCCCCCAACACTTTCACCTTGACCCCTGTGACAAATAAGCTTGTCTTTCTCTGTTTACAGAGTGGTGCATGCCATTTTTGATTCTATTATTTATAGGAACAATGTCTATATTTGTTGTATTTCCTGATCTCCCTTGGTTGCAGGGAAGGAGGTGGGGTAGCAGTTAGAGAGTCAATGACTGTATGACTCATAAACCTACTATGTTCCCAGAGGCTAATTGGACCAGAGTGAACCTGGGATTATAAACGAATGAATGAGCTCCCTGAAAGGTTGTGAGATTCTTGAGGATAAGGATTTCCATTTTTGTCTTTGTGTCCCCAGTGCCTTTCACACAGTGGGCACAGTAGTAACTATTACTTGAACTGCATTGGATTGCTATCCAAAGCGTTCAGGTAGGCAAATTCCAAAGTTGTTGGATGAGAGATACTATTTTCTTTGGGGATCAGAAAGGATCTGGGTTTCATGACATGCAGCTCCCAACCTTGAGAAGATTATGAAGAATCATAGCTCAATAAATCTAGGTATAAGTGATTTTCTTTTATTTGTGCCTTACCCTGATAGCTTTTTTCCTAAAGGTATATATTTTCTTTTCTTTGTAGATAAACCAAAAAGACATGATTTTGTAGCAGAGGGTGGGTAGCAGTAGGCAGCCCCACCAAGCACATATTTTGTTTTATAGCTGTTACTAGACCACAAGTTCCACAAAAGCAGAAATCTTGTTTCATCAAAAGTATTTCTTCCATTGCTCTGTACAAAGTACTAGGTAAACATTTGCTCATTTGACTTTAGTATTGGCTTTGGCCTTCTAGCCCCTCTGGCTTTCACCACTGACACGTCTTTCACACCCAGTTTCCATCTATCAGATGGAAAACTCACCCTCTTTCCTCCCCATCCATTCCATCTCCTTTCAGGAGAGTTGTGTTCCCCACGGTTGAGGAGAAAGGAAGAAGACAAGGAAACATGGTTTGCGCAAGTGACATATCTCAATATAATTTCTAAAACTCTATGATTTGAACAGCTAAAATACCTCTGGGCTATTTTGTTACAAAATATTTGCCATTTGGATTCTTTAATGGTGTAGTCACCCTGACTTTCCCTAGAGAGGCTTCTCTCTTACGGGGTGAAGGGTAGCAAGGACACATATGTACAGCAGGACACAGAAAGACAGATGGGCAGATGCCTACACCTAGGCTGCTGGGTTCTGTTGGCTATAGAGAAACATTCAGATGGGCTGTGCAAGAGCAGGGTTAAGAGTTGCTGGGGTAGGGAGTGTCTGAGGGCTCTAAAGTTAGGAGAGGGACAAACTGATGTCCAGCCCAGACTTCACCTCCCTGGACCTCTATGTCCTCCTCTGTAGAATGAGGGCTTGGTTTCTAGGGTCCCTTACAGCTCTAACTCCTATGATCCCTATGATTGTCAGAGTCCTGCCTGGTAACGAGGAAGTGGAGGGGGGCAGTGGGAAGGATATACTGGGAATTTCCCTAGTGGAAACTGATTTTCAGTTTTTCTCCAGTTTTGGTGTTGGTCTTGATTAATTCACATGTGATTGTGAGCACATTACATTAGTTATGGGGCATCAAAGCTGCTTTTCTTCTCTAGAATCAGAGATAGGTAAGGCCTAGTAAGGGAGATGAGGGTGGTACTAGCCTTCCTTAGTAGTCTTTGGGTTAAACAACACTTAACTCTTAGATGAAGCAGATCAGGGACACTAAAACCTATACCTGTTGTGTGACATCCTGGTATTTGTTGAAGGGCTCTGTGTGCATGTGGCTGGAGGTAGGGCAGGAGGAGAGGAAGATGTCACTGGAAGGATATTTTAAGAGGCATCCCCAAATGTGTACTCTAAGAAGTATTCTGCCCTATCCCTGGCCTAAGATACCAAAGCTGGGGAGGAACAATCCAGGGGTCTAATGCTGCAGGATGGATCAGATCTCAGGGAGCTCAGCTATGGCAGTTGGTGACAATGGTGTAGACAGAGTAGGATGTAGGGTGGTTTGTCCACAGTTGTGGACACAAGGGAAGGGAGATCATAGAGTTTTATATAGAGACTCTGTCCACCTTTCAAGAATGTGGATGTAAGGGGTTACTTTATGTAGGATGTAGACATTGCCAGCAGGTCACAGCTGGCCTCTAGTCCAAGTTTCTACTGATCTTGGGCCTTTTGCCTTTCATGGCTCTTGAATATTTTTCCCACTTTGATTGTAGACTTCCTATGGGACCTGGGATAATTCATATGCATTAAAGTGGGGGTACACTGATATCCTTTCATGTAGAAAAGGTCCCTGGGGACAGTGAGCTGACTGGAGACCATGCCATACAAGCATCAGTTCAAGTCTAGGAACAGTTAGCTTGGAAAAACAGATTTGGGGACGAGGGGAAATAGGGACAAGATAGCTGTCTTCAAGTATTTAAGCTTGAGAGGGCAGGAATAGGAATACTAGGTAAAAGTTGCAGGGAGGCAGTAAGAAACTTAACAACTAGAGCCATCCAAAAGTGGAATGAATTGCCCCAGGAGGCGGCAAGTTCTCCCCTCACTGGAGGTCTTTATGTGACTGCTGAAAGAGCACTTAGCAGCAATATTACAAAGTGGAGTCTCTATCAGATATGGCATTGGAGAGTATCTAAGGTTCCTTCCAAATTTTATATTTTCTAATTCCTTCTTTTTTATGTCGTGGAAGAAAAGCAATGAGAGGTAGTGTGGTATGTTTAAGTTGGAGGACCTGGGTTCAAATTCCACCTCTGCCATTTATTGCTTGCATAACCTTGGACAAATTTCTTAAGCTCTCTGGGATCTCATTGGTAAGATGAGGGCATTGGCCCTATTGACCTCTAAGGTCCTTTCCAGTTTAAAACCTATAAGCATTGTATTTGGGGTCAGAAATCTCAGATCCTAGCTCCTCCACTTAGTAGCTATATGCTGTGAGGTAAGTTCCTTCATCTCTCTCCACCTTGATTTCTTCATCTATGACATGGAGTAGGATGCAGTGGCCTCTGAACTCCTTTTTAGCTCTTAAGATCTATGCGGCTATAATTTTTTTTTTCTAGGAGGGGTGAGGAAGAGTGCAGAAAGGAAGGCCCTTTAGGAATTCAGAAACAGCCAGTATGGTTAGAGACCCTTGGAGAAGCTTCAGGGTCACAAACCTAGGGAAGGGGAGAGGAGACTACAGATTGGCTGATGGAATCCTTAAACTGTTAGATGAACCAGGGTTTGGTCAAAGGTAGAAGGGAGAAAGAATGATCAAATGCATTAACCTCCCAGGCCTTTAAGGGACCTTAAGCACTATTCTACACAATTCTTTCCTGTTTGCTGGCACCATTTATAAATCAGCTCAGTATTCCAGTTGGATTACAGAATCTGAGTTGGAAGGGACCTCAGAGGCCATAGATTTGGTGCAAGTCATGTCCAAATAAGAATCTCCTCTTCAGTCTACGGGACCAGTAATCATTCAGCCTTTTCTTGAAGGAGGAGCCTAGATCTCCTCCCAAGGAAGCCCATTCCACTTTTGAATTAAGTCTGGTTTGTTTTTTTCCTGATGGGTCCAGATTTGCCTATTTGCAACTTTTCCCCATTACTTCTAGTTCTGTGCTCTGGTGCTAAACAGAGTAAATGTAATTCTTCATTCGCATACCAACCCTTCAGCAGCTTTCATGTTTCAACCATCTTCTTTTTTCCAGGATAAAAGCATCCAGTTCCTTCAGCTAATCCTCCTCCTGCATATTCTTGAGGCCCTTTGCCATTTTCGTTGCAATAGATATTATTCTTTCCCTATCCCAGGATCCCATGCCTTTTAACACAGCCTAAAATCATCTTAGGTTTTTGGTTTTTTTGTGGGGGAGAGAGAGCTGCTATATCACACTGTTAACTCATATTAAAGTTTCAATTCAGTAATGCCCTCATTGTTGTTTTTAATATAAGTGGCTGTCTAGCTAAATCTACATCTTATACGTGTGAGGTTCATTTTTTTAAACCCACGTGTAAGACTTTATGGCAATGACATTTTTATTTTATTAGATATGGCCCAATATTTTAGCCTGTCTATATCTCTTTTTCATAATTCCATTCATGTTTTCTGGTTCCACTCAATCCCCTACTCATGACTCTTCTGTGTTAGCCATTTCCCCAATTCATCTTCTCTCCACCCCTCTGGCTCTTCTTCCCATTTACAATTCTTTCACCTTGCCCCATTGTTCCTGATTGCCCACCTGTCCCCTCTCCATCCCAATGTAGATATCTAGATTTCCATCCTTTAAAAGTGATTCCTGCCTTGCTGCTCCATGAGTGGATGGAGTAGTCCATACCTAAACTGAAGGAGACTTTTCAGAAGGGTCAAGGGGGGGAGAAGGAAAGGAGAACTTCTATCTACAGAGGAGTTCCAGGGTCCTATATTGTAATAGGTTGGGATTCATATAAAATGAAAGATGGGGCCAGATAAAAGAGGATGGGAATTAGGGCAAAGTAGTCTAAGAGACAGAGACTTGGCTGAATGTTATAGAAACAGGGGTGATGACATTGCACCAGAAACAACCAAGTAGGCAGGATCAGTGACATTTGGTTTGTTAGTAAAAAAAAAAAAACTATGTCATCTGGATGGAGCCGTTTAGAGGGAGTTATTCAGTCTTCCTCCAAACCTCTGTTGCCTTGACCCTGATCCAGTCCCAGTGCATTGGGAGCTGGGATTTTGGAAGAAGCTAATGGGAGAGGTTGCCTCATATTCCAAGTTTTGCTATCTACCAGCTATAAGTAGGGTCATCTCACCCCTAAGTCCCTTTTTTATCAGGCCTCAAAGATGGGGGTTGGGTCAGACATTATGATGTAGTGAAAAACACAATGGTTCTAGACTCAAAGGACCTGGCTCTGTGTCCTGACACTAGGCACGTGACTATGGGCAAGGCAATTAATTAAGCTCTCTGAGCCTCTAGTGCTTCATCTGTAAAATGTGGACAAAGCTTGCATCGCTTAATTCACAGGTTTTTCAGGAGGAAAAGCTCTTTGCTACCCACAAAGTGCCATAGAGATGTGAGCTCTTACTGTTACTCTACTAAGGACAATTGTTCTTTGAGGACATCACAGCTTGGAAGAACTTACTGGTCTAGAGGAATGACCAAAGAAAACTATAGAATATCTTCTGAAGGGTCTTATAAATGATCAATTTTCATCTATTAGGTGTAGTTTTGCCTGGAGGTGGGGGGGGTATAGACTAGCTGTGTCTTAGAGATCCTGTCTAGCTCTGTGGTCCTATGAGCTAATTAATTTTGGTTAATCATGTAAAGTGTATAGGGGCTGGTTTCTCTAGGGGCAGGAGGGATTGACTCAGCCCCTTCTCTATCCCAATAGGACCAGTTATGCTTACTCCGATAAGCCTCTGCCAAGCAAGCCTTTGGTCATAAGGTCAGCTTCTCCTCCTCTGTCTCCACTCCCACACCCCAACTAAAGTCAGAAAACAATGGCTCCAGTCTCACCCATCCCTCACCTTTTGCAGAGGGAGAAGGAAAGGTGAGGGTAGGGAATGGAGGAACTCCTGACTCCTTCTCCATTTGAATTCCTGGTTGGAAGTAAGCCTTAGTCCAAGTTGGGGGATGGATGTGGTTTGGTAGGAGAAGGCTGGTGGAGGAAGAAGGGACTTCCCACTCATGACTAGACTATTTGGAGGCAGGGAAAAGAGAGACCTGAGGGGGGTTCCCCAGGTATTGGGGTTCAGCAGAGTCAGGAGGTTTGAGAGGAGAAATGGGATTGGGAGGGGGAGACTGAGGTACCATTGATCATTTTTTTTTCTTTAAAAAATTACTGTGGTCATTAGTTAGGAACTAAGCATATCTGTGGGGGTTGGCATGGAGAGCCATCTAGGGGTGAGGAGCTCCCAGGAGAGGTGTAGGAGCACAGTGGGGAGTGGGAAGTAAATTTGTGCTGTTGGGTATAGCCAGGTTTCGTGGTAGGTGGGGAGGAGGGAAGGGGGGAAGGGCAGTGGTTACACCAGGCTTCTGGAACCACTGGAATACCTCCTTTGTTGGAGCAGAGAGCCTGGAGGGCAGTACTGGTGCGGATGGTTATAAGGGGGAGGGGGTGGGGGCAGGGGGGGCTGGTGGATAATCTTGACAGGGGTGGCAGGACCTCGAAGGGGAGTGGAGCTGCAGGAGTCAGAAGAGGAGGCATAACAGCTGAGCGCCTGACTCAGGAGGGGCTCCATGCGGGCCAGGCAGGGCTTGTCCAGGACAATGACTTTGACAATCTGCTGGCACTGCACCAGGGTCCCTGGGGGGGTGGGTGGCGGTGGCGGCAGCAGGTCCCTTGGGGAATTAGGAGGCAGGCCTGGCGATGACGGAGGGGGCGGTGGCGGCGGCGGCGGCGGCGGCACTCCCTTCTCGGGCCCCAGCCTGGAGTTGTGCTGGTACGTTTGAAGCCTGTTGTGAATTGACACCTAGTTTAGAAACAGCCAGAGAAGCATGACATGTTACATGACCAATTCCCGGCTGCTAGGACTGGCTGCCCTAAGCCTCCCCCCCCCCCCCCCACCCCCCCCCCCCACCCCCCCCCCGCCCCCCTCCCCCCCCCCCCTGCCCACTGGACTTGGAGTCAGAGGAGTTCAGTGTAAGGACAGGCCCTGCTTCCTGCTGAATGACTGAGCTCAATCAAGTCTCATCTCTCAAGGCCTCACTTCCTCATTGTAAAAATAGTGGGTTGGACTGGAATTCTGCGGTCTTCTCTTTCTCACTTTGTTCCTTTTCCTGTTCTGAAGGGAGACTGGCTAGAGATCAAAGTGTCAGAGGTCTAAGCCTGATCCTAACATAGGGAATCACTTAATGTCAAGACAGAACAAAACAAAACAAAAAACCAAACCCCCAAACCCCAAAACAAACAAAAAAACCTGCCCTGGAAATCAGGAGCCTTGGCCTTTAGCTTCCACTCTGCCCCTAAATAGCTCCAGGACCCAGGACCAGGCTCTCCCTCCTCAGAATCTCAGTTTCCTCATCTGTAAAATAACGGGGCTGGACTAGAAGCTTTCCAAAGTTGTTCTGAGCTCTCAAATCTTAACACCTTGTCATGTGGTCTTGGCCAAATGACCAAACCTCTTAAAATCAGTATCTCTCCCTGCCTTTGCCTCCATCCGAAAGGGATTGTCATCCCAGCCTCCCTGCCAGTCTCACAAAGGTGTTATGATGAAAAAGGAGGTCAGACATATTAACAGAGTTTGAGCCTGTCTAAGTTCCTCTGTGTTTGATCCTACAAATACCTGAATGCTTGGCACCCTAGATTTGATTGATTTATTTATTTAGCATACTCTCTTCTCATACTCATCAGGTCCAAGAAACATTAACTCTCAAAGCAGAGTCTGATTTTTTATTTTTAAAAATTAAAATAGAGAACGTTTTCATTTAAGGCTCAACTAAATGTCTTTCTGAGAACCTGGACTGATTAGTTAGGGGATATTGGAAAAAGAAAAAAAAAACTTCTGAATCTCACAGAAGTAGTGAAAAAAGTACCAGATGCAGTTAGGAGACCTGGGTTTAAGTCCTAGCTCTATTGTTTACCTTGGGCAATTAATTTTGTAACTGGATTTAATATAGTACTTTAAAGTCTGCAAAAACATGTTATATTCATTTCCTCATAAAAGTCTCAAAACATCCCCCTGAGATTCCCCATTTTATAGATGAGGAAACTGAGCTTTAGCAAAGTTAAGTGGCTTACACATGGTCTGAACCTCAGTGGCCTTATTTATGATACGAGTGGGTTGTACTGTATTGTCTAGGATCCTAAGATTATAAGCAAATGAATGGACAAGGGAAATCCTCCATTACTCATGGGGTAGATGGCCCAATTTGTAGTCTTCCTCCAGACAGACAGCGTGGGTTAAAGGTGAAGAGTGGGGAAAGGGAAAGAATTGGCCAGTGAGAAGTTTTGAGAATTCCCATGCTGTCTCCTAATGGTTCTACCTGATGGGGCCCTTACATCTCCAACACCTGACAGCTTGGGTCAGTTCATTTCTCATTTCTTGCTAGAACAGTATGTTTGCGCTGTGTGCACCTTTCTCCTAGTCCCTGCCCCCTGGAGATGGCTGTCCTGGGTAGGAACAGCAGCTAGAGCATAGGAGTAGAAAGAACATGTCCTTGCTTTTATGAAGAAGTTTGGATCATGGTGTTCTAACTTTGTCCCAGGCTCTGGGCCCTAACTCACAGGTTCCCAGTCTCTGAACCTTTGCCTGTCACCTCCCACCAGAAGTCTTTCCCCCTCTTTCCTATCTCCAAGGAATATTCTTTGTCACTTTCCTTTCCACAAACAAATCCCTCATTCTTGCTTTTCAATAACCCACTTAGAAGTCCTGGTCCTTTCCCTCCAGTTACATCTTCTGGCCCTGAGACACACCCAAAAGAGAAGTTCCTACAGCTACCTTACCACTGCACTAGGAAATAACGTTAAGAGCAGCCATGTGGCTATGAGGTCAAGTCTCTTTAAGTCTCTCATTGCTCAGAAAGTTGTTTGTTTGGGTTCTTTTTCTGAATCACCACAGCTGCTGGAGGTGGTCAACAAACCTTTTGTCCCATCTTCCCCTGTTGGGAGCACCTTCAGGATGAGATGATATCTATGAAGGAAACTGGGCAGATTCCTATGGTGCCAGAACACTGGGTAGAGTTTCAGGGAGCTCAAGACCTTGCTGCTCCCTTTCCCTAGGTCTCTCAGTGGGAGCACACCTGAATGCTCACACTCAGCAAAAGCTTAGTAGGACTCCAGCGCAGTCCTGCCCTGCCCCCTTTTCTCCATCTCCCTTTTGCCCACACCCACAGCTCTCCCTTATCCATTCCTCCCTTGTCTTACCTTCCCCAGTGTCTTACCTCCCCTAATGTCACTCTTTCCTGACTTGTCCTCCCTTTTCTCTTTTTCTGAACCCTCCTGACCCCTCATTTGCTCCTCTCTCCATCTTTTCTTAGATTCAGGGTGTCCTCAAATGAGGCTGATGGGACTTCCTAGAGAAGCAGCTACCATCCGTTCACCAGAACCCTACCCGTCTCTTCATCCATCTTTGAGAGACTGTAACTGAGATGCAAGATGACTCATCCATCGAAAGCAAAATTCCCTGAGACCTCATTGACTCAACTCCCCTCCCCCCAACACTCTCCCCTCCTCACCTCCCTGATGATGAAAGAAAAAAAAAGGAAAGAAAGTCAAGATGAAACATGGGTAGCAGGTAAGAATAGCTCAGAGAAAATGGAGAAGCGCCTGCCAGAGGGAATCGGCCAGGTAATGAGGAGGGAGAGCAGAGGACAAGGAAGTTTGGTAGGGGGAACCAACTGGCAGGCCATAGGGGCAGCAAGGACAAGACGCTGCAGAGGAAGAAAGAGGCTAGCAGGGCACCCTGGAGCTGGCTGAGGGAGATGGGCAGCCTTGCAGATAGTCACATAGCCCTTCAGGCCAGAACTAGGAGGGAAGAACTAAGCACTAGTTGGATTGTTCTCTCTCTGGGCAGGTCAGAGGGAATGTGGTCCAGGGGTGGCACTGACAGAACAGATGGGTGAGTTGGGACCTTGTTGTGTTTATCTGCAAGGCTAGGCAATGGGCAGCTGCAGGAAGATGCAAGGGGTGGATGGAATACCCACCCTTGGGGGGAAGAGGAGCTTGTCAGCAGCTGGGGCTGGAAACTCCTCTTCTATAAAGGTGCCTCCTTCAGAAAAAGGTATGTGGGGGGGCAGAAAGAGGCATGTGGCAGGCTGGGGGGCAGGAACCAGAGAGGTAAATATCCTCTACTGGGACATCCCAGAGATGAGGCAGGTTTAGTCAATATATCCTCCCACATATCAAGAAGGGAGAAACATCTAGCTGTGCAGTCTCTGGGGAGAGGCTGTCTGTTTGGAACAGCGGGAAGGACAGTGTTTGGAGACAGGAATCTTTTGACTGTTGACTGTGCAATGAATGGAAGTCTCTTCTGAGAAAGAGCAATGGAGGACATGGGAGACTCAAGGAAGCTTTCCATAGCAGGGTATGGGCCTATGGACCAGCAGAGTCAGATGATCTCTGCCCAGCAAGTTGGAAAAAGTTTTTCGATGCCAGACCCCAGGCTAGAATTTCCAGAGCCAATACTTCAGGGCCCATGCTACATTGAAAGAGTATTATTGGGACAAGGCAACGGCCAGATGCTACTGCTTCCCTATCCCTCTCTACCCTCCCTACTCCCGAGAAAGTACATGTTTTCCCACTAGCCACCTTGCTTATCCTTAGGAAAGTACTTTCCTGGGGGAAAAGACATCCCAGGTGGGAAGGATAGCAAAACATCCAGGTGGGAAACTCTAATGTACAATTTTTCAGATAAAAACAAATCTCCCTTCAGTGAGAAACTCTGACTTGGCCCTTTGCCTTCTCCTTCTTCAGGGTCAATAAAGTGTCGAAGTCCAGTCCTTAAGAAACTGGCCCACAGGAGGCTAATCTGCTTTCCTTCTGGAGGTAATTACTCATGAAAAAGCACAGACTCCCTTTTCCTGGGGGTGGGAGGAAGGACAAGGGATAACCTAGAAGTGTCTAGAAAGTCAGACTGGGGGAGAGTTTGAGAGAAAGACCTTTAGGTTCTGTGGGAATATAATCATTCTGGGGTGGGGAGGAGGGCAGCAGTAATGAAGTCTGCCTGCTGGGGAATTAGGCTTGGCGAGAGGGATCCTCATGGGAGAGCCTAGCAGCTCCATTTCCATGGGATTAATCTGGGAACTCAGCCCCGAGTGTCACATGTCTCGGGGGGAGGAAAAGGACAAAAACAGGTGGAAGATGCTTGTGGCTTAATTTAGCGTGGCAATAGTGGCATTACCCATGCTAGCAGTAACTTTTAATTGTATCTCTCGAAATTGGTAAAATGGTCAGTCGGGCTGGGGAGGCATTGATTAATACCTGAGAAGAGAAACAACAGAGAAGGTGAGAAGAACGGGATGGGGAGGGGTGGAGAGAATTACTCACCTCAGCAAGGAGGCCTCCACTTACCTCCACTGTGCTTTCCATCGCCTTCTCAGGAGCTTCCCTTTTGGTGGCTTTGAAAAGAAAATCGTGCCACTTGAGTTTTCATCTGGTGCTGTAAGCCCCAGTCCTCCCTCTTCCTTCAAAATCCATTTGCAACTTCGCATGCATAGGCAGCCAGAACCCATAGATTACTATGCTTATAGGGGGGCTATTCTGAAGACTCATTATGCCATGGTGTGAACTTGGGTCTGTGAAATTTATACCAGAGGGAGGCAGTTTCTAGTTTTGATTGGGGAGGAGGGGTGGAACGAATGACATCAGAGGACTGTCCAAAATAAGGTGTATCACCTAGGAAGCTGGGCATGAGGAAATACACTTCTTGGGCCACTGGAACTCATGAGCAATGTGCTAAGACATAGAAGAGTTGGGATCTGTTTGTGTAAAGAGAAGGGATTAGGGGTGGCTAGGTGGCATAGTGAGCAGAGCACTGGCCCTGGAGTTAGGAGGACCTGAGTTCAAATCTGGCCTCAGACACTTACAAAAAAACTAGGCAGGTCACTTAACACCAATTGCCCTCCAAAGAGCAAAAGAAAAAAAAAGAGAGAGAGAAGGGATTACCCACATGGATGAAACCATGGATCTTCTGAAATATTGATGTAAGTAAAAGACTAATAATAATACAGTTAGTACACAATACACAGTCTATAAAAACAGGTTTGGTTCTGTCCCCTGAACACCAGCTTTGGGGCTGTCTTTCTGCATATCTATCTATCTCTGGATGTGTGGGTATATGCAAACATACACACAAACATACATCTATCCATCTATCTATCTCTATCTATCCATCTATCTATCTCTCTATCTACCTATCTTATGTATCAGGTTAAATCTCACTGAAGAAAGGGATATTCTTTATTCTAACTCACAAGGGCCTACTAAATTTTTATGACCCTGCTGGGACCATATGCCTTACTCATTTCTAATCCAACACTCCAAATAGGGGACCACTGACTACCAACAGGAGAACAGAAGAAATCTTAGGAGATAAGACAGCTGAGTCTATTGACCTTTTAACCTCCCAAATGGCCTGTTTCCTCTGTTTGACTTTGTCCTTTTTTTCCCCTCCAAAGAAGCATAAGGAACTATTCTGCTATTGGATGAAGCACAAGGGAAAATTCCATTTCTATGTAGGGGCTCAGGAGATGAATGAAAAGCCATCCTATTTGTCAGAAACACTGGACTCTTGCCTTTACTCCTGTGTTGACTGACAAAACCCCATTCAGCATTTTGGATCTGCTTTCCCTTCAGTAAAATGAAAATGTTCTTCTCCTATGAACTTAGAGCTCCCCATTAGAAAAGAGGGGTGAAGGGGCTTGAAATCCTTCAAGTCCTTGGAAAATTGGCGAAAAGGCATGCAATTTCCTAGAATACTAAAGCTAATAAATCAAAGATGGAGGCAAGGTCAGGGTAGGGTAGGTGTCTATCTC
Organism: Petaurus breviceps papuanus; assembly: GCF_028583685.1. Taxonomy (NCBI): domain Eukaryota; kingdom Metazoa; phylum Chordata; class Mammalia; order Diprotodontia; family Petauridae; genus Petaurus; species Petaurus breviceps. The sequence continues at coordinate 8,850,952 of NW_027185867.1, forward strand.
TATGAGGACATACTTTAGATGGAGAACTGAAATAGTTATGTAGACAAATGCTGAATGAAGTATCTACCACACAAGGCAAACCTCCTGAAAGCCAGGCTATGGGCCTACTAAGAAATGGATCTCAGGTCAGACTCAGTTATATCCAACGACATTACCATGAGAGTTTCAATATAACAATAATTTTCAACCTTCAGATAGAAAAATGACCCATATATTAGCAACAGTGAGTAAGTTGCTAGATCCTGTGGTGACCATCTGCCTGGCTTAGTCTCCTTTCCACTACTCCAGACTTCGGCCTACTAACCACCTTGGGAGAATGAAAGAAATCCCAGAGGACCAGTAGTTGAATCTCCTGACCTTTTCAAACCAAGAATGGCCACTTTCCTCTCTTTGACTCTTGTCCCTTTTCCCCCCTACCATTTTCTAGCTATGTGATTCTGGGTAAGTTACTTCAGAGCAATCCAATCCGATAAGCATTTATACTTCATTTCTCTGAGACTTGGTTTCTATATAATGGGGCTAATAAAACTCAAACCACTTACTTCACAAAATTGTTGGAAGGAAAAGTACTTTGTAAACCTTAAATCTCTATAAATGTCAAGTATTATTATGGAAGAATTCTAGATAATTATTCTACTTGTCTCAAGAAGTTTTAACCCTATTTCTCTTCTCTATTTTCTTTTTGTTTGAAGTAGGTGAGGAGCAGGGATAAACTTTGTGTGCTGGCCGCTCATGGTGGGTGCTCAGGGTGTTAGGGAGAAGGGAGATGGGTTAGGGCCACATGGGCAAAACCAGCACAGATTCTGCACTGACTTGAATACTAGTGGGACTGAATGGTTTGGGGAAACATTTTAAAAATTATGTTAAAGGGTAATATGGAAAGTGTGATGCCAAGTGTATCAAAATGTAGAAGTCAAGTCGGCATGAGTTCTTTCTTTTTTTTTCCCCTTTTGCCTCTCTACAGACAAGAAAAACCAAGGTCCAGGTTGCTATAGAGTGACTTATACCACGTCATTTGACTAGTAAGAGAATGCACAGGTGGGGTACTTAAAATGAATGGGAGATCAGTACACCTCTATCATTCTTGCCTCCTTTCCTTAAGCCACCAAACTAGGTGGTGTTTCTTCTTTCTTTTTTTCTCCTGGGCTTTCTAAAAGAATTTCTTTGTTTTGCCCTGAATAACTTCACCAATCCCTATGGGTACTGCTGTTTTTCAAAAGGCATGAAAAAGATAACTTAGATGACAGAACAGCTGGGCCTTTGCTTTTCTCCATTGACTGGTAATGAAACCATATTCAAATGAGTCAGCAACTATTACAAATATTACTTTTCCTTTCAGGAAAATGGGAATTTTCCCCCTCCACTTTCTGTGACCTGAGAGCTCTTCATTAGAAAGAGGCAAAGAGAAACCTGGAAACTGCTTCTTTCAAAATAATCCCTCAGGAAACCAAGCCATTGTTTTTGATGACACCCCTCCCCCCACCAGGGTTCAAAGTTCTGGGATTTCCCTGTAGCTAGGTATAATATAAATAGGATAAGATCTTCCTCCTCCATGAATAGGTCTCATGTGAAGCCCAATAAGGGCAACTGGCTTGTAGGAAGTCTATTACACCTTTTGCTAATTTTTAATTAGGCACTGAGTCAGGAGGGTTGTGATGTCTTCTGGCTCCGAGAAGTGTATATATACTCTTGAGTTGGTATTTTGCTTTGAGGCTTGCTTATGAGAAGGATCTTGTGATTTCCTGATTGATATTTTGAGTGGCCATATGTTCAGAGCTCCCCGACTGCTCAGATGTAAAGGCTCTCAATCCAGGGATGCGTGTAAAGTGTATAATTGATTCAGGCAGTCAGAGCCCTGTCTGTTGGTCTTTATTTCTCTGCTTGTATTTTCTCTGTTTGTATTTTCTCTGAAATTCAGGGTGCTGACTTTTTTCCTGAGCTAGTGAATGTAATTAAAAAAGATTGTTGATCCTTTAAACAGCCATTTTTCCTCATAAAGCAGATCTAAGAACCTGTGCCAACAGCCATCCTAGGTATGCCAGTATGGTTGCTGCTACATTAGGTGGGGGAGACAAGAGTTGGAAGGATCTGGTTTTGGATGGCTGAGACATTGAGCAGCTGCTTACCTGTAGGAGATCCTTGCTTTGACTGTGGGTCAGGCTGAGTTCCACTGGACTTAAATGAAAGAGTCTTGGTTCCCTGCTGCTTCTCCAGCTCCCCTGGGGGATGAGAGAACAGAGTGAAAAGAAAGAAAGCAAGAGACAGAGGTTGGGAAGAAATGGAAAAGAGAAAATACAATGGTAATGTGGAGGCGGAAAAGAAAGCAGCAGCATCCCAAATAGAGCCATGAGAAGCAAAAACTGAGCTTAGGGCTAGAAAGGGGCCTCCAGAGGTGATCAGGCTTCCTAAACCTGCTTCTACAGCAGGAGCTGAACTGAACATATCACAACTTGCTGAAAATTAGGTCCCCAGGACTAGTCAAAATCAGGCCAAGTGCCTCGAATTCCCAGGGAATTAAAGGATACTAAGATCAATGATGGTGCTTTTGAATTCTCCCTGACTCCAAATAAATATAAATTTTTTTTAATGGAGTATTTTTTCCCCAAAAAAATCAGTTTAGTCATTTTTTCAGTTGTGTTTGACTCTTTACTATCCTATTTGGGATTTTCTTGGCAAAGATACTAGAGTGGTTTGCCATTTCTTTCTCCAGCTCATTTTACAGATGAGGAAACGGAGGTAAACAGGGTTAAGTGGCTTGCCCAGGGTCACACAGCTAAGTAAATGTCAGAGGACAGATTTTAACTCTGGGAAATGAGTCTTTCTGACTAACCCCAGGCCTGGTGCTCTATCCACTACACCACCTAGCTGCCCCTTTTCAAAGAAATGTTCTGTTTGATTGTAAGACATTTTTTCCCAGTTATCTCCTTTTTCATCTCTCCTCCCTTCCTTTTTCCTTATCTTTTTCTTTCTAGCTTTTCTAGTTTTTTTCTCTTTACCCTTGTCTTATCTTCACTGTTACTGCCAAACACTTATTCTTTGCATTATCTGCATAAGATGATTAGTACCTTATAAACAGATTCTAACAATACCTATGCATTTGTATTTTCTAGAGAGATTTTAGTATTGATTAGGGAAGGGGAGGGAGGCTAGGACTCCACCAAAGACCTCATCATGATCTGTGTCATCATAATGCAAGCTTTTAGGTGCCACATAGCAAGAAAAGCCCAGTGATGGACTATATGTCTATCATCCAAAGCCCAACATGGCTAAGTCTGAAGAGAGGCTCATGACAAGAAGGTTAGCTACTGGGCGACAAATGCTTTTGGCCTGAGATAGACAGAACAGACATACACACACATGTATGTGTACAAACATATGTAGATTTGCAGATATACATGCAACCACAAGCAAATTTACACACAGATGTACATCTACACAACTCATGAGGACTGTTATTAAGGTTTTTTTAGCCGAGATTGTGATCTCCATTAGCCAAGGGAGAATCCATACTGATTAAATCCTGGACTTTTTGAAGTACTGAAATAAAAATCTGTTTCTCAGGCCTTTCCTAAACAATACTGGTTGTATTTAGCACCATCAAGCCCAGGAAGTTCAGTGCAGGGACATTTAAATAGTTGCCATTATATTTGCTTTGCTTTATTCAGATTAAAACAGGTGGTATCCCTGCCCATCTATTTTTCTCAGGGAGACTATTTGAAAAGAATATGCTCTTTCTTTTCCTACAATAGATTTGTAGAAATGAATCGTAGAAAGGAAATTTTAATGAATAAATTTCAAAAACAAAAATCAACAAAAGCTGATAAATTTTATTTTTAATGTGTTTTCTTTTACTTTTCTCCCCCACATTTTATTTATTATCTGAGGAATTTTCTAGAATAAAAAGTTCATCTGCCTGTGGTGAATGTCAGATCAATAATTCTGGAGAAAATCAGAACACAGATTTAGAAAAGCGGAGGGATAGGTATCACTCCTAAAGAAGTAACACCAGGGGATGGCTAGGTGGCACAGTGAGTAGAGAACCAGCCCTAGAGTCAGGAGGACCTGAGTTCTAATTCGACCTCAGACACAAAACACCTTGGGCAAGTCACTTATTCCCAATTGCCCTGCCTTCCCCCCTCCAAAAAACAAACAAAAAAAGAAGTAACACCATTGGATGAAGGGGAACAAAGCTTTTTCACTCTCCAAAAATTGGGTCTGTATTAATTTAGAAATATTTCCATTCAGTTGGCTATAACACAGACATGAAGTATGTTTTTAATCTTTAATAGTTATTCATGTTTCTTTACTTAATTAATCTTTAGCTATTTTTTTTTCTTAAGAGACATATGTAATGTATTACCATACTTAGAACTATAAAATTTAACAAATGGACATTCGTGCCTGGCTGGCTGGCTGTGTTTATGTTTCTTAAATAAAAAATAATTAGTGAATCACTTTCAACTAGGAACTAAACATAACTTTTACATTGAACTAGAATATAAAAATATCATGCAGCTGTGCCAGAATCAAACCAATACTTTATTTGGTTGGGGTTCCTTGTTTAAATCTGGGTTAAAATCCTATCTGTGTTCTTTCCGATTTGTTGTGTGGTCTTAGGGAATTTATTTAAGCTCTCTGAAGCTCATTTGTCTCATACTCAGACTACTTACCTTAGAGTTGTGGCTATATAATGTATGTGAAAGCCCTTTATAACAAACTATATAAATATTATTATTCATTAAGCATGTGTACACACGTATATACTTGAGAAAGGAACAAATAAGCAGTGTAATGGTTTATTGTCCACAACCTCCCACATTCTAGACTGCTCTTTTGGGGTGGGATGCAAAGAAGAAGGAAAAGGGGGGTGTCATGTGTGAGGATGTGTGTGTGTGGGGGGGGGATGCAGAGCTAAAGTTGGCAAAAGACTCCATGCCCTCCTAGAAAAATCTCTCTTTTTCTTTCCCTCTCTTTCTGTTTCTTTTTCTCTTTCTTTTTCCCTGTCTCTCTCTCTCTCTCTCTCTCTCTCTCTCTCTCTCTCTCTCTCTCTTTCTGTCTCACTCTCTCTTTTCCCTCCTCCCTTCTTTCACTTTCTCCCCACCCCCTTCCCTCTTTCTCCCCTTCCCTCCCCCCACAGAAAATCCTTCCTTTCTCTCCCCCTCCCCCTGTGTAGTGTAGTCTGGGAATACACTGGCAGCCTTACATTCAATTCGGATCTGCTCCAGCTCTGTGACCTCAGCAATGGATTCTTTCAAGTCTTCCACAAACTTCTGCATCTCCTCTGAGCCCAGGGCACAGAAATGCAATACCTGCTTCTTTTCTGAACCTGACACTGGGGTCACCAGCGTGATGCCATGGGAATGATCTGGAAAATGAATATAGGGACACCCACGTGTAGTGAGCAAGGAAAACAGGAAGCCTTGGTCTGGGGTGGACAGTGGGACCAGACCTTTTTGCAGGACTTGCCCTCTGCCACTCCAAAGTAGTCTCATAAATTACCCTCCCTTCCTCTTCCCCTACACATCCCCTGAATGAAAATGAAAGAAACTACCACCCACTGCCATCATCTCTGGCTCTGAGATGGACTTACACTCATTCTCAAAAAGGTGGAACTGCATCCCTAGCAGGCCCACGGACTTGCAGAAAGTATATGTGGAGGAGGTCTTCTTCTTTGGGCAAAGCTTGAGGATCTGCCCGAGAAAGAAAGTCAGATAGACACATACACACACGCACACACATACACACATGCACACACATGTGTACACACATGCACACAGCAGATAAATATACATGCAGGTGTACGTATATATACAATGATGCCAGTATGCACATAACACACAGATACAACCAGAATATATACAGATACACACATAAAAATAAATACACACACACACAGGTAGCAAAGTTAGGGAAGCAGCCTCTCCTCAAGGCCCAAGTCATCTTCCCAGCCCCACTATCTGTGATGATGTGAGACCTTTAGCACTCCTCTTCCCTCTTCCATGCCTAAATTTCTTTATTGATAATAATGGTTGGGACACTTTCACCAAGTGGAAAGGAGAATGAGACTGGCAACTGAGAGCAATGCCTCCTTCAAGTTGGAGAAATGGATCTCATCCAGTCCCTTGGAGGCCTCCTTCTCCCCCCCCCCGCCCCGAAAGCCAGCTACAATATGACCTCTTATCACAGACTTCCTGAGCTTCCGAAGTAGAAGAGATTAAAGGTCATTTAGTCACCCATAGCTGGCATGGGATGTTTCAGAACTGTCTGCCAATCCAAGTCTTCAGCTGGTGTGTGGATGACCACTTGTTGGGGATGTTTTAGTGGCAATTCCTGGATAAGTTCATATAGGAATTCGCACAAGACTTACCCAACAAGCAGCCATCCAGTCTCTGATAGAGGACCAGCAGTCATGGAGAACTCACCAGCTCCTGAGGCAGCCCATACCACTTTTTGAGAGTTTTAAACGTTGGAAACTTTTTATAAGTACATATGCAATCACACATTTATATGTAAAGAGGGTGAGAAAGGAAGAGATAGTGAGAGAATGAAAGGGAGAAGAGAAGAGAGAAAGAATGGAGGGAGAGAGAGATAGAAGAGAAAATAAAAAGAGAGGAGAGAGATGAAGGGAAGGAGAGAGGGACAGGAGGGGAGAGAGACAAAAGGAGAGAGATACAGAAGGAGAGAAGAGAGAGGGAGGGAGAGAGAAAGAAAAAGAAAGGGGGAGTGGAAGGGAGAGGGAGAGAGACACAGAAGGAAAGAAGGGGAGAGAGAGGAGAGGGAGAGGGAGGGAGGGAGGGAGGAAGGGAGAGTGAGTGACAACCCAGCCCTCCTGGGCCCCCAGGCCTGCTCACCACCAGCAGGTCATTGAAGAGGAACACCTCCCTCTGGTGAGCGGCCTGCTTCTGTAGCTTGTTCACGTCCGTCACCTCAAAGAGCCGGCTGCAGCAGACCAGGCGGCGATGGGGGACTGACAGCACCTGAGCAGAGAGAGGATGGAATGACGTCAGACTGAGGATGGTGGAGGGAGGGAAGAGGGGGAAGGAATGTACCTGGACCACAGCCTCAGCCTCAGCCTTACAGAGTATCAGAGCCAGAGGGACCATTAGATCATTTCTTCTAACTCTCTCATTTTAAACATGGGGAAACTGAGACCCAGAAAGGTTAAATGGTTTGTCCAAAGTCTCAAACATAGCAGAGAGCCAAGATCTCTCAATTCCAACCCAGCATTATTTCTGCTTTGCCATAGTCAAGCCTCTGGAAGTGAAATGCCTCCATTGTGGAGCTTGGGGTGAAGAATTTACCGAGGGAAGACAGCTTAGGTGAAAGAGGAACTTTAAGAAGGAGAGAATAGAGGAGGAGGGCATGTGCCCTTTCTCTGATTCACCTATGCTTCACAGAAGTTGCAGAATGGTAGAGGGAAAAGGGCTATGCACATCACATAGTTCAAACTCTTCATTTGACAGATGAAGACACAGAGGCAAAGTGACTGGCCCAAGGTCACATAGCTAATTAGTGACAAAGGTGGGTTTAAAACTAATGTTTCTGACCTCTTCACTCCACCAAATGGAGGATCACAAGATCATAGATTGTAGAGCTGGAAAGGACCCAATAAGTCCTCTAGTCTAGCTCTCTCACTTAATATCTACTTAAACCTCTGACTGCCATGGTTTCCTGAACTGTAGAATGGGAATAGTAACAAAACCCACCTCCCAGGTCTGTTGTGAAGAACAAATGAGATAGCACTTATAGGCGCTTAACAAATACTTGTTCCTTCCTACAGATGAAGAAACTCGGGCCTAAACAAGTTATATGACGCATCCAAGGTCACACAGGTAGTAAATGGTAGTGCTAGGATCCAGTGATGCCAAAGTCAGAACTCCAGTAAAGCATTTTTTCATTCCACCACAGTTTCTAATCTCAAGGAGACTCAGAGCTGTTAAGATTTATTCCCTAGGATGAAGGTTTTCTTCCTAGTCCATCCTGTCTCTTCCCCTCACGCTCTCCATCCCTGGCGCCCCTCAGATCACACTAAAACCATCTCAGAACAAGAGTTCATCCTGTCCCAAGGAGATTCCACAGTCTCTTGACCTCAGCCCCATGTCCCAGTGACTCAGTGCCCTGATCCACCAAGAAGCATTTCATCTCAGTGTGTTTCACCTTCAGGGCCCAGCAAGGGGGTAAGGGGTGGAAGAGAAGGACAGAAGGAAAGGAACAAGACTGAAGGTAAGAGAAAGCAAAGGGAAGGAGGCTAGGAATGAGAGAGGAATCAAGAGGCACCAGGGAAGGAGGCAACAACCAAAAGGGAGAATTGTCCCCGTGTACAGCAGACACTTCCTATGTGGTCTAGTTGTTTGATGGTTGTGACTTACTGTCTTCATGCCCACAATGGACTTCTCCACCTTGGTAACATAGGTGACATGGTCCTCATTGGATTTCAGCTCCTTTTGTTGGATCCTTTCATAGATGCCCACCACCAGCTCTCGGGGTATGTCAGCGCCATCATCCACACCTATCAAAACAAGATATAACAGAGCTAACGAACTAGGCAAAAAAGGCAACCTTTGAGAAAGATCATCTTCTCCTCGACCAGGGCAAGGGGCTTTGTCATGGTGGAAAGCAAGGAAGGCCTACTTTGGCTACTGTCACTGAATTCCCAGAAAGCATAAAGGACAACAGTATCATTCCTCCTACTCTGTGAGACAACAATCCTTTAGGTACCCCTTCCTCCCATAAAACCTTGTCCTACGCCTCCTTTGGCTAAAATACGACGGTTCTAAAGTCAGCTGGACTGATGGGCTTTGTCCTTGTCCTTGATCTGAAAGAAATCAGGCTCTGAGCAAGGAAGAAAGAGAAAGGCGAACACATGGCCCCGATTCTAGGAAGCTGTCGGTAGGCTTCTTTTGTTCTTCACTACTGGTTCTGTGGTTCAATGGCAGACTGGTGGATTTCATGAAATTATCTGTTAGCTGGCTTAAAGGAAATGGATTTTGGGACTTGGTGGCACTCAGAGTCAGAATATTAGAGGGTAAAGGGAACTTCAGAGTTTTCAATTCAATTCCTTTATTTTAAAGATGAGGAAACTGAAATCCAGGGAGATAGAAGGATTTGTCCAATGTAAAAAATATAGTGGAGAGCTAAGGGGTTCACAGTCTGTGCTGACAAATGTCAGCTGGAATGGAGGAAATGGGAAAGATGGGGAACATTTGTTCAATGGCATGTAGTGGAAACCTGTATCTCATGGGGTCAGGAAGGTGGTCTTTGAAAATTCTGTTGAAGGATCTGGCAGCACAAAGATTTTCCCAGGTTGCTTCATGGAGGTAGCCATAGTATTGTTGAATGGAAGGGGAAGACACAAGGAGACCCAATGCCACTCAAGACTCAAGGAAGGTCATACTCAAGGCATACCCCATTCTGTACCAACCATCAGTCATTCCCTTGGAGTTAACAGTTCTGGCACTTTTAGAACAAGGCTAAAACAATAGTCTTCCCACTATCCTCTTACCTCTCAGGTTCCGGATGAAATCCTCCAGCATCATCTTCCGGTCAGGCTTGATATTGGGACTATACATATCTGTGTTGAGGAGGATGATGGCAAAGGCCAGGATGAAGATGGTGTCAGGGTTGTGGAACTGCTGGACTACCTCAGGATTGCACATGCAGTAGCGCTGGCTTGGAGAAACATAGAGGACATGCCCACTGAGAACTCCCATCCTCCTCTTTCTCCTTAAGCTACAGCAGGAGAGTACAGGGCACACGTGTATAACGAGAACTTTCCAAAAGTGAGATAGCAGCATGAGTGGGATAGAAGCCCAGCGTCTTTAGATGTAGAACAGATTCTCGTCTTGTCCTCAAACACTCTATAATATTCACAGGCACATATGTGTGCATGCTTATACACATGTATGTATATGCTATGTAATACACAATGCATATGTGTACATATGTATCTGCATGTATTATATCTGTGTCTATTGTATATGTGTATATCTATCTGCCTGTTTATATGCATATGCATGTTGCATAAGTGTGTGTGTACCTGTCCACATCCATATACATGTACATATGTATAGCTTGCTTGGTTAGTTGTTAATTATCCTTTCTTATGTTGTTTTTGTCTCCTTAACTAAAAGATATTCTCCAGGATGGAGGGGTCATTTCTTATATTCCTTGACATGCCCCACAGTACTCTCTAGCCTACTGCTCTCTAGTTATGGAATGCCATTCTCACTCTTCTGCTAAATCCCCATCCATCCTTTAAAGCCCAATTTAAATAAATGGCATCTCCTCCTGGAAACATTCCCTGAATTGTTCTGATTGATAGAAATGGTGGATCTATGTTTGTATCTCTCTTATGTACTGGCAGTGTAATGCTGCGTGTCATAAGTACCCGTCTCCCGACTAGATTTTGTTGTGGTGGTTGTTCAATTGTTTCAGTCATGTCTGACTGACTCTCTTTGGGATTTTCTTGGTAAAGGTACTGGAATGGTTTGCCATTTCCTTCTCCAGTTCGTTTTGCAGATGACAGAGACAAACAGGATAAAGTGACTTACCTAGGGTCTAGCTAGTAAGTGTCTGAGGTCAGATTTGAACTCAAGTCTTCCTCACTCCAGGTCTGGCACTTTGTCTACTGTGCCATCTAGCGGCCCCATGCGAGATCATAAGCTCCACAAGGACAGGAATCTCATCCTATCTAAGCTTCATCTCTCTCTCAATCTACATGGAGTCAGTGTTTTAATAAACATTTGCTGTTTCAGCCTTGGCCCAACAGATAGTCAGCAAAGACTTGATGATTGACTGACTGGTTGCCATGGATGACCCCTGAGGGATGGGAAGTGGAGAAGGTATTGATGATACTCCCCTTCCCCATTCCCAAGGTACAAATGTTATAGGTATTGACCTTTTTATACTCCTTCCCTACTGTCCCCAAACGCTGACTCATTTCCCAGTATCTGAGGCTCTTCCTCCTCTTTCCCTCCCCAAGAATTTCCTTCCCAGAAATTGTAGGAGTGAGATGAGATTTGGGATCAGCACTCAAGGCCTCTCCTACCTGAAAGCTTCGATGAGCCGCTCCACCTTCTGGGCCTCACCTTGGACCCGGATATGGGCCTGGAATTTCCTCAGAGCTTCGTCTAATTCCATGTTGGAAAAGTCCATTTCATCCACCACACAGCTTGGGGGAATTAGTAGGGGACAGAGATAGGATAGGAAAGGGAGATGGTCAGAACAGGTCCTCTCCTGCAAAACTTCTCAACACCAATGGGAAGTTAAGAACCAGAAGGGCATTCCATCCACACGGAACACAGATTGGCATCACTTCTCACTATGTAGAAACCCCGTCCCAGTTGACAGGAGTTAGTTTTTATAGCCTATGGGTGGTGGATTGGTGAATGAAAAAGAAGGGAGAGGATGAGTCTAAGGTCTACAATCTAATTTCTTTCATCGTCCACTGTGACCCCATCATCCTCTCCAGTTGCTATTCCAAAGCCAAACAGAAATTACTCAATGAACACGAAGGCACTGGACTAAGCCTCCGATGAGTTAATCAACAAGCATTTATTTAAAGTGCCTATATGCCAAATGCTCTGTTAGATGATGGGCATAGCAAGAGGAAACAGCCCTCCTAGCATCATAGAATGCCATAGCTAGAAATGCCTAAGTAGAAAAAAAAATGCATTTAGAATTAGAGTCAGATGACTAGGATTCAAATCTCAGCTCTTCTATTTATGGGCATAGGACCATAGACAAGTTACTCAACTGCCCTGACCTCAATGTCCCTCACTTAAGAAAATGTCACCAATAACAGCTGTTATACCCATTTCACCACATTATCACGAGGATCAAGCTTGATAATGTATGTAAAGTGCTTGGTTAACCTTATCGTGCTATTTAAATGTTAGCTATTATTATTAAAAGGATTGGACTAGATGTCCAGGGTCCAGCTCTTAATTCTGTAAATCTAATTCACTTTCCAGATGAGGAAACAGAAGCTCAGAGACTAGATGTTATTCGAGCTGGAGTATACATTGCTTTAATGGCAGACTCAGGACTGGACCCAGATCATCATCATCATCATCATCATCATCATCATCATCATCATCATCACCATCATCTTCTTCTCCTTCTCCTTCTCCTTCTCCTTCTTCTTCTTCTTCTTCTTCTTCTTCTTCTTCTTCTTCTTCTTCTTCT
>NW_027185867.1:8863147-8883770 GCF_028583685.1 Petaurus breviceps papuanus
CTTCTTCTTCTTCTTCTTCTTCTTCTTCTTCTTCTTCTTCTTCTTCTCTTTGCTTTTTGGATGGGGGAAGGTAGGGCAATTGGGGTTAAGTGACTTGCCCAAGGTCGCACAGATAGTAAATGTTAAGTGGCTGAGGCCAGATTTGAACTCAAGTTCTCCTGACTCCAGGGCTGGTGCTCTATTCACTGCACCACCTAGCCGCTCCAAGGACCCAGATCTTCTAACCTGACTGCTATCTTCAGCCGTTCAAAGAGCTGTCACCTGGTTGGCATGAAATGAAATGAAACGTGCTTGACCTGACCCCAGACAGCAGAACCAGGAACAATGGGTGGTACAAGTTGCAAAGACGCAGAGCTTGATGTCAGCAAAGAAAAACAAAAAGTAAGAACCCTTGCTAACAATCAGAGCAGCCTCACAGGAGTGGGCTGCCTGGGTGACCACGATTTCTACCACTCTATAGAGATTGTTATGTCTCCATGACTAGAAGTCTTGAAGAGGAGATTGGTTGACCATTTGTCAGGGATGTTAGGCAGGGGATTCCAGTTCACGTGAAGCAGGTGAAACAGATGACCTCTGAAATTCTATTGGGATGGCAGAAAGAGGGCTCATTTTGGAAGAAGACCTGAATTCAAATCCTGCCCCAAATGAGATGAGCAGCATAACCCCAGGTAAGTCATGTCTCTTTCAACAAGCCCATTTCCTTACCTGTACAATGGAGATAATAATAGAATGCAAAAGTTTTTAACTTTTAGAACTGTTGTGAAGAACACACTTGGCAAAATTAACATGCCCTAAAAAGGAATTTTAATGTTGTTTGTCTCTATCTTTATCTGCTCATAGAGGCAGCTAGAATCCCTATAAATTCAGACAGTGAAAGACTCTAACCCAGCAGATGAGACAGTGTGGTTTAATGTGTTCATTTCACTCTGCTAGTTGAACTGCATGATCTTTTTTTTTTTTTTTGCTTTTTGGAGGGCAATTGGGGTTAAGTGACTTGCCCAAGGTCACACAGCTAGTCTTTGTGATAAGTGTCTGAGACTGGATTTGAACTCTGAACTGCATGATCTTAATAACATTTGATATTTCTGGTCAAAAAATAAAATTTAAAAAAATGAAGGAACCTAGATGATGCAGTAGATAGGGTGCTTGACCCAGGGTCATGAAGATCCAAGTTCACATCTGATCTTGGACACAATAACTTGTGGGCAAGACATTTAATCTCTCTGCCTCAGTTTCCACATCTCTAAAATGGGGGTAATGATAGCATCTACTTCCCAGGGTTGTTGTGAGGATCAAATGACTCAGTGTTTGTGAAGTGCTTTGAAAACCTGAAAGTGCATTTATATAAATGCTGGCTATTATGATTACGATTATTAATTCTCTGCCATGCCATGCCTTGTTTTGACCTTCTCTCCCTCTGGTTTGGATTTGCCCTTTTCCCTCCACAAAATATACAATACACATATGTACGTGTACACATATCATACATATACACATGCAAATGCCTATACATATACCCATACCTATACATGAGAAAGGGTGGATTTCTCAGCTCTCTTCCAGTTTTAAATCCTATAATCCTGTGATCTCTAACCCCTCCCCAGTTGCTACAGTTTCAAGTTCTTCAGGGAGGGATCTTTCCACCAGTCTGGGGATGCCTCTGCCCACAGTCTGTTCACCAAGAAAGAAAAATCTAGGTCCTAAGAAGCAAGATGAGCCATCCATGAGAATTGTTTGTTTGCCTGCCTGATTTTTCTTTTCCTTCAACCAGAAGCTGATCACAGGAGCCATTAGAGGTAGTTTATGGAGCTGAAGAAGCTCTTAGAACTGTGTGCTCCTCTCCCCTCCCTTCCCTCTTCCTCTCTCACCCCAGCCTGCTTTCCCCTCCAATCTTCTTTCCTTTGGTTATTTTTATAGTGCCACATGATTGCCAGAGGCTCTGTCAAGCTAGACAGAGCTCACTGGTTTGACAAGGAGATGTGGCTCTGTGCCAGACTCACCTGTCTTCCATTCCCTGGGATTCACAGGATAACAAAATTTAGGCTGGAAGGGGCCTTGGAATTCATCTAGTTCAACCCTTTTGTTTTATGGAGTGCAAACTGAGTCCATAGAAGGTTAAGAGACTTGCCCAAGGTCAAAGGGCACAGTAAGCGGCAGAGCTGTGCCTCAGATAAGGATCTTCTAACTCAAAATTCCATTGTGCTTTTCACAAGACTTTTTATCTTTTTCCATGTCTAGCACACCCAGATTTTCCATTTAACCTTGGTGTTTTTCCAGAAGAGAAAGAAAGAATATCAGGGGCTTGAACCCCTAGGATCTCTGTCAAGTAGCCTAGAATTCTGCAGGATTCATAGATTTTAAGGCACCTTGGAAGTCCTCCAGCCCAACTCCCTCATTTTATAAATCAGGAAATGGAGAAGTTCAGTGGGCTTGTGACCGACCATCGACACAAAAGTCACGGCAGAGCAGATTTTCTTGGTATGCAGAGTTGCCCACCTTGGGCAGATTCTGAGGTTTAAGGGTTATGTGCTTTACCTAAAGCAGAGAGCAGAATAAAGTGTAGACATGACAGGAAAAGAAGGGACATGACAAGGACTAAGAGAGAGGAACAGGATACAGTAATGGGGCTCAGACATAGCCATCCCCGGCTGGTGCTAGGAATCTACATCTAGAAGCCTACTCAGAAAACACAGGTCTTCTTCGTTCTCAGGTCCCACCCCTCCCAGCACATCTTGGGGCCCCCCTTGTGCCAGATCAGATCCTGGGCAATCTAATTTCTTCACTTTTATGAACCTTGGTTGTGCATGTGTTGGGCAGAGGGTCAGAGTAGACACCAGATAATGATGAAGGTCCCCAAAGTTCAGATGGCATTCTTTTCTTTAAAATGTATCCTATTGTATGGCTTGTGTTTCTACTGCAATAGTAACACCATCATCATCATCATCATCGTCGTTGTCATTGTCATGTCATCACCATCTTCACTACCATTTATATAGGACTTGGAAGTTTGCAAAGGGCTTTACAGATATTACCTCGTTTGATCCCCACAACAAGCCTGGGAGGTAGATGCTATTATTGTCCCCGTTGTTCAGGACACCTGAGGCCTGAAGTTGAGTGACTTGCCCAGAGTCACAGCTAGTAAGTGCCTGAGGCTGGGATTCAAACGCAGATCTTAGTGACTCTAGTTCGAGCACTCTCTCCACTTTGCCACCTAGATGAGGAGAGGAGGGAAATCCATTTTCTGTATCAGGGTCATTAGTAATTGCTTTTTTTCTGTCTCTGTCTTTCGATGGTCCTCATGACCTCCACAAAGACTAAGATAAGCAGAGGTGTCCTAACACACACTTGTGAGTCAGTTCAGTGCAGAGGATCTCACGAGGGGGATCTCTGCGAGCTGAGAGGAGGTGATTAGTGATAAGAAGTCATGGAGTTAGATTCGACCTGGGGCTCCACTCCTCTCCTCTCTGAGGTCTACCTAGCCAAAGTTAAGAACCCAGTGGTTCTCTTGGCCAGAGTGCCAGTATCTTGGAATCACCATGCCAGGACAGGGAGGTGGTTAAAACAAAGAAATTTTCTGTCCTCCCAAGTTTCCCTCACAGTGAGGACAAGAATTTTGTACAAATATGAAAATTGATGGCATGTCTGGGTATATGACGTGGAAAATGGACAGAAAAGGATTCTGGTTATAGCCAAGGAAAGAAGTAGAAAGAGTTGAGGTTTACTCAGGGCATTGATAAGGGATGGCATTATGGTGACAGGAAAGTGATTAAAGGAAATGGTGATAGGGAAAGGGCTTGATCTATAAGAACAACATGATAGGCAGAGGAACTGAGCTGAAGTACCGTGGACTAAAACTGTGCAATCTTACCATGGGTAAATCAAAATTTTTTTCAGGACAAGATCACTCAGTAGAAGGGTACACAAATGAGGAGAGAGGATAGGATAGAAGGGAATGTGTGGTGGCCCCATTACATTACACCCTTTACATAGGTGAACAGCAAAGCAATACTAATTTTATAGTCTTTCAGCAAGAAGAAGGATGGCAGAAGGCCACCTTCTCTCATGGTGAGAGTTATGTCTCCATGGACAATATCTGCCTCAAGAAAAGGGAAATTTGAAAATTTTAACTCCTTTTGGGAGATGGTACCCAAAAGACTGAAGAGAGAGGGGCACAGCGACCCAGAGATAAGAGGACACAGGCAATAAAAAGGAGCCTGATCATGAGAGAGGAAAGTGGCAGAATTGGTTTTTGTAATTTTTACCTTGGAAGATAAGTTTAGTCTATTAAGATGATGTTCAATAGGCATAATTTGAGGTTCAAAAATAAGATTGTCTAAAAAAGATCTGGAGGCTTTAGTGGGCTTCATTAACTTTGATGGCTTCCACATCATCCTGTTGATTCATATTAAGTTTGAAACTCACAGCATGCCATTTGCCAACAGGAGTCTAAATTTCCCTTCTCTTCAGGCAGGACATAATGCCTACTAGGAGAGAAGGTGGTCTTCTATCACCCTTCTTCTTGCTCAAAGACTATAGGATTAACATTACTTCACTGTCCACCTATCCTCTCCCCTCTCCTCCTTCCACTCTATAATCTTGTCCTGCGAAAACAAAACAAAACAAAACAAAAACAAAAAACCTAACCACGTCTGACTATGCTTTCCCTATCATGTACTGGAAAAGCTGATTTTTGAACCCAAATTATCCTCTGGAAAATCACCTTATTAGATTCAGCCCAATGCTCTTTGGCCCTTAACTCTGCTATTTAGTGCGTTAATTCTCCCTCCTGATTGGGAAAAAAGATCCGCTTCCTTGGTCCCTTGGGGGCAGAACCTAAGACTCACAGACATTAACATTAGAAGTGATTTTAGAGGAAACCTAATTTAACATATGAGAAAACTGGAGCCTAGAACAAGAAGCTGTTAGGTGAGGCAGTGGATAGAGGTCTGGTCCTACTTGGACCTGAGTCCAAATCTAGCCTGCGTGACCCTGCTCAAGTCACTTAGCTTCTGTCTGCACAGTTTCCCCATCTATAAAATAGGGATAATAACAGCACCTGAGGATCCAGTGAGATGCCTGCCACATAGTAGGTGCTGCATACATGCTGGCTGTTATTATGATTAAGAAGTGGCTTGCCTAAGGTCACTAGCAATGCCTAGATTCAAACCAGGTTCCCTTACACCAAATCCAATGCCTTTTCTACTCCATCAGCGCAGAGCTCAAACACATGTTGTCCCCAGGCCAGGATCTCATCTGTCTGCACTCCTGTTCTCCCTTGGCCTTTGAGTTCACGGATACATTAAATACCATTTTTCTCATTGTGCAGGGTGGCATTCATAGAGCTCTAAGCACTGGCTTCCCTATGGTAGCATCAATGGCAGGAGCATTGGGGTGAAGAAGGAGGCAGGAAACAGCTGCACTAGTTAGGATGGGGGGGCCACGGTGGATTAGGAGTGCAGAGATGGAGAGGAGTGAGGAAGACGCAGTCACTGGAGCACAATGGCCTATTTCCCAGCTCTTCTGCTCAGGTGATAATGCAGTAAGCCTGGGGCTGCAGCTAAAAGCTTCAGTAATGAGGCAAGAGGCCACGTGTGGTAGGGCCTTGGGATCTGGGAAGCACAGTCAGGTGGAAAATCTCCCCAATACGCAAGACACCGAGAACTGAATACAGAGCCCAGCCTACCTGGCCACTGGGAAAGGACTTTAGGCAGGGGCCAGGGCAGGGAGCCAGATGGGGCTGGAATGCAGGGGCAGGACTCTGGCTGGCTCCAGTGTGGAGGTTTGGAAGAAGTGAGCCCAGTTGTCATCAGGGACTTTGCCTGCTCAGCTGTAAGTTGCAAAAGCCAGTGTCTGCAGACATTGTTTCAAACCCCAGGTCTGCTACTTCCTAATTGTTTGACTGTGGATAGCTCACCTCCCCTCTCTGGAAATTTCAAGAGAATTGGTTTCTTCTGTAATCTCTTATGTTTTGTTTCATGTATTTAAAAACACTGTTCTGAGAAAGGGTGTGCAGGCCTCCCCAGTCTCCCAAAGAGGTCCACAACATAGACAGGTTAAGAACCCCTCTCCTAGATGAAAGATAACATTCCCTCCTCAAATTTTCTCATAGCATTTTTTTCTGTATCACTTCCTGTCTCCCAGCAGACAGTATGTTCCTTGAGGGCAGGGAATGTAGTTTTTCATCTTTGTATCCAGTTAGCGTGCACGTAATAAATGTGAGTTGATTTAAAAATACCTGCCCTAAGCAGGATTTTGAGACCAAGTGGTTCTCCTTGTTCCTCAAGAAGTGGTTAAATAAAAGCCCACTGGCTCTCAGGCAGACCATCAGGAACATGCCTCCCTTGTCTTTGGGTCACCTGCCCTGGCTGAGGCCCTGACCCTGACATGGGACCACACGGAAGAGCCTGCCCCCTGTAAGTTCATCACACATTTATCAATGCAATACTCCTGCCATTTTGTTCTCTGTGAGTGGAGTGGAGAGTCTACCTGGGAGCTGTCCCTTCCTGAGACTTCACAGTGGGGGCTTAGAAGAGGGCAGCCTGTGGTGTACTCACAACATGTTTCATGCTGTGCCTGTGAAAGGAAATGTTCTCAGGCAACAGCTGAGATTGTCTTATATGATCACACCTGTGACTGGGGCCAGGCCTGGGAATTCCTCAGCCTCTGGCAAAATTCTTGAGGATTTCTCTGACTCTATGGCACAGATTGTGTCATCCCTACTTAGCCCTGACTCTGGTGCCATTGGGTCCCACCCAGAGGGTGCCGCAGAGCACTGGCCCTTCAGTCTGTGGGAGAACCTTCTCATTTAGCATTTTTTCAAAGAAGACGATGCAGTTGCCTTTGGATACTGACTGCTCGGTATCCCAACCATCTTTTAGGCATCATCCCATGCCTGGCCCACCCCCAGCCACTCCTGACACCTGGACACAGTTGTCACCAGGATGGCTTAAGGACTGCTATAGTGTAAGTGAATGCCAGAGAACACAAGAAGCCATAGGAAGAGTCCCAGAGGCCCTGAGTTCAAGACCTGGTCTTAGGATATTGGGTTGTGTGACAAAGGGCAAATCACTCACCTCTCTAGACTAATTTCCTCATTTCATAAAACAAAGAGCTTGGGTGAAATGCTCTCTGAGGTTTCTTTCAGCTCAAATACTCTCTGACTGTTTTATGTGGCACAGATTGTATATATACCACACTTTGCCTTCAGATGGATATGCAAATGAGAAATCGAGAAGAACTAATTAGACTCCTTCAGACAGAGCATGTCAGAGCCTGTCTCCCGAGTTTGAATTGATTTGTGTATGAATTATTAGTGGCTCAGGTTAGGGTGAAGACTCCCCTTTAGGTGTTTCTTCCCTACGTGTTTATGCAAAGGGGTGTATGCAAAAATCCCACCAGGACTTGGGAAACATAAGCACAGATGTTTCCTGTATTAGTACAAACAGGTATAGTCTTGCATAAAATTGCTTGTTAACAGTGATCTGTGTGCAGAGTCAGTCTGCGCTGCAGGTAAATGAAGCATCACTGCTGACTTTGCCTGTTTGACAATAATTCCATCATCTCCATTTTGTTCTTTTATGATGGCAAGCTGGTATCTAGCTCGCAGATGAAGGATCACAGAGTTGGAAGGGGGGATTTTAGAGGTCCTCTAGTCCAATGATGAACTGGGGCTCAGAAAAGGGAAGGGACTTGCTCAAGGTCACAAAGGTGGTAAGTGTCAGAACCTGTTGGAAGCTGGGAGAAAGTTAGTAGTCATACCAATGATTGGTACCTAAGGAGGAAAAAGATTACGAGAGGGAGGGAAGATGTATAACTTGCATCCATGTTGAAGGTGGGGAAGAAGTGCTGGGCAGAAATGTGTTAACATTTACTTAAGGCAGGGATATTCAGATTATATATGTGTACATATGAATGCATGTACACACATATGTGGGCATATGTGTTTGTGTTGCTGTACACTTCCAATGCATTTCACATGCATGTGAGTGTGTGCACATATGTATGTGCATGTGTGGTGGTATATGTGTATGTATGTGTTTATAGGCATACATATACATGTATGTGCATGTGTGTGTGCATGCATGTGTGTGTAGAATGGAAGCCTCATTCATCTACTGCCCTAAGAGGTAGAAGCCACAATCTTGTTCTGGGCTCACATAATTCAATTTAAAATATGCCATCACTGGTGAGGATGTCTTATTAGTTTTTCCAGTTGTCTGACTCTTTGTGACCCCATTTGAGGTTTTTTTGGCAAAGATACTGAAAGGGTTTGCCATTTTGTAGATGAGGAAACTGAGGCAAACAGGGTTAAGTGTCTTGCCCAGGGTCACACAACTAGTAAGTTTCTGAGGCCAGATTTGAACTCGGGGAGATGAGTCTTCCTGACACCAGGACCAGAGCTTTATCCATTGTACCACCTTGCTACCCCAAAATGCTCTAAAGCAGGAGTGGGGAGCCTGCAGCCTCAAGACCACACATGGCCCTCTAGGTCCTCAAGTGCAGCCCTTTGACTGAATCCAAACTTCATAGAACAAACCCCCTTAAAAGGATTTCTTCCATAAAACTTGGACTCAGTCAAAAGGCCGCACCCAAGGACATAGAAGGTCACATATCATAGGTAACCTTGAAGGCCACATGTACCCCTGCAAAAGTTTCCAAAAAGTAAAATGTGGCCAAAGAATCAGAGCCAGTAGAAAATGACTCTAGAGAGGCTGCCTGGTTGTTTGAAGAATGATTACAGCAGAGGGAAGATCTCTCAGGAGAAAACTTCATTTGAGCAAAGGGAGGGTTTGAGAGTTTGCTTGTTTTTTGGAGTGGGGGACAAGGCAGAAATCATTCTTCCTTCACCACTACAATGCTGTTGAAAAATTCAGGATTTCCTGGCAAAATTTAGGATCCAAGAGAGGTTACCAAATAATGATCAGAAGTTACCAGACTTTTCCTCTATGTGCTCATGGAGATTCAGTTGATGCAGATCTGACAAGAGTACAGGACTGGTCTTCTACTCAGATATGATAGCTGATTGTCCAGGGTGTCACAATTTTTTTTTTTGGGGGGGGAGAAATTAGCGAAATCCCCACTCCTCATTTTGCTCCAGTCCCTAATACCATCACTAAAAATGGTCAGATTCTAGCTCTGCCCCAGTTTTCTTTTAAAATGCAAATTGCCTTGAGATAGGAAACATTTGCTCCTAGGCTCACAAGTAAAGGAATTAGTGGCAGAGAAAAGACTTCTGACCAGTTGGGAGGAAATCACTTTGTAAACCTTAAAACGCCACATAAATGTGAGTTATTCTCGTTATTATCACACCACACTGCCATAGATGCTAAAAATGGCAACTATCCATTATGTTCAAGGATATGCCAGGATGAGAGAAGCAGTATGGTGTGACAGAAAAAGGCCAGAATTGGGGTTTAGTCCCAGCCATGCCACTTATTAGCTGTGAATTTCACCTGCTTATCTCTCTGGGTTTTAGTGTCTTCAGCTGTGAAATGAGAATAACCTTACCTTATAGCTGTTGTAAGGAAAATGCTTTGTCATTCATGAAATGTTATAGAAATGTGGGCTATTGTTATAGTAAAGAGAAGGTTAATCAAGGTAATGGTCTCTTATTTGATCTTATCCTGTTTGGGGTTCTGGCAAAGGGTAAGACTATTCTGGAGGCATATGACCCACAGACCACATCCCAGCCTATTATTGCTAGAGCACAGGCCAACCTATCTCCACCCATCTTTCCTTAGCTTTCCCCTACCCAACCTGACCACACACACATCCTGTGCTACCCCCTAGAAGTTCCCATCTCCCAAGGAGTTCTGTCTAATGGCTTATTCCAACAAAACCTGAAACATCCTAAGAGTAGCTTTGGTAAATCAGTACTGAGACCTGAGTAATAGAAATGTAATTGGGTTGTAGGCGTGCTAATGTTTATGCTAATTTTTGTAATGAGAAGATAATGAGATTTGAAAACGTGGAGGTAACTTCCTGAGGGGGATGTACAGACTATGGAAAAGTGAAGCAATTTAGTAGTTGTTTTAGAAAAAGGAAAGGTAAATTGTACAAAGGATGAGGAGGAGGAATGGGAGGTACTGAATAGAGAAAAGAAGTCTCTCTTGGATATGTGTTCTGGGTTTTGAGGCAGGAAGAAGAAAAGCTAATCAGTGAAATTCAGGGTAGCTACTGAGATGGAGTTCTGGCTGCTGTGGAGAGAACAATTTTGATTTGGAATGGAAAGGTGGGTGTACAGCCCAAGAGAAAGCATTCTGCTTCCTTGGGGTTCAATGTTGCCAGGATCAGAAAGAAATAGCATTGAATAAAAGGCTTTATAAACCAGAAGGTTACAAAGGTTAGATCATCATTATTTACTACTACTCCAGGTAAATTTGTAATCTTTTTCCTCTTGAAACATTGTAAATACTAATTTACAGCTTTGTTTTCTTATTTGTTATACAATTAAGAACTTTTCTAGCCAGCTTCTATCTGCAGGATGAATGGGAACAGAACAGCCCAGCTCCTGTGGAGGTACTCCATCAAGGATGAAAAACAAGAGTGCCATACTGAAAAATATCAAGACATCTGAGGAAGAACTACTGCAGGGGCTTTTACTAGCCCAAGTGCATACAAAGAAATAGCCAGAAGCCGAAGGCACTAGGGAAGCAGTCCAACTGGAAAAGTCTAGGTCAGGCAGTGAAATATGCAGAAGACTTACAGTATGTGTACTAGGAGGAAGCGAAGGGATACCTGGAGCTGCAGCTGTGTTCCTAGGAATAGGAGAGTGGAAGTATAGATCAGGGTGAGCCAGAAATATTTGGAAGATGCAACTGTGTCACTTTGGCCCTGTCCTGAGTTTGGGAGCTGGCAGAATTTAGAACAGCAGGGCAAGGATCAGATCTGATCCTGGAGCTCTAAAAGTTTATAGCTAGCTAACTTGAATTACTCCTTAGAATACAGCCCTCAGTACCAGGAGGAAACACTAGTATGAAACCATTGATTAGGAGGGCAGCTAGATGGAACAGTAGAGAGAGCACCAGACCTGGAAGACTCACCAGGAAGACACTAACTACTTGTGTGATCCTAGACAAGTCACTTAACCCTGTTTGCCTCAGTTTCCTCATCTGTAAAATGAGCTGGAGAAGTAAATGACAAACCACTCCTGTATCTTTGCTGAGAAAACCCCAAATGAAGAGTTGGACATGACTGAAAATGACTGAACAACAAAATTGATCAGGACCAAACAAGACTCCATTATTTCTAGAAGTTCTCAGAGCCTGGCCTTAACACAAAATTCCAATTCAAGAAGGTTGGAAATATGAGTAAACAGAAGAAAACATTGAGAATGAAGAACCCAAGGAAATCCAAGACCAAAACTTAGAAGAAAATAATTCTACAACAATAAGCAGAGTCTAAAAACAAACAGGTTAGTTGTAAGGTCAACTTCAATTCCTGGAAGAAATGAAGAAAGAATTTTTAAAAAAATGATAAAGTAAATTAAATGAGAATTGTAAAAGAAAGAATGAGAAAGGAAATGATAAGATGAGGCAAACTTTACCCAAGTAATTTTCAAGATTGCTTGAAAGTTAGAAAGGACCATGAAGAATTCAGTGACTCCATAAGAAAACAAAATTAATGTAACAAAATAATAAAACCTGAAAAAAAGAAGAAAATAATAAATATCCACTATTTTAAGAAACTGATCCAGGGAACACATAAAGGAGAAATAATTTAAGAATCATCAAACTACATGATTAAAAAAAAAAACAGAATACTATAGTTCAAGAGATAAATTAAAATTGTCAAGATATATTAGAACCAGAGAACAAATTACAAATATAAGAAATCTACTGATTACCACCTAAAAGAAACCCTAAAATGAAAATTTATAGGAGTGTTATAACCAAAATCCAGATCTTCTAAAAGGAAAAAAATACTGCAACCCACTAGAAAGAAAGAGGTAAAGAACCCAAGAACTTTAATCATAAGACCTAGCAGTTACCAATATAAAGGAAAGAAGAGCTTAGAACATAATATTCTCATAGATGAAAGATGAAGGTCTACAACCAAGAATAATACCTTACAAAACTGAGTACAACATGATCAGGCACCCCAAAAATATCAAAGAAAGAGGGAAAGGACCCATATGTACAAAAATGTTTTAGTAGCTCTTTTCATAGGGCAAGTCCCTGGAACCTTAGGAAGTACTCATCAGTTGAAGGAATGGCTGAACAAATTATAGTATATGAATATGGTAATAGCACACTATGTGGCATAAGAAATGATGAAGGAGACAATTTTAGAAAAACCTGAGAAGTCTTGAACCAATATAGGTTAAAGTGAGGAAAATTTATACTAAAACAACATTGTACAGTGAATGGATCAAAGGCAGAACAGTATACACTAACTAAAACAACAACATTATAAAGATGAACAACCTTGAAAGACTTAAAAACTCTGATAAATGCATTGACTAATCATGATTCCAAAGTACTTATGATGAAGAATGCTACTTATTTCCTGATAGAAAGGAGATGACTAAATGTACACAATAAAACATACATTTTTTGGATGTGACAAGCATAAGAATTATTTTTCCCTTTGACTATGTAATATTGGTCATAAGAGTTGGGGGGGGGGATTTCCTCCCTAGTGGGGGAAGAAAGTGGGAAGGAACAAAAATAACTGCTTGTTTTTAAAGTAAAAATTTTAATTAAGAAATTTTAAAAAGCAAAAGAACAAATAAAACAAATCTTTTAAAAAGGGAGAAGAGAATAAGCAATTATATAGCACCTCCTATGAGCAAGCATTGTGCTTTTGCAAATATTATCTTGTTCAATCTTCACAGCAACCCTCAGAGGGAGGTACTATTATTACCCCATTTTACAGTTGGGGAAACTGAGATAGATGGGCACTAAGTGACTTTCCCAGGATCACACACCTGGTAAATGTCAGACCAGATTTGAACATAGGTCTTCCTGACACAGGCCCAGTGCTCTATCCACTGTACCACCAGCTGCCTCAACAAAACCAAGAATTTCCAAGCATACCTGATGAAAGATCAGTGCTGAAAAGAAACTTTGAAGTGCAAACACAGAAGGTAAGATAAACCAAGGAAGGTAAATACATCTGAGTAATTGAAAGGAACTACCATTCATACATACATACATACATACATATGAAGTGATTATATTCTAATTGAGAGAAAAGAAACAAGTTCCCTTCAGAACCCTAATGTCATTAAAGGTCATAGATAAAGTTAAATAAAACAAACAGAAGGCCTGAGGGATGTTTTTATTTAATTTTGATGGTTTTGAGAAAATAAAGTAAAAAGAGGGAAAAAAGAATACCCTTGGGGAAAAGGAGAGACAGAAAGCAATAAGACTTATAATTTCACATAACTGGGGTATGTGAGAAGATTATACAAATATTAAGGAAAAGGTGGGGAGAGGGGAGCAGGCTTCCCAAAAACCTCACTTTCATCTGAATTGCATAAAGGAGGGATAAACACACATACTTACATACACACACATACATACATACATACATACATACATAGAGAGAGAACATTGTGTAGAAATATATAAAAAAGGGAAGCAGGTGGGCCATGGACAAAGAGGTATCTTAAAGGGAGGATAAACTCTGAAGGGAACTTTTTATAACCAAAATAGACTATATTTTCATGGACTAAGTCATGCATAGAAGATTAAAAGCAAAAAGTAAGGGTAAGAATCTGTGACCAGTCTGTAGGTAGGGGAAGGTGGGTCTGCTGAAAGGAAGCAAATTATTTCATTATAGAATCACTAGTGTTATACAAATACCTCGCACACTACTACTTTGTAAAGAGAAGCACAAAGGGCAAAGAGAAGGAAAAGTTTAACTGGATAGGATGAAGGGGTATACAACTAACCATCATAACCATGGATGTGAATGGGATAAACTCACCCATAAAACAGAAGAAGGTAGGATAATGGATGAAAAACCAAAAGCCAATAATGTGTTGTTTACAAGAAATATACTTGAAACATAAAAATTCATGCATCATTTAGGTTTGATCAGTGAAAAATGAGTCATAAGCAAAGCTGATTTCAATGTCAGGGGATGAAGTCTGAAAGGAGATTCAAAATGAAAGGAAAAAAGAATAAAAAACTGGTTGGGAGTAGGATAATGGGGAAAAGAAGAGGGAGCAGAGAAACAGAAACACATCACTTCAATTATATATCTCTAATATTAAGTATAATCCTCTTTAACTACCATTTTCTTCCCTGTAAGAGGAGGTGAGGGCAAAGAAGAGAAATAAGTTGGAAACATAAAGATTCACACAGAATTAAAAGAAGGTGCTAGGGCAAAGTCTATTATCCTTTAGATGAACCACCCCCACCCTCCAAAGCAAGGTTAATAATCAGACAAGGTATTAAAAAAAGTATAAAAAAGAAATAATTAAAAGAGATAAATAGGGAAACTACATTTATATGGAAAGACACTATAGATAACAAATTAATAACAGTAATTAATATACATTGACCAAAAGCATAGAAATATAGGAAGAAATAGTCAACAAATGAAGGAGAAAAAAAGAAATTATCAGAAACCATTTTGTCTAATTTTATGCCAACAATATTAATAACTTAAATAAAATGGATGAATATTCACAAATATATAAATACCCAGGTTAATAGACCTATAAAGATTTTTTAAAAATCCAATTTTAGAAAAAGAAATAGAAAAAACATAAATAAATCACTAAAGGAAAAAAAAATATCATCAGATGTTTTTACCAGTAAATTCTATCATACATTCAAAAAACAATTTAATCCAGGTGTGCAAAAATGGTAAAGGAAGGTTGCCTACCAAACTCTTTCATACTTACATCCATAATTATGTGACTCAGATATGATCTTGAATCCTACCCTAACTAAGGAGAGACAAAGCAGAGAAAATGAACTATAGACCAAATATCCCTAATGAATGTTAGTTCAAAAATATTAAAAAAATATTAGCAAAGAGGCTACAACTACATATTAAAAGAACAGTTAATACTATGAAGAATTTATACCAACAATAAGAAGTTGGCCCTATATAAGGAAAGCTATAAAAATAACAGAACACATTAAAAACAACAAAAAGCAAATACTCACATGATCATATCAATATATATATAGAAAAAGTCTTTGACAGATTGCAATATTCATTTTTAAAAATATTAAAAAGCAAAGGAATAAAGAGATTTTCCTTTAATGTAAACAGTAGCTTTTTAAAACCTAGCGATGGTATTATATGTACTAGAGAAATGATAGCGGCTTTTCCAATATGATCAGGCAAAAAACCAAGAACATCTATTATCACTATTATTTGATATTATACTAGACATGATAGCCATAGCAATAGTAAAAGAAAAATGAAAGGAATAAACATAGGGAAATAGGAAACAAAAGTATTGATTTTTGCAAATGATGGGAAGTTCTATTTAAATAACCCTAAAGATGTAACTACAAATTCATTGAAGTAATATAATTTCAGCCAAGTGGTAGAATATAAAATAAGCCCACAAAAATCAGCTTTTGTGTATACTACCAACAAAACTCCAGCAGGAAGAGGCAGAAAGAGAAACTCCTTTCAATAATTAAGGAATATATATAATATTTGAGAGTCTACCTACTAAGTCACAGATAGGAATTATATAAATATAATTACAAAACACTCTTTACAGAAACATATACCTAAATAATTGGAGAAATATTAAAGTTTATGGATAGTTTGTCTCAACATAACAAAAATGAAAATAAATCTAAACTTTTTTTTGGCTTTTGGAGGGCAATTGGGGTTAAGTAACTTGCCCAAGGTTACACGGCTAGTATTTTTGTGTGGGTGTTAAGTGTCTGAGGCCAGAACCGAACTCGGATCCTCCCAACTCCTGGCCGGCGCTTTACTCACTGCACCACCTAGCCACCCCAATCTAAACTTTTTCAATGCCAAAAATAATCAAAGCACCAAAGGATTATTTTAGAGAGCTAGGAAAAATAACATTAAAACTCATCTGGAGGAAAAAAAATGTCAAGAAACTAAAGAGAAGCATCATTTTTTAAGTAGGAAGGAAGGGTGCCTGGTCTCTATTCTATAAAGAAGTAATCATTAAAACTATTGAAAATATAAAGGTTGATCAGTGGATCAGTGGAATAGAATAGGTATGCAAGACACAAAAATGAATGAACATAGTAGTAGCATAGTGTTCAATTAAATCAAGGACTGTAGTTACAGGGGTAAAGATAAAAATTATTGGAAAAACTGGAAAGTACTCTAGCAGAAATTAGGTTTAGACCAATATTTCACATCATATACCACAATACATTCCAAATGAATCATATGCATGTTTGTATGTATATGTATGTATATTTATACGTGTGTGTATATGGATAGTGGGAAAATTTATTAACTAAATAAGGAATAGAAAGGATCTTAGAAGACAAAATGGATCATTTGGATTACACAAAACTGAAAAGCTGGGTAAATATAATCAATAAAGTTAAAATTTGGAGAAAAATAACTGGGGGAAATATTTACAGTAAATTTCTTTGATAATTTAATATTCAAGATATATGGGGAAATGATCCAAATACATGACTTAAGAGCCATTCCTCAATAATTAAATGGTCAAAGGACAACTCTCAAGGGAAGAAATCCAAGATATTAATAATCATATGAAAAAAATGTCCCAAATAACAGAAAATTAGAATTGAAACAATTCTAAAGTACTACCACATACCCATCAGACTGATAAAGTGACCAAAAAAAAAAATTAGCTGTTGGAGAGGATGTGGGTGAAGGCGCCCAATAATACAATGTTGATGGAGCTCTGAAAATGGGCAAGTCATTCTAGAATTTGGAATTATACCCCCAAAGTCACTAAATTGTGAATTTGTCCCAAAAATACCATTTCTGGGCTTATATCCCAATTAGATTAGACTATGAGCTCCCCAAGGGCAGTGATTATTCATTTATTTTGGTATCCTAGTGTTTAGCACAGTGCCTAGCAGAGAGTAGGTACTTAATAGATGATTATTGATTGACTGATTGACTAAGAGATCAAAGACAAAGGAAAAAGACACATATGCAAAACCAAAATATTTATATTAGTATTTTTGTGGTAGTAAAGAACTATAAAATAAGGGTTTACCCATCAATTAGGAAGGATGGAGCAATTTATGATACATGAATATTATTGTATCATAAGAATTATGAAATTATATAAGAATTATGAAAAGAATGAATTCAGAGAAATATGAGAAGACTTGTACAAAATGATGCAGAGTGGGGCAAGGAGAACCAGAGCAACGTAGAGCTTGATCCTTCAGGACCATACTCCAGTGGTTATGCCTCCTCCTTATCTGCTCCTTTTCACCTGCCTATTAACACGTTCAAGTCTCTCCAGTCTAAAATAGCCTTCCATCGGCACTTCTACCACACATTTTATCCTTTTCCTCATCACTGCCAAACATCTTGCAAAACATAACTGCATTTGATAACTATTTCCTTATCACATACCCTTTCCCCACCACTTCATAACATGGTTTCTGTCCCTATCATTCTACTGAAATTCCCCCAAAGGTCACCTAATTGCTAAATCCAATTATCCTTATCAGTCCTCA
This sequence comes from Petaurus breviceps papuanus, assembly GCF_028583685.1. Lineage (NCBI taxonomy): Eukaryota > Metazoa > Chordata > Mammalia > Diprotodontia > Petauridae > Petaurus > Petaurus breviceps. Next base: position 8,880,781 of record NW_027185867.1, read on the forward strand.
TCCTTTCTGCAATATGATTGCCCCTTCTAATCCTGTCTCTCCTGTTTACTACCTATGGGACTTTGGACAAGTCATTTCTCTTCCCTGGGCTTCAGTTTTCTTACCTACACAACAAGGAGGCTGGACTAGAATGCCCTATGCTATCTCTTCCAGCTCTACATCTCTGATCCCATGAATTTTCCTGGCCAGAAGTTAACTGTCCAACTCATCCTTTCCCTTTGGCACGTAAATTCCTCTAAAATAAACTATGACTGTCCATATGGCAAATAAAGCAGGACATGCCCAAAATATTTTTTTCCTTCAATGAAAGGACTAGAATTTTCCATCATCTTAGGTTTGACAGATAGCCTGTCTTCAGCTATGAAAGTCCCCAAAGAAGAACAAATCTGTTACACTCTGGTCAACACATTTCCATGGAAATGAAATAGTGAAATGTGATGGAAACTTCACACTTGAAATAATGTGTCATTGTATTTTACAAAGGAGGCATTGGGCATCTTTGGAGTTGGGGGTGGAGAATGAAACCATCAGGGTACATTCCTGTGTCAGTTCATCAAGACCAGAAGCTGTCCTTGACACATTTTCATGGAAATGATAGTTACCCTCCATGCGTATATAATTTGGACATGAAAAAATAACACAGATTGGAGAGAGAATGTTCAAAGAGGCCTAGAAGCTCCCTCCAACGGCTGGCCTTCAAATGTATTGAACCGAAAATTTCAGAAGGGAAATAGAGCAGAGCCAAATTTCCTAGCTCTATATTTCTAAGAGCAATACATACACAAAAACCACAATAATAACAATGCCTATCTAATCTAGCCCATTCACCTCCACCCTCACTATAGCTGGTTCCATTTTTCCTCCCTAGGATCAAGATGGAAGATCAGAATGGCCCAAGGGCTTTTTTTAAGAAGCACTTTCTGAACCCTTTCTTAAGCCATTGCCATCAGTGCAGAAATAATTTACTGAATGAAAGCTGAGAAGCACAAAGATTAATTTCTCCAGAACTTTGGGGAGAGGGGTGAATGGTAGGATCATAGTATTGTAAATTTAAAGTTGGAAAGGATTTTGGACATCATCAAGTCTATTTAGCAGATGAGGAAATTAAGGCTCACAAAGGTTACCCAGTAACAGAGTTGGGACTTGAGCCCAGGTCCTCTGACATCAAATTCAGTGCTTCCTCCCCTACTGAAATTTTCCATGGCCAGTTTTGTAGGTGACAATATGGTTGTTGTATACTTTCATAGGGATTTGGAACACTGGTTTTTCCTTGGTAAAAATCCCTCCAGATGTTAATGCTGAAGGTTGGGTTTCAAAACATCCCCCCTTCCTTCTTACTAAAGTTATGGTTAAATCTCTTCATTGTGCCTTTTGAATAGAGAAGAGAGATGATAATGAAGATAAGAATATACTTGGTTTAGGGGAAAGAGCTCCAGATTTAAAGCCAGGAGTTCTGGGTTCAAATTCCAGCTCTGCTGTTAACTAACTGGGATACAGTGTTTGACAAATTCCTTCACCTCTGTCGGCAGTTTCAGCATCTGTAAAATCCAGCTCTGAATCCTATGATGCTGACAATAATTTCAGTTGTCAGGAGGGTTGCTGAAGAAGCCAGAGCCTGTGCCCTCTATGGTTTTAGAGACTAATCTCCCCTTTTGGGAGAGAATGCTCAAAAGAAAAAAAAAGGCAGGGGTGGTGGTGGGGGAAAGAGCGAGGTTGCCTTTTACACATTCTATCCCACAAAAAAACCAGCAGCCTTTCTCTGCCAGTTTATCTCATATCAGTCCTATTCAGGAATGGTTTTTAAAAGATTATGTTGGTGGCCTGGTGGCTGTCTCCTGGGAGGGGATGATTTATTTCCTTTTATTTGGGAAAAGGCTTTGCAGAGAATGGATACGACTGACTGAATGTCATCAGGCAAGGGAGGGGAAGCCGAGCGGAATTCCAATGAATCCCTCTGGAGAGAGGCAAACAGGACATGGGAGGAGCAGCTGTTGTCAAGGGGAAGGGTTATGGGAAGGGGGAAGGAAGTCAGATCTTGGAAGATTCCATAGCAGCTAAGGGAAGCAGGTGTGGGGCAGAGAACCCAGGTGTCCTGATTCCCAGCTCAGAGTGCTTCCCACCATCTCCTTATCCCTTTGTTAGGTATCTTCCTCATCATCAACAAGTATTCATTAAGTAGCTATTTGTATATGAAAAGACTCCCACAGACTTGGTTCCTGCCTTTTCACTGCCTCTAGCTGCAAGCATCCTGCAGTTACCAAACCACAGGGACACCTGGGACTCAAGAAGTGGTCACCTGGCTGCTCTTGTCAATCAGTCTCCAAAAGATGAGGAAGGGGTTCCCATATAGGAACTGGATAGGACTGCCTGTAAGTGCCCAGGACTTTTCTTCCTTTCAATTTGATTCAGTGGAATTATTTATTAAATAATTTATGAACTAGCTACCTTATGCAGAGCATTGTACTGGGTGATGGAGAAGATATAAAAGGGATATATGACACAGCTGGTGGTGCAGTGGTTAAAGCACTGGGCTTGTAATCAGGAAGACTCATCTTCATGAGTTCAAATCTGGCCTCAGACACTTCCTAACTGTGTGCAAGTCCCTTAACCCTGTTTGCCTCAGTTCATCTATAAAATGGACTGGAGAAAGAAATGGCAAACAACTACAGTATCCTTGCCAAGAAAACTCCAAACAGGGCAACATATGACACAGCCCCTGCCCTCTGAGTAGTAACAAACTACTTTGGGGATAAGACACATACAGAGAATACTATCAAATATACTACCGTGTTTCCCCGATAATAAGACACTGTCTCATTAATTTTTTGGAAAGAAAAACACTAGAGGGCTTATTTTCAGGGGAGGGCTTATGTTGTCCTGCCTCAGCTCTCCTCTGCGGCACTGCTCTCAAAGGCGCCAGCAAGCAAATCACTGGGGAAGAACAGGATGACGCGCTCACTGCTGCAGCTCTGATTGGATGCAGCTCGGAG